>NC_068945.1:42493362-42801904 GCF_026419915.1 Harpia harpyja | reverse complement strand
AGGGCAGAATCTGTTGTCTGTGTTCCCTCGCTAGGTCCTCTAGAGTTCAATCCAGATGCTTTTATCTGACTGCGATAAATTGTTTTCTAGAGACACTCTGACTATTTTCTGCAGGTACAATGAAATAGCCCTGAAAATAGCTTACCTTGCACACCTAAGCATTAAAAAAGCTAAAGAAGTTGGATGAGATGACTTCTTACCATCATATTTTTTCATATCCAAATATTCAAAATATTAGAATATTTTCTGTAATTTTACTTAAAACCCAGAGAACAGTCTCTGCTAATGGAATACTGCTTTTGAACATATCTCTAAACACATTAATTTCAGACATTCCAAATCAGAGCTTCACATAGTAGTGATACGTGGACAATTTGCTAAGTCAGCCGACCTACCCGTTCCTACTGTAAATTTTTCCTAGTGAATTTTTTTCTTTTTAAAATTCCTTCTAACAACGTAAGGCATAACGATATTGACTTTGGAGGGAGACAAGCTTAGCTACCTTTGAGGTTTTTGAAGAACTTAGTCAAAAGATTTCATACAGAATAAAAAAATTGATTTCCCATATCTTTGTGGGGAAATGTTGGCCAAAATAAAGGAAACACAACCCAACCTTTTGCTAGAGGGGAAAGAGAGCTAATAAAATGGCAAGCTTTGTTTCTAGATTTAGTCATTACTACAACAAATTTATCAAAAATCTAGAAGAGCAGTCTCAGTTTGGAAGCAGAAGTCAAACTTTTAGAGGCAGTTGTAATGATGGTAAACCTGTGCAGCTGCAAGAACTGGTGTCTGAAAAAGAGTTTGAACTTAGAAAAGCATCCTTTTCTGAAAGTAAATAGAATTCTGTAGGTAACAAAAGCAATACTGCATGAGCAGAGGAGATCTTACCAACAGTAATGAGACAAATTACTTCAAAGGGCAACATACCCATAATTAATTTTTTTTTAATTGGCTGGAAGAAAAAATGCTTTCAGGTATGTGAAGGAGAAAGCAAGCTGGTAAGAGATGCAAAACCTTTGATCCAGGATACAAACAAATTGATGGAATCAAGGATTAATAAGGAATAGACAGTGATGAATAGTCTGTTTTCATGCCACCAACCTTTATGTGAAGAGCAGTAGCTGATGGCAAAAATGAACTTTTTAATATTGCTGCCCAGAGGGTGATCTGGATTCAACTGATGCTAATAGTTAAGGTCCTAATTCTCCTTTCCTGTCAGTGGAAAAGTAGGCATCTCTCATGAAAGATATATGTTAGTGACTATCAAAAAATGGCTTAACTAACCTCTTTCTCCTTGACTATAAAGGAACAAAAAATGACAACATACCTGACTTCGTCACTTCAGGTATCTAAATTTGGGCCAGGTGAATATGGTCCAGTTTTTAAGAATGTAGCTTCTTAGCATAAATCATCTGAGATGCTAAAACCTAATTTATAGGAAAGAAATCTATAAGATTATGGATTAAAATGTAACTAGCATTTCAACTTCCATTCTTGAAGTATTATTTTTGTCATGATTATTTTGTTATTATTTATGGCCTTGATGGTACAAAAAAGTGAATATCTTTATTCAAGCTGTAGAGCTGATTTTTTTTTTGCTCATAACTACGTAAATTTCCATTTTTTCCCCTTGTAGCTGTGGCTGCAGCAGTCATTTTTCCACGGTAATGAAAGAAAGAACATGTATTTTTTATTTGGGTACTTCTGAAATTGAGACATCTGAGAATCAAGTTTAAATTTTTTTTCAATGGTAATGCAAAAACCCCATTGACTTATTTTGGTATTCTAAGCTATTTATGATACATCCTTTCAGTCAAAGAAGCAAAAAAGAGCCGTAGTTTGTTCACCAAGTAGTACGAAGCTGTCATATTCAACTGCAAAAGATTGTAAATAACAAGGGTTCCATGGGGCTGGTAGGGTTGGTTGGTTGTTTTTCAGGTCAAATGGCAATAATAATTTATACGGAAAATGCTTTTTTTTATTCATAGGATGGAATGCGTCCTCTCAGCAGCAGTCGAACTGTGGAAAGCAGCAACAGTAAATCAAAGACAGAGTTGGGTGTTTCAAGAGTTAAATCTTTTCTTCCTGTTCCTAGGAGTAAAGTCACCCAGCCTTCTCAGAATACTAAAAAAAGCAGCAGCAGTAATACAAGGCAAATAGAGGCAGATAATAACACAAAAAGAGAGATTTGGAATTTGCACAAAAAAGAACAAATAGAAAAATCTAATAAATAAACCTGCCTACCATACAATTTTCGGTGTTCATATAATCTCTACTGCAAAGAACCAAGTACTCAAATATGTAAATATTTTTTAAAAATAGACTGTTTCCCTGTAATGTAAAGTTTGTACAGGACCACAGTTTTATTTCTATGTAAATCAGCTGGAAATTATATTGATTTAAACTTCAGAAATGGGCAGTTTTGCCACCTTCATAGATGTTTGGGGTTGTTTTTTTTTCTTCTTTTATTATGAAAATTACTCGTTTAAATGATAATATTCAGGGGTATTACCACAGGATTCTGTTTGTGTATATACTGTACATAAATATTATTCTATTAAGTTCACATATTAAACTGCATTCAGATGAGTTGCACAATATGTACAGCAATGGCTTAAAGCTATTGTACATGCATTTTAAAGACGTGTTTTTATCTTCACTTAATGAAAAATTAATGGAATGTGGCAATAACTAAAATGATTGGAAATGCAGATCAATTACTTTCAGCTACAAGCCATATTAAATACTTTGATTTCCCCATCATCTGCCTGCTGAATTTTGATTTTTTCTTTTTCTCCCAAGCTTCTCTTCATCTAAAATGTCATGAATTTCCGTTATAACTTTTATCTTTTAAAAAAGGAAAGAGATTGAGAAATTAAAATGCAATAAAAGTTATTTTTCTCAGACTCTTGTTCTTTGATAGAATTGAAGAAAATGTGATCATTTATTAACTTAGTTTTTCTTGTATACTGTAAAAACTTTTATATACTTCATTAGTGTTTTAAAAGTATCGGAGAAATAATAGTGTTTTACAGAAACAGATTTTACTGAAAAGGAATCTGAGCACAAGCTTAACTACAGTATTATCAGAGATAATGTAGTAGCGATAACATGAGTTACTATGTAATTATCAATTTCTGTTGTGGATTAAAGATGTAATTGCTGTGAAATGATACTTGAGTTGCAGTTAAAATTAAATCTTTTTCATTTTTCGCCCCACTACAGAGGTAGATCATGTTCCCATGAGGGAGAATTTCTACGAAGGGAGTATTTCCCCAGTCTCTCCTTACGGTAGCTACAGTTGTATACTTGTGAACTGTAATAATGTGGAAACGCTCGCTGTCTCGATACGTCATCTGGTAGGCAGAGGAAAGCGCAGAGTTTGCTTGAGATCAAACTTAGATGCCTTCCGATGGGCTATCAGGAGGTGGGTTTGAGAGCTATGGACAGTGTCATGCCTGTAATTTCCAAAGTAGCATTTTTCTCAAATTAAGCCTGGGAGAGGAAAGGATTACCTGTTTCCTAACGCTTCACCTTTATATGTAAAACAGTCATCCCAAACTCATGTCAATAAAATTTTTGTATTGCATATTGTCTTTCTGTCTCTTAGTTGGGGGGGGGGGGTGTGTTATCTCTATTGAAACAGAATGTTAGAAGCTTATTTCTGTAATTATTTCCCGCACAATATATTTAAGAAAGTACCATGTCTTTTGGTAATCACTGTTTATTAATAAACTTGAATTTCTTGTGTGATAGTAACATATAACTGGATACAGAAGATTTCTCTAAAGATTGATCTTTTTAATTTTTTTATTTTTTGCAGTAATTTTGGTGCTGAAAAATGGGATGCTACTTTTGCAGTTGGTTCTTAGCAGAATGAATCAGCTGCAAACCACTGTAGGTCAGAGCAACAGGTCTCAGCAATTAGGATCCCTCAAGTGCTGAAGCGGTGTGAGCAGCGGTGTGGTAGCTTGTGTGAGAAGCTCAGGCGTGGATTTCATGGTGAGGAGGAACATGAAATGGAAAATGTTTTTTGTAGTGATCACACTAGTTGCAACATCAGGATTTGTAATAACAATAAATCTTTTTTTTTAAAAGCGCTATAAGAAAAGAAGAAAAATCCTGACATGCTTCTGAACTAGGTTTGTTCTACATTGAAAATACACCTTGGAAATGTCAGACCTCATTTAGATCAAGAGTTAGCAGTTCGTTAGATCTGTGTGGGAAGATCTTAGGCACTGTGTCCCAAAGCATGTTTTGAGATATATTTTAAGACTCTGTATATTGTCTGTGAGAATCAAAAGTCTTCTGTGCTGTACTTTGAGTGAAAATTTGCAGAAGACAGAGTAACTTTGATCATCTGTTCATGATTTGAAAGTTAGGTCTCTATTGCTAAATTTAGCATTGCCTTTCAATGCCCTCATTATCCTTTCTTTTCAGCCTGCTGTCCTAATCTCTCTCCATCTGCATCTTTTACCCGGCTGATGTCTACCTGCTAGCATTTTGTTTGTCTGTCTTTCAGTTCAACGCAGTCCATGATCTTCATACATCTTTAATTACACGGCATTTTGCAGATCTCCTAATTGAATCTTATCTTCTGTAGCAACTGTTAAGCATTCTTGTTAGGCCATATCAGTTCTTGCCCTCAAATGGTGAACGCCACATAATGGTAAAATAGTTTGCATGTGAACATACAGGCTTCTGTGTTGGTTTATCCTTTGGATTGTGACAGATTGTGGAGAAGCAAAGCAAGGCTCTGTTCGTGAGTTCAGGGCATCACTGCATCTTCAGGTTCTTCCTGTGCTGCAAACAGCACTCCTCATACATGACTTGTAATATCAACTACTCTCATTTTGGGTTAGTAACGGGCAAAATCCTTTTTCTTCATTCCTTCCTGTGTCTTAAGCAGAGAGGATTTCAGTGTGCTACCTATGGTGGACCATGCTGCTGTGTGCTGCACTCCGCTCCCATCTATTACCTCCTTCCATATCTTTAAAAGAGGTAAGTGGAGAGAGAGAGATCCTGTCTACATGGAGGAGTATCTCAGAAAGTACATGGAAGCTTCTAAGACTGCATCCATTCCACAGGCCACTTTTAATTTAGCCTCTATCTAACTATACCACACTCCTTATACATGGCTCAATCCTTTCAACCAGAGGAACGTGAAAGATCATTCTCATCCACCAATGACCTTGGTAAGTCCTAAACTTTCCAGCTTGCCACTTCAGGTCAGTCCTCAAAATAAAAGCTTTCAGCACGTCTTCTACAGTTCTTATTTCTTGACAAAGAACATGGGATATGTTCCTTGAAAGAATGAGTCCATCAGACAATATTTGCCTCAGTTATTTAGTTGCTGAGCATGAGATCCAAAACGAAAATTGTGACAAAACCTGCTTCTTCATTCAGCAAAGGCAGCAACATTCATCAACGAGAGCAAACTCAGAGGGCCTGAATTGCTGAGGCGTGTCTCCTCCCATAGTACAGTTCAAGTGATTTACAAACGAAATCAAAACCGCCCAGATTTGCAGTAAAACTGGAGAAGCAGAACAGCCTCTACAGGTGGAAGATGCTCGTGGAAGGAGCCAGTTTGGAGAAAGGATGAGGGACCACTTTCTTGGTGCTTAACTCTGGCTAAAGTGATGTTTATGATGTTCAAATAATAATTAAGAGACTTTGTAATTCTAAAGTGGGCTGTTCTTCAGAAACTTGAAGTCAAAGTGACTGTTAAGGCAGCACAAGGTGTGTTCGTGCTGGGCTGTAGCAAAGGCAGACTCAGAAGCCAGAAGTTTGCTTTTGCATACAGTTAGGATATCAGAAAGAAAGGACTTTTAATTCCAAGGATTTAGAGGAAGAGAATCAAGTCTGGAAGAGGGGAAATACTTCCTCAGCACAGTGGTAGTCCGGCTGTAGTTTGGCTAGCATTAGCTCAAAAAGGAGCTGGGATGCTTTTCCCTGTGTCACGCAGTGCAGTCCAGGCTCAGGAGAAAGCAGAGCACAAGCAACTGGCAAGTCCCGTCGGTGCCATGTTTCTTTTCCAGCTGCAAAAGTCACGCCAAACTCACAGGCTCATCACAGACGCAGCAGCAGTGAGTGCAGGCCCCTGAACTTATCAAAGTGACCGAAATTCATTTTTATATAGTATGTTTAAAAGGTTTGGGGAGAGGAAACTTTAAGAAAACCCGTTCACACGTTAAAGCTTTGATCACCATGAGAAGGAACCTGTTGAGAAAGAAGAGAAAATAACAGGTGTCGTGGTTTAACCCCAGCCAGCAGCTAAGCACCATGCAGCTGCTTGCTCACTCCCCCTGCACCCAGTGGGATGGGGGAGAGAATTGGGGCGGGGGAGGGGGAAGTAAAACTTGTGGGTTGAGATAAGAACAGTTTAATAGGACAGAAAGGAAGAAAATAATAATGATAATAAAACCAATAATAAAATGACAATAATAATAAAAGAATTGGAATATACAAACCAAGTGAGGCACAATGCAATTGCTCACTACTCTTGAACTAATGCCCAGTTAGTTCGCGAGCAGTGATCCCCCCCAGGCCAACTCCCCCAGTTTATATACTGGGCATGACGTCACATGGAATGGAATACCCCTTTGGCCAGTTTGGGTCAGCTGCCCTGGCTGTGTCCCCTCCCAGCTTCTTGTGCCCCTCCAGCCTTCTTGCTGGCTGAGCACGAGAAGCTGAAAAATCCTTGACTTGGTATAAACGCTACTGAGCAACAACTGAAAACATCAGTGTGTTATCAACATTCTTCTCATACTGAACCCAAAACATAGCACTGTACCAGCCACTAGGAAGAAAATTAACTCTATCCCAGCTGAAGCCAGGACACAGACAAGAAAGTTAGATATCACTTGCAAACCTCCAGTTGCATTTACAAAGGTTGTATTTTGAGACTGAAGTAAGTCCTGGTGAATAAAATTAGTAGTAATATTGTTTATCCTAAGAACGGGAAATTGTTTTTGGAGAACATGAGGGTTTGTAAAGGAAATGTGTAACTGTATTGCATTGTGCATTGCTTAATTTACAAGATTTTCAGGCAGCAATTATTTGTCCATTAACGAACAATTGTACATGCAGTTCTAAAGTACTTTTTCTTTCCAAATGTTAAATCATAGCCAAGTAATGCTAGAGCTTAAATACCAAATCTGTATCAGAAAGAGGAGAAAAAAATTACCAGAATACTTTTCAGATAAAGTAAATAAAATGCAACAAATTATATAGTTCTGAACTGTCCTCCAACAATTAACGCTAATTCAGAATTAATCTTGGTGCGAGGAAATGTTTTAAAAGGCACCTTTTCCAAGAGCTGCCACATTTCAGAGAAATAACTTAAACCTGTTGCTTGAACAGGGCAGAATTCCAGAAGTGCAGAGGCAATCGGGCATTCAGCAGCTCTGATGCTGGTCTAACAGGCTGAGGGATGCGCGGCTTGTGGAAATGGAGGAGGTGGATTTTTTAAGAAAGACTTTGGAAATAGGTATTTAATGAATAAAATACTAAAGCTGGTAAAGGCACCAGTTAAGCAACTCTGAAAGCAAAATAGTTCTCTGGACTAGCAGGCTTGTTTGACCCCAGTGAGATACTGAGCAGTTCCCGCTAATGACGACTGTCAAGCTGCTTTGTGTAGTTATGTTGTATGTAAGATTTACGAAGATGGCTGAATGTGCAGAGGTCAAGTTTGTTTAGGCTAACCTTGCTTGGCCGTTGCTGTCCTAAGAGCTGCTTAGCGCTGTACTAGCAGTTTGGCCACTCTTCTCCCTTTTCCTCTGTACTTAAGAAGAGCTACAGATCCTCTGCAGAGTAATTTCACTCTTTTCTACTTTTTATTTGGTTTCTTCCTAGCAGGCTATAAAATTAAATCTTCATGTGTAGTATTAGAGTCAGCATGGTCTTTTTGGCCATATATTGTACAGACACACCCCTTTTAATAGTACAAGTGTGTGTTTTTAATAACAAAGTGCTTTGGGAGGACTTGGGGTTTTTTTTATATCTGTTTTGTTTTACCAAATGTATACAAAGTGAAGCACATAAAAAGAAAAATTCTCTTAAATAATACTCAGCCTGTGTTTATGAAGGTCATTGTTTGTTCTTTTCTTCCACTGTGCTTAGGTTATAGCCTCATTTTCTTTTCTTTTTTTTTTTTTTCCCTCCTCTTGTGCTCCATTTTCCACCATGAACAGCACGTGCAACTTCCCAGCTTAGCTTCGGGCAAACAGCCCTGGGAGCTGTTATCCCACCGACAGCAAGTACAAGAACGCTTATTCTAGAAGATAACATGGTCTTTGTGACCTTTGTTGGGAAGCAGATGCTGTCCTCCTCCTCATTATGGAGGCTGGTACCTCCTGTTCCAGCCTGAACTCCAAAGTAGCTGAAGCAGTGTTTTTGGACTGAAAGAAATAGCATGTTCTTCTGCAGCCTTTTCCCACTTGCCCTCGGAGGGCAGAGAGGGAAGAATTTCTGCGGCATCTTGCCTGGGCTCTTTGGGACACGCAGCACGGTGGTGGTATTTGGGCACTGGCGGCAGAAGCTGTTTCGATGAGTGTTGTGCTACAGAGCAGGGGCAGTCAGTTAAATGACTGATTTTTTTCCTTCAATGCACTCCTTCTGAGTGCTTCTATCAATCAGGAGCTTCCACATATGTCTCGTCTACTACGTGCTCCTGCTGTATTTACCTTTTCCGTTCTTGAAATGTCTCCTTGTCCGCTCAGTCCAACTTCCCATCTCCTAACTCTAACCATGACCCCTCAAAATTAACGCTACCAATTGTGCAAGCTTTGAAGTGTGCATCTATTCTGATGACACAGTGGCTCTTTTCTGCTGATCTTTCCATATCATCTTGTTTATTTAGATAATAAACTCTCCCGCGTGGTATGTCTGCTACTCTGAGTAACATCCTGAAAAAGAGTGATCCTTGGCACTCCTCCTTGGGCTTGGCCGCAGCGCAGCAGCCCTGGCCTCCTGGTCAGGCTTGGCCACGTACACTGTAACAACTTGTACAAATGGAGAGCTGGCTGTGCGAGAAGGGTGATGATGCACAGTGTGAGGTGAACAATTTGAGGGGGTAGGGGGGATGGAGATGGGATTCAAAGCAATGCTACCTCAATATACAGTTGGGTTTCAGTTGTTATAAGGGCTAAAGCAAGCAGAGCGTAGCGGCAGAGAAACAGTGAGGTGGCAAAATTGAGACTCAAGGGGATCCGGAACTCTCTGTGAGCAAGAGGCATCGCTTCATGGAGAAAAATCAGGCAAAGCAAGGAGATGCTCACACAGACAGAAAGGAAAGAGATCCAGGTAAGTGCTAGAAGACAGACGAGAATAAGAGTACAGTATGAAGGACCAGGCAGTGCTTAAAATAAGACAGACAGAAAAAGTATATTTGCAGAGGGAATATGTAATGAGGGTCAGAAAATATGTAATACGTGGGACAGAGCCAGAGGAAACCGAGAGTGGGACAGGGTGAGCGAGCTCTGGTGCCCGCAGGCTCAGCAGCCCGACCCGGCCGTTCCCAGAGCAGCTCTCTGCACAGCGCCCGGCCTGGCCGCATCCTGGCACAGGTGGGGCAGAGCTGCTGTCGCTACGGGATGCCTAAAAGAGTTTATTTTCCAGACTTGCACGTGCTGCTCTTCACAGCTTTGGGGCTGAAGCGGTGACAGAGGTACAAAGCTCGTTCGTGACCGCTTCGTATTGCTGAAGCATTTGCGCGGTGGTGCTGCTACCTAGCTGGTACCGGCAGCCTTGAAAAGCCTCTTTTTGGAGCCAAATGACTGCCCCACGGGAATAAAGGAGGCCCCGTGGGGAAGCCAGCAGCTTCTACCCGCAGCACGGCGTTGCTCGGCCGGGAGAAGAACCGGCAGCACCACCTAGTGCCGCCCGACCCGGTCCTGGTCCCGGTCCCGGCCGCGGCCCCAGGAGGTTGGGCGTTAGCAAGCGGTGGTGCAGGGAAGGGAGTGGGTTTGTTAAAAATGATGCACCTGTTCTGACGGGCAGCAGTCACTGCGGTGGAAGTGGCAGGGTAGGTCTGCGGCATCCGCACCGTCAGTGGACGGGGGGTTGTTGTAACGTGTCGTACAGGCAGTTTCTTTTTTCTTTTTTATTTAAAGAAAAAAAAAAAATCTAAATGTCTGTATCACTAGAATACTTTAGTGCACAAAGACAGCATTGGACAGTACCTGGCCTAACTCCAGGGCTGCCCTCGTTTTTAACAACTCTATCATAATGTGCCATCAGAGACAAGTAGCAAAAAAAAAAAAAACCACCCCAACAATCCAAATATAAAACTTTTTGTACAAATATATTTTTCTTTGTAGTACATAATCACTCTTAAAATACATCATTTTCTTAGTAAATGTTTGCAACAATATTAAAATAAATAAAATACCCTAGAGAAAGTTCAGTTTCATCACCAAACTGCAAACCAGAAGAGTATTAAAATTAACTTCATTATTAAAGTCGACTTTAGAGAGGTTTCATCTTTTTTTTTTTTTTTTTTTTTTTTTAGGCCAGAGTAAAAAGCATGTAAAGGTGCCAGACCTATGCAGCCTGCACTCATCCCGCTGCGAGTGTGTGCGGGGTCGGGTTGACAGGCTCCTAGGCTTTAAGAGGAAATACCAATTCTCCCTTAGTCGTGGAGACATGACAGATGTTGATTGGCTTGCAAGTCAATATCCTCTCTTCATTCATCCTCACCTACGCACACGGAGCGGTGTGCTGTTATGAAAGGGCATTTGGCCTTTTCTGCTAACTTGAAATTACCGTTGCTGCATGGAAAACAAAGAGGAGGAAGTTTTCTGTGCGCCTTGCTGATATTGTCCCTTAATTCATTTGCAGGAAGTGAATCCAAAGAAGCTTTTTACATTCTGATTTTTCTATTTTCCACCCAGGTTTGGTTATTTTTCTCACATTCTTCCTGCTGTCTGGACCTCTCACCCCAGCAAGAACATTTCTAAAAGTTTTCTGAAACGATTATGTTGGGCTAGGCAGGTTACTTCTGCTTGCCATTTTGTCTGTACCGAATTAGAGCAGCTTTTCAAAGGAAGTCTGGTTTTACCATTAAAAGTGGCAAAATATCAAGGAATGTACTAACTTGCACACAATTAACCATAGAAGGGAAGTAATTCCCAAATGCACATGTAGTCGCTGCAGTGAACACCTCCTGCAAGGTTCAATTTGTGCACGGCTCCCACAGGTTCAGAAGTGCTGGTCCTGTCATCGTGGGGCACTGCTGACAACTCACTCCACAAAAAGGGTGCCCACACCACGTCTCACAGCCTTGTCTCCTGCACTTCTTCCTCCGTCTCCTCCTGCAAGGCAGTGATTTTGGGTCGAGGTTTGCGTTTGCTGGAGTTTCTGTGGTGTACTGGGAGTAGCTTAAGGCGATCGGCATGGCTGATGGCTTGCCTGAAGGAGCTCTTTTCGTTCAGCAGCTTCTGAATGGATTCATACTGCCGCAATTTATTGTCCTCGATTACCTGAAGAACCATATCACTCCATTAGATGGGCAGTGGTGGTGCTGACAGAATTCAGCTAACATAACTAATGGAGCAGGAAAAAGACTTGAAGACATAACAGACATCTTCTTCTAACAAGAAAAGCCCAATTTGTAATTGCAATTTCTAATTTATAGTTTGCAATTTCTAATTACGACCATAAAACCAGACATTAAAATTTTAACATGTGGAAAAGGTGCCTATTGCTCAAGTTACAAAGTGCCGTTGGGCTTGTGGTTTCTCCTTGCGACTTATTTTGACCTCTGAGATCGTTTGTTGAAGCCTCCAGGTACTGTGGCATTCCCCCAGCACTGCTAAACTGCCCGGTTAAGGAAGTGTTAACTGCAGGAAATAGAGTTATATTGCAAGCAGAGGGAGAAGGCTGCCAGCAAGGTGCCAGGCCTTCTTTGCTTTCTTCTTGCCAAACAAGGAAGCGCTGCTGTCCTGTGTTTGAAGGAGACAACAGGTTTGCCCTGTACTGCTGTGCCAGCCTCCCCTGTCAGGCAGCAGATGGGGAAAAATCAGGCTCCTCTGCTGGTACTGCAATGCCAGCACACCTTGGGTGAGGGCACAGGTCTGACAGGAAAGAGCTTTTAGCAGCTCTGTTGCTAAAATGTTGTTCGGAGGGTGGGAAACCTACTCCAGGCAGAGGCTACCTGCTTGCCGGGGCTCTGCGGACACAGCCGAGTGCAGCGCAGGCTGGAGGCAAGGCTAAAGTCATAGAATCATAGAATCATTTAGGTTGGAAAAGACCTTCAAGATCATCAAGTCCAACCATCAACCATGCCCACTAAACCATGTCCTGAAGTGCCTCGCCTACTTGCTTTTTGAATACCTCCAGGGATGGTGACTCCACCACTTCCCTGGGCAGCCTGTTCCAATGCCTGACAACCCTTTCAGTAAAGAAATTTTTCCTGGTATCCAACCTAAACCTCCCCTGCCGCAACTTGAGGCCATTTCTTCTCGTCCTATCTCCAGACACCTGACAGAAGAGACCAGCACCCACCTCACTACAACCTCCTTTCAGGTAGTTGCAGAGAGCGATAACGTCTCCCCTCAGCCTCCTTTTCTCCAGACTAAACAGCCCCAGTTCTCTCAGCCACTCCTCATAAGACTTGTGCTCCAGGCCCTTCACCAGCTTTGTTGCCCTTCTCTGAACACGCTCCAGCAACTCAATGTCTGTCTTGTAGCGAGGGGCCCAAAACTGAACACAGTACTCGAGGTGCGGCCTCACCAGTGCCGAGTACAGGGGAACGATCACCTCCCTGCTCCTGCTGGCCACACTATTGCTGATACAGGCCAGGATGCCGTTGGCCTTCTTGGCCACCTGGGCACACTGCCGGCTCATATTCAGCCGGCTGTCAACCAGCACCCCCAGGTCTTTCTCTGCCGGGCAGCTTTCCAGCCACTCTTCCCCAAGCCTGTAGCGCTGCACGGGGTTGTTGTGACCAAAAGTCCAGGACACGTCCAGGAGCAGCACATCCAGAAGGACGTACAACCTGCCTATTGACTAGCCTGCTTCAGCTTCAGACTGTATTCCTCCTGTTGTGCTAATACACCCAAGCAAATACACATGGAAAACGATGTTTCACTCTGCTAATAAAATGAAGGTCCTCTCTTATGGAACAGTCAAGAAAATACAGAGGAAGGAACCTCATTTTTAAGAACAATTACATAACTTGCCTTTTATTTCCTTTACTAACCATTTTTATATAACAAAGGACATAGCCCAGGACTTCAATACTTTGTCACCTTGATTAAATGAGAAAGGAATATTCAAGCGGCTTCATGAAAGAAATCTACAATTCTGACCATCAGATGTTTTCTCAGGAAACCCCTTTGCCCCATGGAGCCTCCCATTGCTCAAGAGCAAGTGCAGCTGTTTCTGCATTAGCAACGGTAAAGCTCTGTGAGATACTGGGATTTTTCTGGAGCTCCTGAGCCAATCGGCAATATAAGGCACCTGGATCAGCAGCTGGGTAACCTACACAACTGTCCTGGTTGAAAGAAGGAATCCAGCTCTTCCATAAAGTGACCCAGCTCATCTGAACACAGGTGTCTATGACAAATCATGTGCAAGAGCAAACAGGAGACTGCTGCTCTTCTACAGGTGACTGGGTTACTCAGTGCCCTGAATGACCCCCATCAGTCCAGCCAACTTCATCAATTCTGCCTGGTGTGTTTTGCACACTCATCAAATGTAAAGAAACAACAGTACGTGAGACTATGAGAAACGCTCACCAAAAATCGCTGGCACTCCAGCATCGCCTCCAGCCTGTGTTCGGAAAGTATCACTGTGCAGTTGGCAAACGCATGCTTCAGAGTCTTCCTGATCACTTGGGAAGTTCTGAAAGGCAAACAAGCATCAGCGTTTAGACTGCAGTGTACATGTCAGCACACCTCATAACTTATTGATGGTATTTAATAGTCTAGCTGTGTGTTGTAAAGCTCACGTGCATGGATACCAACACTCTGCAGTGTCTCAGCATGCTGCATTTCTGCTGTGAAAGTGCCTATCAGCCATAAAGCTAAGGTTGTAACTGGGCTCCCCTGATCCGCCATGCAGAATTACTAACATACATTACTGAAATCAGGTTTAGTAACAGACCAGATGAGTTACAGAAGGTCTCTTTCAGTGGTGCTGCCTCACTGATTTTTCTTATTTCATATTAGGAGACAGAAGAAATTATCACAACGTACACAGGGTCCAGGTGAGCGCTTGGTTCATCGAGCAGCAAGATTTTAGCTTTGCTGAGAACCGACCGGGCAAGGCACATCAGCTGTTTGTGGCCATGACTGAGGACACAGCCTCCATCCACAAGAATGAAATCAAGCTGGCCTGGAAATTGCTCAATTACAGACTTCAGCCCAACCTGCCAGAAAGAAAAAGGACAGGAGAAATCGGTGAGATACAGTTACTGCTGACTGTGGGTACAGCAACCAATGCCTTTAATTTCCTTGCCTTTCATTTCTGACAGTGAAGAGAAAATATAAATTGATGAAAAAGAGAATCTGTCCTACAAAGACTACAAGCTAGTCACTGGATGATGTGAAAAGCACTGTTGACTCTTACAACATGCTAGGATTTCTGTCAGGAAGCTGAGAGTTAATGCTTCATTTGTTTGTCATATACAATGAGTTTTTGCATTTTGACCAAAACACTCTGAGTTAGCAGGCTAGAGAAAGCAATATATTTCAAACTTTTAATCCAGCAGCGATGTATGTCATTGGAAATGTTAAGGAAAGTGATTTTTGAAAGGAAACCAGGCCTCTTTGGTTACTAGGAGGGTAAAAAGAAACGACCAAAATTCAAGTGCTACGTTACAGCAACAGAAGAAACAACCCAGGTCACCACGACCGTTGTCTCTATGGCTCTTAGAGCGTTTCTATCTGCTCCTTTTGCTGCCCCAAAGGTCTTGTGCGCTTTATTCTTACTAATGGCACCATGGGCTTCCCTCTAGCACTGCTGACAACCTATTTACAGGGGTGACCGTGCCAAGTGGAGCTGCTTCACTTGGACCAGAAACCAGCATCCAGCCCAGGAGATGTCCTCCGTTTCTTCCAGTGCTCCTTTTTGCTCTCATTGGCAGATGCATTTTGTACACCTCAAAGCAAAGTTTTGCATCTTCCACAGGTCCAAACTGACTGTGCTCCTTGGCCTCATCAGCAGCGTTTACAGAAAAATTTTTGTAAAATATGAGAACTAGGAAACACATGTGAGTTGCATTGCTCCAAAAGACGTTATAAAAATGTGATGCAACCCGAGTGCTTTATGAAGAGCCCCCCTTGGGTTTTTGAAGTATTACTGATCTGCAATTCATTTTCATTCCAGGGAAAAAAAAAATGGGAATTCCTCCTTTGTGTTTCCATTTTACATGGAAACCATATTAAATTGGGGGGTGTGGGTATGTCTGTTGAGTTTCTGAAGAGTTTGTGGTTTTATTTATAAGAAAATTAAGGCCACTGCTTTGTTCCTCACTCCTCTTTTGAACACACATCATGTCCTTTAAAGAAATTTTGCAACTAATGGCTGGAAAAGGTGCTTTCTTCTTAAAACTGCACAAGGTCTCTCCATGTACCTGTAGGGTCCAAACAGCTGACAGCAAGAGTAAAACTTAGCATGAAAAGTTGACTCAAGTCTGACAGATTCAGGTGCTGAAATATGGGGGCATTAAAAAGTGAAACATTTGACGTGTTCAGACAATGCCTTGCTCTCTGCAGCTGATTGCGAAGAGCATAAAAAACTGATGCTGATGTCAGCAGGATCCTCCAAATCCTGAGCAGCCAACATGGGTCAGGGATAAGGTGACAGCTAACTTTCTTTCTGTGCCATGCTCCCGGAGTTACACTCACTCACTGTCACTAACAAGCCAGATTTCAAGAGCACGAACTTTGTAAACAATCCAATCTCTTCTGCTAAAAAGTATTACAGCTCTTTTTTCTTTTCTATTTGCTTTGCTCTCTCACCTGTGCAATGAAAAACTCTGTATCACATATGGATTTCCCAAAGTCCTTAATGATAAACACTTCAAAATAAATTTTTTTCATGCCATTGCAAATGAGGTTTAGCTCTTTAAAATCGCAGGCTTGATTCACACACACAGTGAAAACAATCTTCAAAAGCAAAAGTAGAGCTGTCTTTTCAAGAAAGGGGATGTTAATCTACACTCCATTTTTTCCCCAGCCTCAGAGAAGCACAGCGTTGAGCACCCTGTTGCCTCTGCTAGGACCGGCTGAAAAGCTCCTGTCACACCATTTAACCAAAAATGTCATGATGCTTTTATTTGACAGTAATAGAAACTCATAGAAAGTGTCTACTTTCCTCTTTTCCAAACACAGGGAAGAAACTAGATAAACCCAAAAGAGAGAGAGCACAGACAGAGTTAACCTCCTGGATGGGAAAGGAGGAAGCTTTTGGATTAAGTCCCACACTGGTAAGCACTTTCTGATACTTGAGACTTTCTATGAGCAAGGAAAATGGCACTAATTCATTAGTCAGTCTGTATTAATTAGATCTTCCCTACCTACCTGGAAAGAGAAATGTCCTTTCTAGGCTGCAGCTATTTTCCTCCTGTAACTCCCACCTGCATTTTCCCCAGGCATTACGTACACCTGTGCAACCTATTAAGCACTGTCAGAGCCAATAGGTGGCATCTGACAACCGTAATGCATGGGGTTCAGCTCAACATGGAAACAGAACTGTAAAAATCTGGCCCCTAATCTTGAAAAAAAAAAAAAGTTGCTAAAACCTCACCATAAAATTAGAATAAAAACCTTGGGGTTCATAAAATCTAACATTCTGTGATTCTTATTTTCCATGGAAGAGGCAGCTGCCTGTGACACAAGCAGTACATAAGCCTGAATGCAGTGTCAGAGCGCTCCTTCTCAGCTGGCTTTATGTTGGTCTGAGAATCGCAATAACTGGAAAATACTTTGACGAAAGATTTTTCTAAGCTGAATATAAATATTTCTTACTGAAATAACACCAGTCTTATTTCTAGGACAGGCCACAGACATATTTCTTTTTTTTTTTTTCTGGCCTCCAAAATGTTTACTAGTAATTTTTACTCATTTTGGTAGAAAAATGCCTTGCAGAGATTTCATATATTTGCCAAAGCATTAAAACGAGAAAAGATTACAGGACATTTGCTGTATCAGCTTCCTCCACTTTTTTTTCTCTCAGGATCACCCAGCAGAGCCAAACATAAAACCACCTACGCTGAATCACTGCATGAGGAACCCAGACTGTGCTGTATGGGAGTTTATCTTTTGGTTTTGTTTTTTTTTTTAATCTCTGACAAAGGCGCCTTTTTATTAGGTAATAAGGAAACATGGTTTATAGCATAGCGTTATCTTTCCTCAGCACTTTTTTTTCTAAGACACTGTATAAATGTAACATATGACAATCATTTGACCGACACTGCACTCTGCTGTAACCACTTCACCAGAGGGATACAAATACCACTGAACAGTTTTACCTCCTCTGCAACTTTCCATATTTCTTCATCATTCCACTGCCCATAAGGATCCAAATTCATCCGAAAAGTTCCAGAAAATATGAACACTTTCTATGAGAAAAAAGATATACAGACACAGGTAGATAGATACCCTGAAACATTGTGTAAAGCATACAGAGAAAGAATGACCTGCTGCCATTACCAGATAGAGCTTATTTCAGGTTATTAAAAATTTTGGAAAACATTGTTCCCAAAAAAGTGATTTTAAAAATCCTTATGTTCAGTTTTTGGCAACTGTCTTATTAAAAACTTACCCAAACTTGTCCAAAAAACAGTAAAAATCACATTTCAGCAGTCTTCAGGATAAAAGATTCCCTGTATTTCCATTTTAGAATAAGCCTTTTAAAAACAATATTTGATTCTTTATTATGTGAAACATACTCAACAAAAAAAAATCACTGACCCATAGCATGTGTTCCCACAATTTTGTTTTGAGACAAAAAAAACTCCTGGATATTTGTCGGTATTCAAGAACAGTGTCCTAAGTTGATTTTCATCAATGAATTTTTCTTTTTCTAATCAATTGTAGCCAAATATATATTAGCATCATTCCGTTACCTGACATTTCACCATGTCCCCGTCCTATCTCAAAAGAGGTGGGGTTTTATTTTTCTCTCTCTCTCACTGTCCCATCACTGAGATGTGACACAGCACGACCTGATTCACGACTGTAGCAGCAACAACTCGCTCTCACACGAGGCTTCCCTGATGGATGCTACGGCCCGTGCTTTCTCCCTGTTCTGTCCTGCACCTCCCTTCCATCACACAAGATGAAGAGGATGAACATTTCCCGGCACTGACAGCGCATCCTTCTTGCACTGAAGTTTACTACTCAGTTCTGCTCTTCTCATCAGTTTAGGCAAGCAGATTTAAGCGAACATCCCTTAGATACATGTTTTGTAGCTCAAAAAGCAATGACTCAGACAAAATTAAATATTTGTTTAATCTCTTTTCACAAGGGGTGGGTGTGTCAGATTCTGGTGGAAATGAGGTTCTTCAAGGGACACTGAGGTTGCACAACATTTCTTGTGAGATAAAACCAAGCTGTTGCTTTCTATGCTGTGAGGTACACCTGCTGCTTGTAGCAGGGAGAACTTGCTTGCAAAGAATGTAAGTAAGTGCCTTGTTGAGAAATATTACCATTTGCTTACTCTTTCCTTGTACATATGGAACAAATACCAAGAGGAAAGATTTGAGACAATTATTTTCTTCTCTATTGTCTTCCTAAAGAAAATATTTATTTAGAGAAAAATGTGTTGAAATGCCAGCGATTCACAGCCACATAATTTATTGGAGTCTTCGTAGTCACCGAAAGCAGTGAAGGACTAGCTGTACCAGCAGAAAATGGCTGAGAGAATATACTTAGCAAGTACTTTCTCAGCGTTTGGCCCATCTACCACAATTTCCATCTGCCCTAACCTGGGAACTTGGCATTCTTTCATCAGATTTCAAAGTGATTTATACACACATTTACATTAATCATTTAATTATGATTAATTAAAAGTTTAAATGTGGCAGCGGAAAATAAATTACATTAATTAATTTGCTTAATTAAGATATGTAGGCCATTACCAATAACTTATTTGGTGTAAGAGAGAAAGAAGTACCTGACTGAAGAGACCAGAGGAGAAAAGCAGCTGCACCGTGGTGCCCTGCAGTCAGTGGGCTGGATTTAAGCGTGGTGATACCTTCACAACACTGCCAGCAACACACTGACCAAGTTGCAGCAGAGGCAGCAGCGCACACAGCTAAAAGTCATTGAAGCGCTTTGGGTAGAGATTAGGGGAAAGAGTAGACTCTTCTATAATCATGATTGTTAATAACAGTGAATGCTTCAGTGAAGTACAGCACAGCCCTTTTCCCATGCCCTGCACTGGTCCGGTGGCCTGAGCAGGGCGATGTATTTGCAGCAGGATTAGATTCTTCCAACCAGTGGGTGCGGTAGAAATAATAACGCTGCGGAAACAGTGTCAGATGTGGGTTTGTTCACACTTTGAGTGCCATACATTTAACTAATGGAATAGGTATTTTCATTTCTCAGTGGTAAAGAATAGTTAACCGAACAAACCAGTTTTAAAGAAGATAGGGCTGAATAACATTCCTGCTGAAGTGCAGCAGGCAGAGAAATAAAGGGAACTAGTTTCTTCAGAAACTGCTGTTATTCCTAATAACTGTGCTTTCAAGAACCAGGGCACTAAAAGCAAACTACTCCCAAAAGTACTTTTTTTTTTTTTTCCACAAGGTAAATATTTCATTGTCCTGAATTCTGGTACTTCTTTCTCCATTTCAACACCTCCTTCCTCCCAGCTCATTAGAAACCACATAGAGTTCACTTGAGTAAATATCATGTGAGTCACATGGGCAGTTTAGAGTCCACTTAAAAAGAAGCAGAAAAAAAAACCCCAAAATTCTTAAAACTTAGAAGTCTAAAGTGAAAAAAACCAAAAGTGAATCCCATGAACTTATGTGTTATTTATAAATATGGAAGAAGTAGAAATAAGGAGAGTGTTGGAAGGGGGAATGGATGGCTGGTGAGACTGGCAGCAAATCTGGAACACTTTCCTTCTCGGTCACTTGTTCAAATTCACCCAGGATGATAACGGGTGCTATTATACAGCAAACAGTTTCTCAAACCTGACATCCACTCACAAGCAAAACACTCGGGAATATAAATATGGTCATGTTTATGCTCTGACCACCCCAAATATTGAAAGGCATTAATCCCTCTCAGCGGCTAGAGCTCTGCATATTGGTTACGGTTTGGGATACACCCAGCTTGTGGCGATAAGCTTCTTAAGTGATTTAAGTGTTAGGTGGAGAAGCAAGACCCTTGAGTACCTAAGCAAACGCATACAGAAGAGTAAAGGATCAGCTGACAAGAGGCTGCTAAGGAGTGAGAGTATCCCGGCTGTGAGTAGCTGCTGTTGCAATGAAAGACAACCTGTGTGCAGGTCCTCAGTGAGACCCATGGACCCTTGTTTCCATACACCCCAGGGCTGGAGAACAAATGCAACATCAGCTGGAACCAGACACCAGCTCCGTGCACAGAGAAGTAACAACAACATGACCTCCATGTAGCCTCCCCCACTTCGTATATATTATGGCAACAATATAAACATGAAAGAACATCAAATTACTATGTGAATGCTTTAGTATTAGGTGCAGAGTTAGAGGTTTTGTTTTCATAAGTGTCATTTAGGGACTTCACACTGACATTAACATATTTACAGACAAGAATAAGAGCATTGGAGCAATGAACACCTTCTGCCAGCTTTTTGGGACCAGTTCTGTAATGTTCTCCCCTGAAGATGCTAAAACCTCTGCCTCCCATAGAGGCTACTGGTAAATGCAAGTGCCGTGTTCCTGGCAACACTGAACCCATGACGCAGAAAGCAACCTATATACTGCCCGAAATGAGCATGTGGGGGTTTTAATTAATGTCTCCAGGTGCTCTGTGCATGGGACTGGTGCAGCAAATATACTCCCCGGTATGGTGATGCTGCCTCGTCTCGATGCCCTGCAGGAACCAGCCTCTGCGGGACCACCTCTGGGGAGCGGCAGCTGCCCCGCAGGCAGCACTGTGCAGGAGTGCCCCGGCACTCTGCATAACAGCCACCCCCGCAACCTGCGAAACTGAACAGCCCTGAAGGGTATGAGAAGCGATGAAACAGTGCTGGAGACAGGCAGAGAGACAGACAGATATGAAGTGAGATAACTACTGAAAAATTGGAACTACAAAGATAAAAGTTGTGAAATTTCACTTCTTAAGTAAAATCAAGGAGCAAAAGTGATTTGATTTTTTTCTTGTCAGCTGGCAGTCCTAGAAACTGTAGTAATCTTTATCTCCATGCTAAACTTGATTTTAACTCTATATGGAGTATTTACACACAGAAAATGGTGTTAGATCCGCCAGGATGCAGTGTAATAACACTCAAGAAGACACCAGAAGTGTCCTCCTTCCTTTGAGCTAGCAGCACCTTATGGTCTCAGGTTTCTCCTCATTTATTTTAATGGAAAATTGGCTGCAGGTCTCCTGTTCTCCATTCAAAGCCAAATTTCTGAAGGCATTTTCTCAATTTGATTCCATTAAATACTTCAGGATGCTATCTGCACGACAACCTGTACGCAGTGCGTTGAAGCCAGATGCAGCTGGATGTTCTTGCCCCGGAAACGCGGTGGGGAAACTCTTGCAGAAGAAGCATAGGAAAGGACTGCCCAAAAAGAAGGGATGATGGGCTGCGATCATACTTCAAACAGCCTGTTATCGCTGGAGTAATTGCTTTGCATGAGAAGGACAAACACCCTGTAGAAGCAGCGCTGTGGTCAGGCTGTGCTTCAGCAGCGCAGGCATGTGAGGAGCTACAGGAAGGAACTTCCTTGTGGGTGCTCCAGGAAACGTTTTATATGGTTTACTTCTTCACGCCACTGCAATGTGCTGACAGCTGGATTCGAGATGCTGAAAGAAACAAGTTTTTGCCTTTGCTCTGGCTCAGCGTGATCCCTGATGACCCTGCAGGCCATTCCAGCATTGCCTGCATGGAGCAGATGGCAGTGTGTTAGGACGCTCTGCGTGCTATGCAGGCGCTCATCAATGAGGTTCCCACAGAGGAAAAGCACTTCTTTTTTTCTAAATTGGGAAATTTAGGGACAGGGAAGAGAAGGAGAGTGTTGGAAAGTTTTCACAAGGAAGTACACCTCAGGTAGAGCTCCGTTCTCTTTTTGTTAGTGAAGCCTCTCCTGGAGACAGCGAATATCCAGGTGTTGCTGTAGGCCAGCCTCCCAGGAAAGAAAAGGCAACTTTTTTTTTTCCCATTCTGAAGCTGTAGGTGAACAGCAAAGAACAAAAGGCTCCCTTTGTTCTGACAGGAAAGGCAGGATGGCATATGCAATTTCTCTGCTGGGAAAGTGCTGGTGAAAACTTCATTTTGTTCTGAATGCGGGAACTTTTGAGGCATAATGTGCAGTTCCTTGGCAAGGCTTTGGGACAGGACCTGCGAGCTGAAGCACGCAGACAGGGTGGCAACACTTGTGACCTTCCAGAGAATGGAGGGCTGGGATCTTTTGGCATTGATCCATGTATCAGGGACTTCCAAACTGAACTAAATGTGTAATTTTAACAATGAACTAACAATGCACCTCACCAGCAGAAGGGCAAGTTACACTGCTCGTGTAATAAATGTCTCTCGCGTTTTGCTGATGGCTGCAGAACAATGTTTTCTATACCGTTAGTGACTCTAGAGTGAGTACTCAGCTATGAGAATTATTAACTGTATCTTTCACTGGGACAACGAGGCTACTTGCTACCAAGCATTCAGTTTTCTCCTCAGTCCATGCGTTCCCAAGGACAGCTGGAGATGGAAAGAACAAACCCTGCTGGGCAACCACATCCCAAGGGAAGAAAGGGCTGAGAGCAAAAGGATGACTATGGGAGAGACAGGGAAGACCCTTCCAATACAGAAAGTTATAGTTGGCTGTATAGGAAAATTTTGCAATGGAGACATAGCTTATACTGGTAAAAGCATCCTTCATCCTATACAGCCATCCTTTGGAGGACAGCTGTATAACATACCTGTCCTCCAAACTAAATGGACGCAGCTGCATTTGCAGTTCACTGCACAGCTGCCTCGATCTGAAGGGGTGACTTTTTTTCATCCTTGCAAGCAACAATCATGCTGCAGTACTGAACCAGCAATAATAAGACATAAAAGTTTACAGGAATAGGTAGATGTGAAAATGTTGAAGAGAAGACAGAAAGGGTGACAACAGGTCAGCTGTCAAAGGGCAGCCTGCTGAGCAAGCTTCAGCTCAGCAGGCAGTGTGTGACCAACCAGGCTGTCGGTAGAGCTCAGGCAAGAAACAAATCCAACCAGTGGACTCACCACCGCTCTCTTGGTTCGTTTTGTTGAGGGTGTAACTTGGCAGTGAAAAAGGGTCTGTTCTGGCAAGGTCAAAGCGCTAAAAAATTGCTGCCTTTGAGGAAATTTCAGAGCATGACTGTGGAAATGCACAGGGAGGCGAGAGTTGTGCCTTCTTTGCATGCCTACTTTAAATAAATGCCACTCGGGCTACTGTGGGATAACACTTTTGAAAGGGAAGCTATCACAACTAAAAAAATGATGATTAAGTAGAAAAATTAGATTTTGAGTCCCTCTTGTGTTTGCAAAATCAAAGCTATTGTGTTTCCAGCATGAGCATTTCAGCATCTAAAAGCTACCAAAGCCAAAACAGCGCCATCAGGAACACCTCGGTCAGAGTTAAATCCCACCTCCATGACACTGAAGTAGTTCAGCACTGACTATAGCGACTGAGTGACAGTCATATTAGGGACTTCACTACAATAAGTTTGGTTTGTTGTATTGTGGTAGAAAGCAGAATTTAGCCTACATACACAGCAGAGGGTGAAAGTGAAGACAGACCTCTGCTCTGCTCTGATGGTTACGGAAAAGAAAAACACTATTTTGAAAATGTAAACCTGACAGCGTATTTTTTAGTTAAATTGGCTGGCTGTCCCAGAGCCTCTCCAACTATTTTAAAGTGCCTCATGTATTCCGTGTACAACAGCTTTATACCACACATACGTTCACTGCAGCTCACCAGCTTTCTAAGACAGTAACCACCTTCCTAAGAGAGTAGACTACCTAGGAACAAACCAATATGCACAGAAAGCAGGTGGCAACTCCTTTACAGTGGGGATGGGGGAAATGGCACAATAAGGGTTTGACAGCTGACAGTCAAAAGGAGATCCTTGGTCACCCTGGTTGGCCCACTCCTTTTGGGCCTGTCAAAGAGTGGGCCAACCAGGGTGACCAAGGATCAACCCACACTTATCAGTCTCTGGGGCTAGTAGCTACCCCTCAAGGATGGAAAAAGGCAGGACAGACTGCACGTCCCCTGACAGTGTGGCAGGCTGTTCTGCAGCTGGTGTCCCTCTGCCTCCCTATACCACAAATGAATCATTGGTAAGATTATAGTCAACTGTTACTTGAATTAATCCGCAATACTCACAAGATTTCCAAAGGAACGAACATTGTGATGAAAAAGACTCTGTAAGTTTAGTAGCTGAAGAACTATCCAGTGTATAGCTTTCAAAGAAGAGAAGCCCATTAAGTGTTACTCCTGTATCAGTGTTGTTGGAAAGGACTGACAGCTTTCAACAACAAAACCACAAAACATGGCATTAAAATTTTGCAGTTCATTCCATCAGTTTTCATTCCTACCTTTACAGTGAGCAATGACTTTTTAGTGCTACAGCATGCAGCCAATAATGTTCATTTTTGAGACAGATAATGCAGAGCTGTAACTAATATAGGACTCTGGTCCAGTAGTGGGGACATTGACAAGGGACTCAGAAGCCCTAGGTTTAATTGTTTACTCGTCCTTAGACTATTTTTCTTGTTCCAGTTATTTGAGAGTATTAGGGTGCCTAAATCCATGTGAGGAGCTGCTTCCTTTTTCATCTCTGAAATGGTATTACTTCGCATATGCCAGGACTGCTGCAAGCATAAATAACATGAAGTGCTCCCTTATACATGCATCATGACACGGTAGTGAGAGGTCACAGTTAAAAACAGTGATGAGTCCAAGTTGGGCATCAGCTAGTGGTCTAGTAAAATATGAGAAAAGCAGTAATTCTGCTACCAGCCTGTCAGGTATAGTATCCACATGTTAACCATATGTGATGTAGGGCTTTAGAAAACAGTAGCTGAGAACACCACTGATTGTCTTTTTTTCTTCAGGTGACACTATCTTACTTTGAATCAACATAAAAACTGTTTCAGAGGCGCAGGGATAAGCAGGCTACGAAAACTTCTGTTTGAGTGTGCTGTACCTTCCCATTTCTAGAAGAGTACTTGTGTGAATGGCATAGAAACCCTCAAAAAGTAGAGTTTGCTGTGACTCATTGCATCCATCCATTCATCCCACTCCCCTTTTCACAAAATCTTTGCGTTTTGTTTCTGTTTCTCAGCATAAAACAACTAACTTCCAGCTTGAAGGTAACTATGTGTGTATGGATATAGAACCAATGAAAATAAAGGCACACAAATATACAATATTCTCATTACCTGAGGAATCACTCCAAATGCCTTTCTCCATTGCTGCACACTGACCGTGTTCCAGGAGACTCCATCAATCTGGATATCCCCTTCTGTATCCAGCAGTCTTAAAAATGCAAAAAGTAAAGTGCTTTTTCCTGAACCAGTTCTTCCCAAAAGGCCCACCTGCAATGCAAATCATAAAAGCAAACATTTAATACTGCTCACCTATTAACCACAGACCAAGGCAGAAACACTTCTAGATCTCAGCAGTGGAGAACAATCCAAATGGATCTCAACAGGATAGTAAATGTCGTTCATTTGGGAATGATAAAAGTAAGGGCTGAACAAAACACTGGGTCAGACCCTTCTTTGTTTTGTTAGAATTAACTAAGATGAAAAATCTCTTAGCCTGCCCTTAGCTGAAGAACAGAAATTTGCTTATATATTCTCTTGTACTGATTAGTCCAGCGTTTTGTGCCTTTCCCCTTTCTTTTGCTATGAAGCCCTCTTCAGCAAAACCCGATCCAGCAGACAAAAACCAAGTAGGGCACGCATTTGAATCACACTAAGCTACTCCATTTCCATGTAATTGAAAATAAAGGGCCTAACTCTGATCAGACCATGAGTTTGTAGTGGGGTAGTTTGGGCCTGAGGCAGCGGTCACAGCACACACCATGCCGTTGCCAACCCCCAAGCAGCAATGCAAGTCCCCAACCTGCCCAGCTGGTGCTGCCTTTCCTTACCTCTTAGGTGGGAAGAAACATAATACACCGGGTTTTTTTAAATGTTGTGTTCCCCTTGTGGGATTGCACCGACCTATTGCTGGAAGGAGCAATATCTGCAGTAACCACCAGCAAATGCTGAGATACTGCCTTTTCCAACAGCTGGGTTTTACACAGCTAATGATGTCCTGTCTGAGCGTCGGCTACTTTTGTAGGGTGACAATATACATGTAAAGGTGAAGAAGGGGATTCTTCCTGCTGCCTGGCATCCTTTCTGTAACAGTGCCTCAGGTCCCCAAACCAGATGAGCAGTCTGCACTTCACTGCACCAACCCAATCTATTGATTGGGTAGATTTGTATTCCAATCTACAAAAAAGTTGTGAGGGAAGACCCAGGGAACTACAGACCTGTTAGTCTAACCTCAGTTCCTGGAAAAATTATGGAGAAGATTATACTGCGTACTATTGAAAGGCATTTAAAGAATAATGCAATCATCAGGCACAGTCAACATGGGTTCACAAAGGGAAAGTGCTGGTTAACTAATTTGATATCCTTCTATGGTAAGGTCACCCACCTAGTGGATGAAGGGAAGGTGGTGGATGTAGTTCTTATGGCTTTTAGTAAAGCTTTTGATACTGTCCGTCACAGCATCCTTCTGGACAAGTTGTCCAACTGTGGGATAAGCAGGTTCATGGTGCGCTGGGTGAAGGACTGGGCTCAAAGGGATGTAGTGAATGGGGCTACATCTGGCTGGCAACCGGTCACCAGCGGTGTTCTTCAGGGTTCAATTCTAGGGCCAGTTCTGCTCAATGTATTTATCAACGATCTGGGTGCAGGAGTTGAATGCACCGTTAGCAAGTTTGCTGATGATACCCAACTGGGAGGTGCTGTTGACTCTCTTGAGGGACAAGAGGCCTTGCACAGGGATCTAGATAGATTGGAGCATTGGGCAATGATTAACGGGAAGAAATTTAACAAGTCCAAATGGAGGATTCTGCACCTAGGATGGAGTAATGCCGGGCACAAGTATAAATTGGGAGAGGAGTGGCTGGGGAGCAGCCCTGCAGAAAGGGATCTGGGGGTGCTGGTTGACAGCAGGCTCAGTATGAGCCAGCAGTGTGCCCTGGCAGTCGAGAGGGCAAACTGCATCCTGGGGTGCATCAAACAGAGTATAACCAGCCGGTCAAAAGAGGTGATTATCCCCCTGTATTCAGCGTTGGTGCAGCCTCACCTTGAACACTGTGTGCAGTTCTGGGCCCCACAATTTAAGAAGGATGTGAAGGTCCTTGAATGGGTCCAGAGGAGGGCGACAAAGCTGGTGAAAGGGCTGGAAGGAATGTCCTATGTGGAGCGGCTAAGGAGTTTGGGCTTGTCTAGTTTGGGGAAAAGGAGGCTGAGGAGCGACCTCATTGCTCTCTACAGCTTCCTGAGGAGGGGAAGTGGAGAGGGAGGTGCTGATCTCTTCTCCCTGATGTCCAGTGATAGGACATGTGGGAATGGTTCAAAGCTGCACCAGGGGAGGTTTCGACTGGACATTAGGAAGCATTTCTTTACGGAGAGGGTGGTCAAACACTGGAACAGGCTTCCTAGAGAGGTGGTAGATGCCGCAAGTCTGTCAGTGTTTAAGAGGCATTTGGACAATACCTTCAATAACATGCTTAACTTGGTCTGCCCTGAATTGGTCAGGCAGTTGGACTAGATGATCGTTATAGGTCCCTTCCAACTGAAATAGTCTATTCTATTCTATTCTATTCTACTCCCTCAGCAGAGGAAAGCTCTCCCCTTTCCTGCTTGTTTTACACATACTACCCTGTGGGGCAGAGACAAATCCTCTCCAGTTTAAGGAGCATGCTCCAATTCTGGAAATGCTACCTCTGAGTCCAGGGTTCATCACTGAAATTGGATCACGTTCCTAAATCATAGCCATTGAAAAAAGGATCTTTGTTTTAAATGCTTTGCCCCCTCTCTGTACAGTACAAAAGTATCTGTCATTTTCCATACTCCATTGCCTTGAGGGATTTTCCAGGAAGTAAATCCACCAGACTACAGCAGCACCCACACCTCCACGCTCCAGGAATCACAGGTCCCTCTCTTCCAAAGGCAGTGCATCTTCAGGATGGTTGTGGTGCTACAGGAAGTCTGACCACTGGTTTCAAAATTTAGTGCCCTCAAAATTAGTAGATGAAACATTCAGTTCATGTAAACCAAGACAGACCTACCAACCCTGGCAGAGACTGGTGCTATCCAAACTAGGAGCTTCAGCTCAGGAAATCGCGCGAGCCCTTCTTTCCACCTCACTGAGGACAGGCCTTCAGCATGAACTTAAAGCAAAGCGTTAAACCTCTGCCTAATTGCTGTTATGAAACTAAAGCTCTTTCTTGAACACAATGCCAAACACACATGAAGATTAATTAGAGGTTTGTCAATCTTCTAAAGAATAGAGCTGTTTATAGTTTGTTATATAATAATTTGGGGTGGCATAGAACCCTCATCGAATGGGCGAGATGGCACCTCCACCCTCCAGCTGCCAGAGCCAGTGATGCATTACTCTTGGCACAGTGGCTAGTATTCTTTCGTGCCCTGCTCCACCTGGGTCAGGCTGCCCCCAGCACCTGCACTCACCGGCAAGCTTCCCTCTCCCTGGGAGGAGAAGGTGGATGACTTCAGGCACAGGAATACAACTTAGGGAACTGCTGCATATGTATTTTATTGGTATATTCTGCTCCTCATGGCCAGCAAATGTCCCCAATGTGCTTCACTGAGGTGTAAATTAGCCTTAAGGTTTCTAGGATAACTGAGGCAGATTTTCCTTGCCTTTTCTTTGTTTGTAGCCAATAATCCTACAGATGAGCTCTTTTTAAGAAGAGACACAAGACATTTCTGTTCTTCAGGTGCCTTAGATGATTACTTTGCTTTGCAACAATTTAACTTACAAAACCTTACTGAACTCAACCTACTCTTTAGTCAGTTAATAGGTTTATAATGACACTTCTATAGTTAAGCTTAATAGAAGTCAGATAAAACACAACAAAACAGTGTCTCACCCTCTGCCCTGAACTTATTGAAAAGGACATGTTTTCTAACACAGCAGCTCCTCCTTCACCGTATTTGGCCGTAAGGTCCTTCACAGTCATTTGGCCCCCGGATGGCCAGTTCTTCTCTTCCTTCGCATGCCTGTTTTCAATTACAAGGGCATCTGAAAGCTGGTTATTCTTCTGTGGCTTCATGTTTTTAGTTTCTTCTGTTGGCATGTCAATGAATTTAAATATTCGTCCGACAGACCGCATCTATGAATCAAAACAAACAGTATTCTAATTGTAATCAATACTTAGCTATCAAAACAAATTAAATCAAATTATTCCTAATTCCAAGCCAGAAAAGTGAGTTTCTTTTCTGTGTAAGCTATGCCATGATACAATTTTCAAAGGTAGGACACTTCTTGTACAGAGCTCTAGATTCTATTGCTCTTGTACTGCTGACATTGGTCTAATATGTGATTCCACTTGCTTCCTCTTTAAATGGACAAAATAGCTCTTTCTACCTTTAAAAATGTATTTTGAAAACTGTAGATGACCTGTACTTATGAAAACAAAGTATGATCATGAAAGCAATCGTGGAGTCTTCAACTCCTTCCTCCTGTAGGGGGTTGCCCAACCCAAAACCTGAAGTTCCTTGTATAATCATTTATCTCCAAAGATCAGCAGACTGTGTGGAATTTGAAAGATGTAAAGCAGTAGCACCAAGTAAAGAGGAACAATCATCAGACATTAACATCTTAGTATTTATGAGAAATTACCTATAGTTTTCACCAAAAGAATAGTAGGAAGTTCCATAAGAATTAATTTTATATCTGTAATTATATATATATTAAGTGAAATAATCAAGTCCTGTAGTTCATGAATTTCAGACAGAAGTTGCTAGTAGCAGTCTTGATGAATTTTCAAAGGAATATGGGACTAGAAAGGATCCTCTTGATTTTTTTTTAAATGGGTCACGGGTCAATTAATACATAGTTAATTCATCTCCTTCACTAGAACTTCACTGCTCAGGTGGTCAGAAAACATATTTTTAAGCCTATGGACCAGTTTGTTCTTGTAAATTTATTAATTTTAAATTCTAAATAGTTCTCTTTCCTAGCTGCTTTTGCCATTAATTTATGGAGGGCTGCCTTAGATCCAGTCACCCTTTGTTCTTCAGGACTAAAGAAAATCCAGGTTTAAGCCTCTTTCTTAACATATGTTCTCCTTCACCAAACATCCCAGTCAAATTAATCTTTCCTGTCTGACCAGAATCTACACAGCATTTTGGATGATGTTTCACAAGGACATTGTACAAAGGCAGTGATACTTTCCTATCTATCATAGGAATACCTCAATTAACACATCCTAGGATCACATGCTCTTTTCTTCACAGTCAGATCTTATAGTCACCCCCTGATTGAGCAGTGGTCAGCCAAGCTTTCCTCCATCTTAGCCATTTCTAAACAAGGAGATCCTTACTTACAACAGAGGTTATTCTTAGCAGTCCCTCAATTCAAGCCTTTGCACTTCAGTTACTAAAATCTATTTCATATCTGCCATTTGAGGTCACCCAATACCTTTCAACTCACAGCATCCTTCATGGTAACATTGCCTTTCAGCTTTCTGCCTTTGGCAGATTTCTTCAACAGAATTTTTTTTTCTTTGTTGAGAGCATTAAAAAAAGATTAAACCAAGCTCAGTCACAAATCTAATCTTTGTTGAGTAGCCTCCCTACATCTTAATACTTACAGCTTAATGCCATTTCCTTTCTGTCCAACTCATTAACTAGTTTACAGTTCTTGTAATAATCCTGATCTCCTTCATTTATATAATTTCTGAAACAGAGTCACAGCCAGTGCTTTCCTGAAGACAAATGAGATCTACTACATTACTTTTGTCTGGAAAATAAATCATCGAACACAGTTACCAGGTTAGTCTGATGCAACCCTAATGTTAGCAAACCTGAGTGAATTCACTCTGTAAGCACTGCATCTTTAATTACTCCTTCAAAATAGTTTCTAAAGACTGCTGCCATCAGACTAACAAACTGATGGTGGCATCAATGACTTCCCATTTCTCCTTCTTAACCAGAAATGCCAATCATTATTCTATCACGTGCCACCACGTGCCACTGCCAGCTTGGTGGATTCATTGGAAGTGGCCATTATCAGATCTCCAGCTTCTCAGCTGGTTCTTCCTGAACCCTAGGATGGGACGTCTGGTCCCACCTGGTCTGCATTCACGGGGCAGCATTGTTCCAGCCCAGTTTCACATGTTTAGCTGAAATGTCCAACTGCAGAACCCAATCACACTTAGTTGAAGACTCCGATTTTAGATGGACTGACTCACGGGTGGTGTATGTGTCCCTCCACAAAATTTAGGGAGACCAGGATTCTAACTCAGGCTCTTCAGTTACATGCCCACAGCTAGGCTGGTTTTTGCATATAATTTCCACCTCAGATACTGTAAATCCCATTTCTACCTTCTGCTCCACTTTCAACTCCCCAGATTAAACACTGCCCTTTTACTGAAAACTGAGATCAAGTATTTATCCAGAATTTGGGTCATTTGCAAGTCTAACTCTGATTTTGTCAAGTCTCTCTTCTCCATCTGCTTCTTGACTTCCAATGCATAGCTTGTTTTGGTTAACTAATCCATTCTGTAGAGGTTATCTTTTCTAATATACTTTTTTTCAGAGAATGTTGTTCATGCTGGTAGTCCTAGAGTCTCCAATATTTCCTACTGTTTTTCTCTTGCTATTCGGGATACAAATTTCACTCCCTTACTTGAAGAAGATGTGACTTTATATTCAGGTTCCTAAGTGCCTTAGTCCAACTAACTTAATTAACTAGATTCCTCATTTTACCAAAATTTGTCCTTGTAAACGACAAGAGTAAACTGTAAGATACTGTCAATTCTTATTGGTCAGAAATTATTTAGCAAAATAAATTAATAAACAGATAGATACCTGCATAGCTACTGCATCCAGGAATATCTGGGCCTTATTATTAGCATTCGTTCTCTACTCTGTACTCAGAGTACTCTGTACTCAGACCTTACAACTCAGCATTGTGAAACACAATTGTGACAAGTTTTGAAAAGCATGCTAACATCCAAGGCTATCGATTACAATTTCCATCTCAACTACTGTGCAAGATGGAAAGGCATGGTCATCATCATGTTGATATATGAATGTCATCTCATTTTGGTGATACAAACAGGAAAACCTAGATCAGACTGACAATTTTCTTCCTGTCTGACTGTCTATAGTAAATCCCACAATGAGCACCATGCATTTATTTTTATCGGTGTTTGATGGTACATTTGTTTACAGAAATCTTATCCTTATAGAAGTATCGCCACTTCAGAAATGAAGGGTCTTTCTTGGCTTCATCAAGAGCTGTGAATGTTTGTACAGGCAGGGATTCCCTATAATTGCCCAAGAGATCCTACCATTACACAGTAGCTTAAATCTGCTATGAAGCAAGCTGGACAAAGAGCCTTCCATTACAACAGAAAATTTCATCACTATGTCCCAGCTCCCCCTGACACATTCATCAGTCACATCACATATGCAGATATTTTAGACAGCTTAATACTTTAAGTCAATTCAAAAGGATGCTTTCCTGGTTCTGTAATTTGAATTATGATTTAGATCTGGGCAGAATGCAGCATAAATGTCAGTAACACTTTACAAAGATATCTATTCTTCTTTTCACAGGTAGAAATCTTCTGTCATTCATAATGACAGGTATAGTGTAGGTGACAGCAAGTTTCTTATCCATTATTCCCACCAGCAATGTGGCTGCTATATTCACATTCTTTAACTAATGCTTTAGAATAAAGGAGTATATTTACTACTTCCATCTAAAAATGTCTAGAGCATAATACACTATTTTTAGCCTTGCCTAACTGTATTTTACTGAGATTTTAATAACATGGCAAATTCTTTAATTTACTTTCTCACTAATATCACTTAAACTCTTCTTAATGTTGAAGGAGAATTCTTAATATAATTATGTAATATATATTTCCAGAAAGTGGAAGAAGTAATTCTTTTACAAGTAATCTAATAAATTAGTTTCATCAGGCCCTATGTTCTCTTTGGCTAGGAAGAGAGCAGTTACCCTCTCCAGACCAGACACGCATAGTATTCCACAACCATGTTGCAAGACACCATCTCCTCAAAAACATGCTGTCTGGAAAGTGCAGTCTGCAGCTGAGAGACCCTATGAGAGGTTGGTCCAATGGCTCATGTTGTAAAAAACCCCTGTGCATTAAGTCACCGCAAAAACTGCATCAATGCAGGTGGACCATGTGGTTTTACTGAGGTTTTACATCTTCTGCTGTTACATTTTGGGTGCACTTATAGGACATATACTCCTCTTCCAAACTGCAAAAATGAAATATTTAGTTCATGTCAAACTTGACCTGAATTTTTTGCTCTTTCTCACAGTGCTTTGCGGGCAGAAAAGGAAACGTTCTAAAAGATTTTTCTTGATTCTGTTCCCTTCCAGATGACCAACACCTCACTTCTTTGAGAACTGTCATTCTGATGCAGATTTTACAGTCAAGTATTTAATCTACTTAAACTTTGGAAATAAACAGTGTTCTCAGGTTTTCTGCTGACAGTAGTAAAAAGCTTATTAAGACCATGTCCAACTTAAAAAAAAAAAAATACCAATTGAACAGGTTAAAGGAGAAATAGCATAGGAAAATAAAAGGATGAAAACCAGCTGTAAAAGCACCATTATTTTTCAGAGTCCTAATTTTTTCTTTGGTCCTCTTCTCTACCATGTACTGCTTTAATTCTTCAGCATCCCTGATGTACAGGGTGGGGCACTGTGAGGTTTAGCAAGTGTGGTTTTAATATCTCTTTGGGGGATTCTTTTTATATCTCCTTACATAAATAATCTCGGCAACAGTAAAAGCATGGCATTTTCTCTTTCCCTGATAAAAGGAATTGTCCTTCCCAGTTATAGCACTGCTACTGCAGGATACACATCAGTGAAGGAGGACGTTATAAAGCATTGAAACAGTCCACCGGGACTAGCCATTGCTTATCTGTGAAAGCAGCACTTACTGGAAAACTTATTTTCTATTTCCTTATGAAGGAAAAAAATTAAAAATACTACAAGACTGCCTGGAGGGGTAAGAAAAAGACTGAAAACCAGCTAAAGGGATATTAGCAGAAATGATCAAAGTGAAAAGATAAATCTAGCCTAACCGGTAGCTTTAAATGAAACAATGGATAGCTGTCAGAGTGACCACATATGTTTTTTTTAAAAAAAAAAAAAAGCAGAGCAGATAAAGTACCAGGGCTGTAGAGAATGAAATGCCAAAACCATTATAGGGTATTAAAAGACAATGGGGATTTTTCAGTTAAAGCCAAACCAGTTCAACAGAAATTGCTTCAAAGAGAATATCTGTGTATGTAAAAACAAAATCCAACCTAGAAAGTCAGATTTCTTCAATATGTATGCCATTGTCATGGAAAGATCAAGAAGGAGATTGTATGGAATAAAGTCAAATTTGCCACCTACCCATCTGTTTAGCCAGTGTTTCTTCTGGTACATTTTTTCCTTCTTCATGTGATCCTGCTTTCCTATTCTCCTGCCTTCCTGTCCTTTTGCTTGCATTTATTTCACTGAAATAAATACCTTGCATACCTTGTAAAACAACTCAGTACAAGCTTAATGTTACCTACTAATTACAGCAGCTAGGCCTTTGGACATGGGTTTCAACCACTTGCAGAAAACTCCAGCTTATCTGACAACCAAAGACCGCTACCTACAAATGCGCTATACACTCAGGCATGCTTGTGTGCAGGCTTGTAAGCATGGATGTCACAGCTGCTCAAGGAAGGGCAAGAGTGATGTCATCTAGAGCAGTGCGTGCGTATCTGTAACTGGAGACACATGGAGATGTGTCAATTCTAGTCAACCTGGTCCTGTGGGGAGCTTCAAAGTACCCCTTGAGAGAAGAATAGAGTATAACCAAATAGAGTACAAAGTCAGGCATACATGCAAGCCTTTGCAGGACATCTATAACCAAATAATTGTAAAAGACTTTAAAGAAGGAAGCGTTAAAATGTGGAGAATACAAGGAGTGGGAAATAATACATCTGCATCACCCAGTGAAGCAGTTTTATTATCTTGAAACCATGAAGCTATTCTTATCTGCTTGTGCACAGCAGCAGCTTTTGAATGTCAGGAGAACCATCCTGCCAGCAATATCTATTAATTTGTCATCTGGGATACCTAAAAATCCATGGGATGCGGGTGGGCAGCTATCCACTGCTGAAAGAAGTCTAGAGGATCCACTTACAAACTGATGTACCTTAGAAGGTTATCATTAATATAACTGGTGCACCAGTGCAGTAGTTTGTCTTAATATAGAGAAGAGTACTCAAAAACATCTAAAGCAACTTGAGACTTTCTTTTCAGGGGAAAGGGAGTTACTTCCTTATTGCTACTAATAGATGACATTTTAATATCACTGTATTTTAAAAAGGGGAAGTTATTTATTAAAACAGTAGTGTGTCCAGCACGCTCTGAATCCCACAGTAAGACTTTCCGTTGCTCTTGTGAAACACCTTCAGTTTGTATTAAGCTGTTTAATATGTGTACATGATTCTTACACAGATTGTTATACTTAAAGCAATCACATTATGCCTTACCGGGCTAAGATGGAGTTTACAAATGAGAGCTGACTGAAGGTTGTCACTGTTGTGCCTTACCAATGGCACATTTTACTTCATCATCAGTCACACAACTGCTGTTTGGCATGTCTTGCAGTTACAGCAAAGAAGCCCTTTCACAAAGTGTTTGCCCTTCAAGACAAGCTGTTCTAACAAGTAAAGAAAGAGTCAGCATAAAACAATTGGTGGATAGGGAAAAAATGTGTCCCTGAATGGCAGTCAGCTTTCTGGACTATCACCAGTCACACACGTAAACAAGAGATTAGATGTTGTAAGTGGTTAATTCGTAGTTTTGGGGCTCTAAAGGATTTTCTTCAGGATGAGGGTAGTTGAATCAATTATTTAAAAAAAATACGTCAAACTGGCAAATATTCCTTCACTGTCACTGTCTGCCCCAATTATAGATTTTTTAAATGACAAGTCTAAATCACTGTTGATTTTGCGTGGAAGGAGCTCAGAAATATCCATCGTGATGTGCTGTGCAAAGCCCTTAAGTAGACCAAGTAAGGTATATTATATATCTTGGTAAGGTATATAATCATAACAAAACAACTCCAAGCCTTTTTGAAGTTTTCCCATCACTGCTACATCTGCAATCTAAATCCTCAAATGCAACTATTTGCTGTTGCCTATTGTAGTCCAGGAAAATTTCTGATCGCAGAAAAATTCAGTTTGTGCTGTGCCAAAGCCAGTAGGTTGCTATGAAAGGTATGAGGGGAACTTTCTGACACATCTACCTGATATCAAACTCTGAAAATAACTCACTGAACACCCATAATCAGCAAAATAAGGCAGTTCCTCAAAAGAAAGCACAGCACAGTGCATTTTATGCTTACCAAACTATCCACATCTATGCTTGAGTTTACTGCCCACTGCAAGGTTCCCATGATGTTCATAGCTAAAGTAAGAATAATGCCAACTCTACCTGGTCCATCACCTGCGGAGAGAAAAGCACATTCAATTTATATGCAAATGAAAAGCCAAGAGAAATCAGAAAATTAGCATGTATATCTTAAAATACATGTTCACATTCTCTCCTCTTATTTCATGGGGAAAACATGGATTTGTTAATTATACAAAGGACTGAGAGCTTAATCATCAGTTAAACACCTGGCTTTGGCACTGAATTCACTAGAAACCCTGTTCTTGCTTTGGCAGAAGAAAAAATTGCATCTTGGTACTTAAGCTGTAAACAGAACCAGGCCTCTGCAATCTTGATTTCAATTTCCTTTTTCCAACACATATGAATCTGTGAAATGACTCTTATCTAACTAAAACACCACAGCTAACAACTTTAAAATTCAAAATAGTTGCATTGGTTTACATTCTCATTTCTTGGACAAATAGAGGACATGTTCTCCTTACTGTTCCACAAAGATGCAGATATAAATTCTTTTGCTTTAATTGCATGCTGTAACAAACATGGGATTTTCCAGGGATTTTCCTTTATGAGTTCATACAATGCAATATAAGCATTTAAACTACCCCACTGTTGATTTTTAATCTCACTATGTGTTAAAGGGAATTGAGAATTTAAGCCAAATGCCTTTCTCTGATTCTCAACTTCTTCTATGGCTTTTCTCAACAAACTTCCTCCTGTTTTGCTTATAGACATCTTCTTAACAGAGTAATTATAGAAGTAAACAATAAAAGCAAAATATTCCTCCTGAAAGATGACAGATTAAGAAAAGGAATTTAGTGTGTAACAGTAAAGTTTACAATGGTGGCAAGATGACAAATTTTCACATATTTAAAAAGTGCTTCTAACTCCTTTTCTCAAATCCAGAAAAACAGTAACACAAGAAACAGTTTTCCTAAAAAAACCCAAACTACTCAGCGCACAAAGTAAAAAAATGAGAAGGGCAGCAGGAGGTATTGTTTCCCTATGAATTTTAGGGGAACTAAAGTCTCCATTGTAAAAAAAAGTACTGTAGGTGCATATTTTCATACAGAAGTATTTCTGTGGTGGGATTTTTTTTTTTCTAAGATGAGGAGAGATCCTTATACAAGAAATAGAGGATAGCATTTCATACACAATACAATATTTGACAAAATGTACACTTTTCAACACTGAAGTATGATCAAACGAAATTTGGATATTGTTAGAACCAAAAATCTCCTTCACAAAACAGCAAATTCTTGTTCATCAGCAACCATAGTACTGAAACTGCATCCAGATCCTGCACACAAATTTCAGTGTAATATTTGGAAGAGGGAGAATAATGCCTGCGAATCAAAATCAAAAAACATACATAACAAAAGTGTAGTGAATTAAAAACTGTATTTGAAGTAATCTGTAGCTAAATCTGCTGAGTTTTTCCACAGAACTGAATTATTCCAACACTTGGGGGACATTATTCTCCTATTCTCTGCTTGTTGGAGACTGGCTACACCTGGCCAGCCACCAGCAGCATTTCAAATACAAGTAAGACAGTAAGGTATAGAGTGATTCTCATTCATGTACTGGGTTTACCAACAGTGGTGAGCCATTTTTAAGGGGACTTTGAATGCAATTTGCAAAATTTCACATTGGAAAATGGGTCAGTGGGTTGGGAATTAGAGAACTGGATGACTATTTCTGCTATTGGTGTGGCTTTAAAAGATCATTACAACTTCGCATGTCTTAGCCATTTGCAAATAAGAGGAACATTAACTTCTATTTACTAAAAAACTTTTGAGCTATACAGATGATAATCAACATCCAAGCTACTCATTACACTAACGTGGTTACATTAATGTGGTTTAAAACACACGAAAAATTACTTTTACAGCAATTACAGTCAAGAAAAGGAAAGTTCTATCCCTTCAGATATTCAGATTAATCCTTTTAATGAGTCCTCTATAACATTAGATTGCAGATATAATGGTGTAATTTCTGTTTTAATTAAATTGTGTTTACTATTATGACATACTTAAATCAGTGACTCCAATGTATGCTAAATTTTGCAATGGTTTATCTCCCTCAGAAGTTTCGAAAGCTGAGCTGTTAAACAGAAGCAGAAGACTTCCATTTCAGTACTCCAGTAAAGTTACTGTACCTGTAGTTATGATAGAGATGAATGCCACAGCAACAAAAAAGACAACAAAAATAATTTCTATCCTCATCTGGAACCAGCGCAGTGTTGACAGGTAGAGGAACCAGTTTGCCGTGTGCAGGTTCAGGGCTTTGTGAAATAAGGTCTCAAAATACGGCTGCCGCCCAAAAGCTCTCAGTGTCCACAGCCCTTTTAAGCTTGTAACAAGATGGGTGAATATTGGACTCCGAGCTGTAGAGTGTTTAAATTAGAAACATCATAAGCACTCATAAGCAAATAACCTTTGATATAATGCAAATACACAGCCCTGTGCTCTAACTCACAGCAGTATAACTATTGTCAGTGTTTAATTTACATACGTTTTTGGAATACATGGCTGAAGTAATCCTAGCACAGGATATACAACATGAGTCTTTGCATGAATGGGTTGAAATTCCACTCAGTGTACTGCCAGGAAGGGATCACATTAATTCTTCATAGTTAGCATACTACTTGGGGAAGCTCCTGGCCTGCTGTAAGATGCCACAAGAGAAAGGTGGCTCCTCCCCAACCAAAATGAATTCTTGCAATTCTGATAACTCCATCAAGTGAAGTTTTTTTAGCACAGACAGAGAACTTTAATGCTCTGGATTCAACTGTACTGACATGGTAATTTAAAGCAGATCTTGCATTACATAAAAAGTGGTGAGCCAATGCTGTATCCCTGTGAACATCAAAGAAATTTAGATTTAGTTCTGAGGAACTTCAGAATTACACTTAAGTAAAAGGGATGATGATCATCAGGGTTTAAGATTCAGGACTGATTTGCTGAGGATCTGCCAGTTTGTTGAAAAGCCAGGCGACAGTGCCTGATCTGCAAACCCACAATTCAAAATGAGGTTTTCCATTTTATTGGGAATGTGTTAGTCTCTTAATGGGGGGAGAGGAAGGAAATTTAGTCAAATAATTTATTCAGAAATAAGAATTCTTTGCAATCAAGATATATCCATTCTAAATTTTTCTTATAAAGAAACAAACTCATAGGGCACATACCAAGTCTGACCACAATTTTTCAAGTTACATTTACTCTCAAGAAAACTATATGTCAGGACTTTATTTGTTTTCAGCTGCAGTGGTGATAAAGCCTAGCTTTAAAAAGATCTTCTCCACCGCTCTTTGGCAGCAGAGCACTCAGTATTGGCTGGACCAGTAACAGCACTGGCTTTAAGGAGATATGTGTTCTGCTCCCAGAGACAATGGCATCTTGCAAGAGAAAAGGCAAAGAAGAGGTGAAAGGGTGAATCACTTCTCAATTGATTTGTTGTGGATTTAGAAGTCTACCAATTTTGCTGCTCCTACCTTCAGATTCCAGTTGTTTCAGCTGCTGAGAAGTGTGGAGGAAGTATGCCCTTAACACAATAAAGGCTGCTATCACAGGCACTGATGCCAGGAAGATGTAGGGTTGTAATATTGAGACTACTGTTATAGCGCCAATCACAATCAGTATTAACTGTAGAATGAAAGAAAAATACTATTGATACAGTAAACTTGTCATTTTATAGACTAGAGATTGGTGATGAATCTCCTTCCCATGGCAACTATGTATTGTTTCAACAAACATAAAGCGCTAAGTATGATTTGCAGCTGAGAACAAACCTCCATGAAAAGATCATGAATAACTGAGACCAGATCCATAACCTGTTGGAAAAAGCTGCCATCTTTTCTAAGAGACGGAAGAAGTGTTTTCTGCAGTACAACCAGTATTGCAGGCTTCTAAATTATGAAGCCACACAAAAACAATGGCAGCTAGGCACTCACTCTCCAGTTAAAATTGTAAGAACAACACTTGCAATATCTGCAGCCACCTCGTCTGGACTAGGTGTGCCAGACTGTCAGGAGGGGAGTGCCAGTCTCCTGCAGGTTCTTGGCCAAGCAGTTTTTCTAAGGGTCAGAAAAAGTGGGAAGTCACACATCATCGCTTGCTCAAGGGACTGTAACCCACATATGAAACTAGCACTACTATTCATCCTGATCAGAAGACAGGAAATAAGTCGTAAGAGGACTTGTGGTATGAAAAATGAGCAGTTTCAGGAGGCAGATGAATCAAAAGGAAAAAAATCATTCCAGAGTTAATCTATTTAACCACCAGAGACTATGACCATTCTCGTAAGACCTCGTCCTCAGTAGCTCCAGACAGATTTAGCTAAATCAGGCCTCGATCTTTACTCTAGAAGCACCTTAAGCACTTAGACTGTTTTTGTCTCATACCTAAAGCTAATGAAAATCAAGTATATCAGTGTACACAGAATAGCAAAGCTCTGCTTTCTATCAGTGTTACCTTTCACACTGAACAACTACTTCAAACTGCAAACTTATCAGCCTAAAGCAACTGCAAATGAACAATTGGGGCACAGTGATGAACACTGCATTGAAACATCACTGCAAATGACCAGTCAGCAAAGAAATAGATGGAAAGCAAAACCAATTTCACATTAGGAAGAAACCTGCAGTTGGTGCTTTTGCTACTACATCCACATAAATTCAAGGAAGGATTTAAATTTCCAGTACTCCAGTCAGAGGTCTTTCATGAACAGGTAAGCATGTTCCAGGTTTCCTATCTTTTTTTTTCATCAGAAGTCTGAGCAAGGCAATAACAGCATCAAAGTTTATGAAAAAAAAATTACTGTAACAGCTGAACTAGTTAAAGATTTCTTTCACTATTTTCCTCATTTCTCTTAAAAGAATGGTGACACACCCGGGTTATACTTGTGCAGGCTGTATAGCACTTGTCTGCAGCAATGCAAGAATGGATTTGTGTTTACTCATTATTTCAAACTGCAGAATTTAGTATCTCTAATAGTTTTGTATCTAATAGTTTTGTATCTAATAGTTTTGTATCTCTAATAGTTAAGAAGCGAATGAACTGTTCAATTGATATTGAGCCAAGTTATACAGCTCTCTCCTTACTTGAGATTACACAGTCACACAGTGACTGTTTTAATTCCTGTTTCCATCTTTTACTCAAATTTTGCAAAGCCCACCATGATGCCATATTGTTCTCACTGCTGGTCCAACAGTTACTTCACTAAAAAGTTCGATATGAAAATTTGTGTTACTCCACATAAACTCCAAACACAAAATAAGTGTAAAGTCAAACAGAAGATGACACCTTCTCTAAAAAAGACAGTAGCAAAACCCAACACACAAGCTAGCTACATTGGCCTATAGTCAGGGAATGGCAGCAGAGGGCTCATGCAGCCCAGTTAAGAGCCACAATGCTGCGCTGCAGTGACCCCAGGTGCTGAGCTTTCAGGCCTGGGACAGAGGCCAAGATGGGAAGACACGTTCTAGTGCTTCCTCTGTGTCACCAGTCTGGAAAATGCAACTGGTGGTAGAGACAGCATTTCACCAAGGGTTCGGGGAGGTGATAGCTGTAGCAGCCAATCTGGTTAACCAATGGGGGTTTATCATTTAGGGAAAACCAGTCATGACCATAGATATAAATGTCCAATGAGTTCACTATGACCTTTTGAGTGTGACTATATTAAACCTTAGGGACAAGTAATATATGCTAGCAGCATCTCACATGAAGATCTTCAAGAAATGATGACCCCACTGCAAGCACCAGCAGAAGACTCAGATGGATGTTAAAACTAGCGGTAATGCTACTGCAGTCATTAGCTGGCTACAATTCATACCCAAGATGTACGGAAGCAGGTCAGATGGCTGTCAGAGAAAACATCACAGATGCTATCTCTTGTCATTGATGTAAAGGTTGATACCACTGCTTCTTTTATGGGCAACTGGGTATATCCCAGTGACTGGAGAGTAACTCTGGCCTCTTTCACCCTGAAGCCTCATTCATCCTGGATGAAAAGCCCTGCTCCCTGAAAGGGAAGGCCTCCTGATATGTCTAATCCCCATAAAACTCCTAAGAAAAACTACATCATGACATCCACAGCTGCAACAGAGAAGGAGGCAGTGTCCCTAAACAAGGAGTTAGCCAGAGTCATCTACCAGTTCATTCTCATAGAAGAGGGAGTAAGAACCAGCTCTAAAATTTTGTGTCAAATTCTTGAGAAAAGCTCAGAAGTCAGAAGGATGAATTTATGCAACCATAAACCGAAGGCTAGCAGAGACCAAGCCTTCATTTCCACCAGACTCAGAATTAGGCATCCCAGTACCTTTAGAAGCTAACCTTTTCTGTAGATCTCTGCACCTGGGAAGGAACAACCACATGCACCAGCACAGGCTGGAGGCTGACTGACTGGAAAGCAGCTTTGCAGAGGTGGCCTTGGGGGTCCTGGTGGACCATGAGGCAGCAACATCCCCCTGCAGCAAGGGAGGCCAACAGCAGCAGCATTGTCAGAAGATCAAGGAAGGTGATCCTTCCCCTCTCTTCAGCACCAGTGAGACTGTATCGGGAGTGGTTTCTCCAGCACAAGAGAGATACAGACATACTGGAGTGAGTCTAGTGAAAGGCCTTGAAGATGATAAAGGGACTGGAGCATCTCACATACAAGGACAGGCTGTCAGAGCTGGGACTGTTTAGTCTTAAGAGAAGGCTTAGGGGGATCTTATCACTTTGTGTAAGTATCTGATGGTATTTATTATATTTATATAAATTAAAAATATGTGTATATATGCAAATAATTTTTATAAATTATATATTTAAAAATTATATTCTATTTATATAAACACCACTAGGTACTTGGTGCAGAGCAAATGAGCCAGATTCTTCTCAATGGCACCCAGCGGGAAGATAAGAGGCAACGGGCACAAGCTGAAATGCACAAAATTCCATTTAAACGTAAGAAAAAGTATTTTTATTGTGGGGATGGTCAAACACTGGAACAGGTTACTCAGAGAACTTGTGGAGTCTCCACCTTTGGAGATACCCAAAATCCAACGTGGCCCTGAGCAATCTGCTCTAGCTGAACCTCCTTTGAGCAGAGGGGTTGGAGAGGTCCCAGGTCCTAAGTCCAGAGGTCCCTTCCATATTCCGTGACTCTGCGATAATAAGCACAGAAGGAGAAAGTAATATGTATAACTTTTCTGTATCTTTCAGAGGAATCTGACTTTGTTCATTAGCAGAGTCCATGGAAGTCTGAAGCTGCCAAACAAGTCTGAATCTACGGAGGATCAGAAGGAATTTTTTATGAAGGGATGACTGGTAAAAAGCATTCAAGACAGTAGGTAGATTCAGTGATCTTCACCAGAAGAACCTGGAAAGACAGGGCAGCTTATCATGCATGTTCAGGAGCCTCTGCAGTTGAGACTGAGGAGATAGAGGTGAACCTATGGGACATTAGAGCATATGTTAACCTCTGAAAGGCATCAGAACAGAGAAGCCAAATCTAGGGATTTTCCTTATCCTTGAAAACATGAAAAACTAGTCAGTTTCTTGTAGAGAGTTTGAAATGTAGAGACAGGCTAACTAAAATAATTTTGGAATAACATCCCCATGGCAGATCCAAAATATCAGAAACAAAATGGCCACACCAGAAAAGACAGTAGCGAATCCTGATCACACCAAAGATGATATTAATGATTCAAACAAGGTGTCAATGTCCACGTTTACTCATTCAGCAAATTTTCATTACATCAGCAGGACATGAAGTAGAGCTGTAATGTCCTTGAACCTCTTCATGTGGAGCTGCACTGGCCTCTCTAAAGTCATGAGCCAAAGTTATCAATTACTAACAAAGATATAGGGAAAGGGATTTGGTTTTGATCAGACCGTCATGTTGGCAGGGTCTGTAAAGCAGAGCAAACTCACAGATGGAGACAGGCAATCTGTGCAGCAGAGCGTTTGGGTTGATTAAGTCAGGCCTGCATATCTCCTAAATAAAAGTAGAGAGGAACAGGAGGACCAGGGAAGATTTGCTTTTATTTTTTAAATGTTCTGGGAACCAGCTCTGTATGATGAAAAGCTGGCATTGCAGCATTAGTGGTGAGACACTAATGAGGGGTGCTGGTATTCACACAGAGGCACAAAGTCAGAATAGGCAGGATGGGGAGCAAACAAAGGCATCCTCCTTGAGAAACACTGGAATTGCCTCTATCTCTGTATTTCTTCAATGTTCTCTTCAGTGTGGATGAATTGGAAGATCATTCAAAACTCAAGATTTTGCAATGTATGGAGTTTCCCAGGAGGTATGCTGGAAACAAGCTTTTCCATCCAAAAAATAAAAAGTTTGCAATTCTACAATTCTGAGGGATGTAAAATTCCTTCAAGGAGTAGAGTCATCTAAAGCTCTCCTCCATCGCAAACAGTTATCCAGTGCCTGACAGACTCAGCTTAAATCCCAGAGACTCAGGGGAAGCCACAAAGATGTGAAGGATAAAAGACAAAATTAGGCTGTCAAACTTGTGAAGGGGGGATGGGGAAAGCAGAACTGCCCACTGAGAGTTGAAACCACATCATCACGGGTCAAACCACCCAATAAGGCAGGCCTGGAAGAGCTTCCACAGAAGACAAAAGGACAGAAAAACCAATAATATATTCAACAAAAGAGAAGAATTAAAGGTGATGCTAGTAAACTGGGAACAGAAGAGGCTAAGGAGGTTGTCCTGGTTTCAGCTGGGATAGAGTTAACTGTCTTCCGAGTAGCTGGTACAGTGCTATGTTTTGAGTTCAGAGCGAAGAATGCTGATAACACTGATGTTTTCAGTTGTTGCTCAGTAGTGTTTAGACTAATGTCAAGGATTTTTCAGCTTCTCATGCCCAGCCAGTGAGAAAGCTGGAGGGGCACAAGAAGTTGGCACAGGACACAGCCAGGGCACCTGACCCAAACTGGCCAACGGTGTATTCCATACCATGTGACGTCCCATCCAGTATAGGAACGGGGAAGTGGGGGGCAGGGAATCGCCGCTCGGGGACTGGCTGGGTGTCGGTCGGCGGGTGGTGAGCAATTGCACTGCGCACCATTTGTACATTCCAATCCTTTCATTATTGCTGTTGTCATTTTATTAGTGTTATCATTATCATTATTAGTTTCTTCTTTTCTGTTCTATTAAACCGTTCTTATCTCAACCCAGGGGTTTTGCTTCTTTTCCCGATTTTCTCCCCCATCCCACTGGGTGGGGGGGAGTGAGTGAGCGGCTGCGTGGTGTTTAGTTGCTGGCTGGGGTTAAACCACGACAGAGGTAAAGTCTTGAAAATGGCTGAATGCAATCAAAGGATAGCATAAAAAAAATATTAAACTTGAGCCAAGATAACTGAAAGAAACTGAGGAATGCCCTTTACACCTTTGAAGTTGAATGTGGGCAGCAGCAGGGATACTTCTACTGTAGGGGTCTGCAGGGCAAAAATGTTTCTGAGCCTGAGTATTAAAAGTGGTTTGCACAAACAGTGGACATACACATACAGGCAAGTACTCAAAAAAGAAGCAATGAAATTGACTTACAAGATAAGCAGCTATGTAAATAGATATACAGACTGAAAAAAAGGAAAAGAGATTAATTCCAGTTGTTATTTCTTCTTATTAACATGATTTCTTCTGCATGATGTACAACTGAAACTTTACAGTGCTATGAGACAGCAAAATTTAGAACTTTTATTCTACAAACCTGAATGAAGTCAAACACTGTAAGTGGAAGTAAGTCATCCAGTACTGCAGTATCTTTTGAGAATCTGTTAAGCATACCACCTATGGATTAAGAAAAAAAAACAAAAAAGAAAAAGTCAAACATTTTAACAACCCCAAAATCCTACATTTATTACTTTAACAAAAAGTCCAACATTTTCTGAATACAAAACATTAAGGATAAGTACAAGATTTTTCCTAGTACAAGCAATTCCATTACAGTTTAGTGGAGCTATGGCTTCTTTCCCTGTGGAAGAATTTGGCTCCACAACTTCTGTTTCGGCTCTTGGAATCTCAGAAAAAACCCAGGAAGATGTAATAAAACCCAAGAAACATAATTAAACAGGACTGAAGCAGAGGCACAAAAAACATAAGGTCTGTGTACCCCTCATGCAGCAGGCTCTGCTGATACACAGATAATTTGCACATCAGCATTTGTATGAGTTTGCACACCAGTTTCTTACCTTCTGAGCAGAATTACTGTATTAATCACCAGGTAACAACAGAATTAAGAATATAATGGGAAAATTAAAGAGAAACCCTATATTGTGTTGTCATTTACCAGTGTCTCCTGTAATCTAGTATGCACCAGTAAGAAGGGTATGGGATAGGAATTTCATGTACAGCAGGAGATGGAACTTGTTGCACCAGTTATATAATGAATTCTCTATCAACTCCAGAGCCAAATTTGAATATGCATACTATTATTCACACTGATGTTTTATGCCATTTTAGTAGGACTATTCATGAAATAAAGCACTATTTATCATCCACACCTGACTCCTTGTCACTCACCACATAGCTGACTATATCTTTTCTATTGCAGTTTTAGACAAAGTATATTCATTAGAAGTTATTCTAGTTTTATTGCCTCAAACAGTTAATTTTCTCCAACTTACAAGGTGATATTTCAGAAGCAGAATTGACAACTGAAATATATCACAAAGCGCAATCAAGGTTCATTAAAAGATTCACAAATTACTTTACATGGCAAACTTTTAACATTCAGCTTGACTGAAAAAGTAAATGGAAAGCAACAGTATCCTTTAACAGAATGAAAACTGTTTAATCGAAATGAAACCCATACATGAGTCAATCAGTTCCCATCTCAGTTACCTGCTTTCCACGAGTTGAATGTTGACATAGGTGCATGAAGAACTGCGTGCACCATCTTTTGATGAAGAGTTTTAGACACTGTTATAAGTGTATGCACAAGGGGCAAACCTCTGAAGATTCCCATGGCAAGCAGAGTATCTGCCACTCCCACGTAGATATAAATGATGTAGTAGGTGCTAGTGTCAGTGACAATCACAGGAGGTTTGTCAGAGGTACTGTTTTCTGACTGTGTTGCATTTGCTTTCAAAGCTGTCCTGTGTGATGGAAATTAAAAATAAATGCATTACTGGAAATTGTGGTTTTTTCTCTACTAAATAGTACTGCAATGTTCATTTGTTTTAAAACTATGTTAATGGTTAGTTATATATATTTCAAGTCATTTTTTAAATATTGTCCTGTATGTATGAAACACAAAATATGAAATACTCCATGTTCCACTAAGACAAAGTTACTCTGTGTGTGTTCAGGGGTCAAGGCAATAAATGGCTTATTCATCTCCTCAGATAACTTTGGTGATTCAGGCGTCTATTAGCATTTGTAGTAATTTCTGCAATTAGTTGCAATTGTGCAATGAAGGGGTTTTACCAAGATGGAAACTAAGCCATTGGTATATAACTACGACCCCTCCCGACAGTTTTCTCCAAACTACTGTGAAAATGTACTGCTTTAGTAGTTTCTTGCAAATCTACTACCTGTTTAATCTCTGACAAAACTAGTCTAATCAAGCAAAACGCAACCACTTCTTTTAACCAGCAAAAATAGTTAAGTGTTGAAAAAAGTGAATTATTATGGAAGTAACATGCTTTACGTGTACTATAAAAATCAAAATCAAAGGCCTTAGTGACCTATTGTAAGGGGACATCAACAAAACTCCCTCCTCCTCCAGATCAGACCTAAGTCACCACATGCTTTCTATACTCAAACATACAGACTTAGTGCTGCAGGACAAACACAGGGATCAAAAGCATTAACCCAGGAAAAGCCATACCACTGCTCAGTATGCTTTAAGCTTCATCTGCCTGACCCTGTAACTTCTGGGAATTTTTCATAGGTGAGTAGAGGAAATTGTACAAATGAGGTCTTACAGAAACTGCTCCCTTAAAATGTTCCTGAGCAAATGTCTCACCTGGCACCTCTGCAAGTCAGCGGTGAACCACAGTGTATTCAGGATAATCAAGTTCATGCATCTCTAGAGTGAGCTGACCCAGGAAAAGTCTTGCGTGCATTGTTATGTGCTCAATAACAAGGCACAAACCATTTGACTGTTAGCATTTAAAGAAGTACCAGCTTAAGATACCACCTACATGAAGTATCTAGATCACCCATCTATGAACCATTTTATTGAATATAAGCTAGTGCCTATCCATATAGAATTCTGGCAGAATTTATTAATTATTTATAGCAAAAATCAATATAAAGGAGACCCCAATTTCTCAATAAATGATCACCACTACTTACTTTTTAAGAAACCATAACCCAGCAAGAGAAGCAGCTACCTGTGACCAAAGAAAACAGAGTAAATTTTTTTGTATTGTCACATTATGTACTTTTTCTTACTTATCTTCTTTCACTGACTTTATAATTGTTTATAGAGACCATTATAAATGGATGGAAGTAAAATTTCCCTGAAGCAAAAACCCTTGTCATATCTGCTCCTCTTTCCACAGAAACCATTTAGAGCATCCCACCACGAAAGCTACATTTAGACTTGTATTACAATCAGGCTCTCAAGTGCCTAAATATTCTTTTATTGTTTTTTACCATACTATTAACAAAGGCTTGCTAATGCATTCCTAATGACAAGGAACATTCATTGTATGCTTTAACATACTTTCATTTTTTAAGATTAATATTTCTTGATGGCCCTATAAGAGTAAGTCTCTCAATATTTTCAAAGGCAGGTATTCAAATATGGATGTCAAACCTTTAACACTTTTATTTTTGCACTGTTGTTCTTGCTAGCTGATATCTACATTTGATATATCTACTTGTCTGATATTGCTTGGTGCTAGTTTTACATAACTCTCCACATAACCTATTTTAATATTTTTAAAAAGTGGAATTAAACCCTTTTTATTGTGAGATGCTTCAGTGCTCAACAGAAGCTTCTCTGTACTCATTTTCTTACCTGTCCACTGAGACACTGGAGATCTTCATCTAGTCCACCACATTTCAGTTTGCTCTGTTTCTGCCTATGATCTTTTTTCTAAGGGTTGGAACATAGTTTCTATGATCCTCTTCCCATATATTTTTATGGCACTGGTACAGGAATGTATTGCGATAATACCTCAGCACATAGTTGAAGTCTTCTCCTTGGGAACCACTAACTTTTGCAGATCTTACAGTAAATAACTCAAGATTGACCATGATGTCCTGAATTTAAGCATTTGTAAGGATCATGCTTCTTTCACAATAATTTTTCTACATCTCCCAACAGAATTCTTGACTCCTCATAACAGAGGAGTTTTTTCAGCTGTGAAGTTGAAGGAAGAAAATATTGTGACAGAATAACTTCACAAAGCCTTTCTATATGTTTCCATTCGTAACTGGTCTTCTTCCAGTTCAGCAACCCTAGTCTCTGGGTATTACATCTAGGAAACACAGTTTTGAGCCACTTAAGCGAGCTACACACACACACACACAAATCTAGGAAGAATTTACAACTGATGCCCTATTTATGGTGATCTGTGTGGACTCACCTTGGAACCTACACTATAAAACAATCTATTCTAAATCTAAAATAGTATCTCTATCATTTCCACAATAGTCTCACCTAGCTTTGAAGGGTGTCAAAACTTCACTTTCAATTTACTTGTCACCACTCTCTCAGTTCAGCACTTGGATGTTGTTCATCGCTAGCCTCTCTTCCTTGTCTAAGGTTAGAAGGGTACAAACTGTCAGCACAGGTGACGTAACCACTTGGTATTTCATCTCAGGGACAGAGGTTTGCTAAAGGTTATATAGTCTGTGCTATGACTGAATATCTTCCGGCCCATTAATTTATCAATAGGCTTTTACTTAAGTAATAGTCACACTAGGAAGTTTAACTTAGATGGATACATTCTTTGTCATAAGATTTGTTCTTCAATTAGAAGATGAGGCTTTTGAATCATTTAAAAAGGTTTTAGTTTAATTTAAAAGCAAAAATTTGTAATTAAGATTAGAAATGGACGCTGAATATACAGGGATAAATCTGACATAATTCTAAGTTAAAATTTCCTTTTCCCCTACAACTCACATTCAGCTTTGCTGTTGTAGGTTTACACAGCCATTTTCCATTACCATGAAAATAAAACTTACATGGTAAGAACAGCTACACATCTAAATACTGTCTTGCTTCTGCAGAAAATTTGGGATCTCAAACTAGATCTAAGCTCCAGGCTTTATTCCTGGTCTAAGCTCTAGGCTTTATTCCTGGTCCAAGCTCTAGGCTTTATTCCTGGTCCAGAAGGACTACTTTAAATCACCTCCAACATAACATTAGTGCTAATTCAGGATACCACCAATCATATCCTTCTCCAAATCTGATGATACTAGAAGTTTGAGTGCCACCACGGAACTGCTAAAAACCTTTCACTGACACAATCAGCCAGAAAATAGTACTATATTCCTAATGGATTCTTCTCTTCTTTCAGCTCATGTTGAAAAATGCCAAGAAAAATTGGTACCATATTTTATAAGTTGACATATGAATATGGTCTCATTAATCTCCCAGTCTTCTCTCCAAAACACATTCCTTCCCTCAGAAAACACTTGATTTAGGATATTAATTGTAATAGAGGACACGATGAGATTCTGTATATATGCTAAAAGTCTCTCCTAAATTTGGAGACAAGACAAAAAGTAGGCAATTTCTGTTATAAGAAAAATAGTCAGACTCGCATGATCAGGCAAATGTTCTTCAGCACTTTTTCTGACAGCGTTTTCCACTGTACTTGGAAAAAGTCTTCTCTGCACGCTGCAGGAACACCCCATCCATCTTTAAATGCCATCACAGGCATTCAGCGCTCTGCCTTACCACTCTTCCTTCACTAGGAGCAAAGCTACTAACACATTTTTGAAAGCAATTCTCCAGAATTTATGGATGTGCTCATCAAAAAACCTCTAGTAATTATTGTTGTTAACTCCCCAAAACTCTGCAAAGATATCTTTTAATGGAAAATGGAAGGTTATTCACTGTGAACAAGAGATGTGCATAGGGCAACAACTCTTATTTATGGTAACATGCAGCAGAAAATAACTGAGATAATTTGAGAAGGTGGGTCTTCTGCTGCCATGCACTAATCACTATCTTCAGTGAGAAATGCTCATCTAAAGATTAGAAAAGTCATTGCAATATCATTTAACAGCAGCTGCCAATAAGCAATCTATACTTGAGCTAATGTTGATGCTATATCCATTTATCCTTTTATCACAAAGAATGCAGTTTGAACAAACATCATTTGTAGTAACATGACATCAAGCATAGATTTTCTTACCTCAACTAAGAAGACAGTCACACACAAAATTAGAACAAAAATCAAGTTTTTGTGGATGGTAACGTATCTGAAATAGGTATTCCATGTGGTAACAGTACCCATACTTTCAGCATCATCAGTGAAGCATTCCTGTCAAAGAATTGATAAGACCATAGTAAGAATGATAATAATATCTATATATGAGAATTTCTGACATGTGAATGCTGTCATTCTTTCTGCTAACTCACTCCAAATAATTGAACTGCAGCATTCAAATTGGCAGATAACGGCTGGAGAGGAAGGTACTGACTGGTTAAGTCATCTTTGATATAACAACACAGTTTAGAGATGATTTGAAATTTTCAGACAACACTGAAAGAAACAACCAAGATTTGTCCAGCACTACTAGAAGCCCAGAAATTGTTAATCAATAGCTATTTTCTTTCAATGGAGATTATTATTGTGCTGCTAGAGTAAATTTGTAAATACTTTGAGGGTGTTTTTTTCTGCTGAGATCACTAAAGCAAAAGAAAAAATGGGCAGTGCTTCAGCAAATTATGAGTTTAAGTATTTCTTGTAGATTTTTTTCCACCTAGGAAACTACTTCAGAAAATTTTCTGATCATGTGAAAATCAGCTGTCAGTTTTGAAAATGAAAGTAGTTCATCGTGACCAGTTGATAGTTATTAGAAAAAGGGAATCTTGGTCCAGTTCTTGGTATAAAACTCAACCTTAATTGCATAATTTCCAGCACACCTATAAAAAAGAGTAAAATCCAATTTACTCCTCTGTTCATTATCTGTATCAGAACATAAGTGCTAAGCAGTCTGACAAATTTGTCAAATCTGATCCAATTTCTGTTCTAAAAACTGTGCTACTACTTCAAATGTATTTTACTTTTTCCATAAGCCTTAATGTTTCAAATGTCAATTTTACATAAATGTTTTAAACCAATGCTTTTCCATGTTATGGTTTCAAATTTCATTTTAGCATAAATCTTAAAGGTAGATTAAAGTGCAGAGGATTAAAATTCTGTATTGAAATTCTTTACAGATAGCATTCAAAAAATATAAAAAATCAGACAAAATAGATTTTTGAGGATTTCAATAATTTCAAGATGATATTTGAGTTAAAAACTATTCAGAGGTATTCCAAAAAGATATTCCACAGAGAAGTACTGCATTAGGAATGACATAGTCAAGTAGAAAAATATATAAGGAGTATATTGCACTAAACTATCACCATATCAAAAAACAAGATGAATGTAAATCAACACATACCTTCAAATCCTCTTCATTGATTTCATCGGTTATGTCTAAGACACTGTCTCGAGACAAGCGCCTGGTGTAGATATCTATCTCAGAAGACAGGTTTGTCTGAGGCACCATAGACATTTTCCGAAATGTTGTACTTCCCTTTTTGGAAAAGTTTGGTCCATAGTTCACAGAGGTGCCCGTCATCAGGTTTAACACAGATTGCCTCCTCCGACCTTGCAGCATATGGTCAGTGTTTAGCATGTTACTCCGAAGCAGACCTACATCTCCCTGTTCCAAGTCAGGTACCAGCGAGAGCCTCCTTTCTGGTGGGTCGTTGTGGCCATCTTCTATCCCATTGACCTGCATCCCGTTCTTCTGCACTACTGAGAACTTCCTACTTGCATTAAGGGGGTTAATAATTATGGAGTTCTTCCTTTTGTCATTAAAATCTGATGTTTGTTTAAAAGATTGCTTCTTTATTTCATTTCGTGATCCCATGCCTTCTCCTTCAATGGAAAATCGTCGGAGAGTCTCAGTTAGAATTGAGTTTCTTCTCTCTGCACTGAACTGATCAAAAGAATCAAATCCCATCAGCTCTGAGCTGAAGTCTGGCCGTTGACCCTGAAGTTCAGAAAATGTTCCATAGAAATAGCAGCTCCCCTCATGTAAAATTAATATTTTGTCAGCAATCTTTAAATGTTCCAGTTTTGAAGTAACCAAGATCCTAGTTTTATTCGCCATCAACTTGCACACACAGCTATAAAAGATGAAAGTGTTAAAAATTAGATTTTTTTCTTCATGATTAAATGTTGCTTTTATCCCTTTCACTTTTAATCTATTTGCTTTTACCTGCCCCCTCCCAGTATGAGCAGTCGTAGGTGCTCCCTCAAACTACAAAGGAGGTGGTTAAGGCAGAGATGTGTAAAGGGTGAGTACTCTATCGCAGGAACCAAAAAAAGGGGGAAATTTAATCATTTTCATGTCAACCCAAAAAGCACAGTTCAACATGAAAATGAAATATTTCTTTTCTTCTTAGGGTTACTTAGATCTTTTGCTACCAAACTTAAAAGTATTAGCTCGATTTCAAAACTTCAAACTTATGGTGACTGAAAAGGTCATGGATGGCAGTGTGTGTCCTTAGTGTTTTGAGCTACACCACCAGGACAAGCCAAAAGTCTCTGTCTTTGGCCAACCTGCTGCCAATCTCTTGGTCAGTGGGCACTTTCAGGTGACCAGTCTTTCAGTGATTAGAAAAAGAAGACAAATATAGCTTTTTGTAAAAATTTATACTTACAAAGCAGGTAGTGTTTTAAAATGAAAGCCTTTCTGGTACACAGATACACCAGATATAAAGCCATGCACTCTGGGAGTAGTAGATTATAGCAGGTTCAATATGTTGAGATGGAAGAGGGAGCAGTAACGCTCACACCTGGCCGAGGCTTGTTCCCAGCACAGTATGCTGTCCTACTGCTAACACAAAATACTCAGTCACGAGAATCCCTAAAAATAAACATCCCCAAAAGGTATAATTTTGATCACTGCAGTATTTTTGTACTGTTATTAAATTTCTGTTCTTGGTTTTACTTTGTGCTGCTTGGTGGGATTCTTAAATACATTCTATCAAAACATATAGTACCTTTCAAATATCTCTTTTTCTGTAAAAATGTCTAAATGTCCAAAAGGAGAATCCAGGAGATATAAATCAGCATCTTTGTACACTGCTCTGAACAGAGAAAATGGAAATGACGTTAACTTTCACAAGTCTTATACATGTACATAAATATAATTTAAAAAGAATGCCTTTACAGTTTTGTCTCAAAACCTTGTAATTGATAGACTTTTCTACATCATCAATATGGAGCTGAAGTTCAACTTCAAATGTGCTTATAAGACATCTTTCAATAAAGCCTTTCCTTGCTGCAGACCACATTACAAACTAACTCAGTTTTCCATTAATTTCTGCACAATCAAAGGAAGCTATACAGCTGCCTTTTACACAGGTTACTCTAGAATCTGACAGTCCCCATTGGTGTACAATGCCCATTTAAATGGGAATTTCGTACCTACTGTAACATCTACTGGTGCCTGAGGGAATATTACATATATGTAAATAAGTGTGTGAAAAGACTTAGGTCTCAGCGCTTAGTTTTAAAAGTACTTCAAAAAAAATGGTGAGCAAAGACAAGTGTATTAGTGAGCCATTATCTTGCAAACATTACCTGCAGTGGGACTGTACAATATTTTGAATTCAGGACATGAAAAACTATTTGTAGCTTTAGGGCCTTAAGCTGCAAGTGCCTGGACATGGCTCACTGAGACAAACCTCTGGTTAAGAGGTGTTTTTTTTAAATCAATTTCAACAGAAGTTCAAAAAGGCCCCTTGCCTTCCTCTGTGAGTATGAAAATCATGATGTGATATGAATCAGCATATAATTAGTAAAGAAAATTTGGACAGCTGCATTTCAGTACTTTTTAAAGTACTCTAAAAATGAGGTTTAAAACCATTGTGTTAAACAATGTGAAAATATTTCATCACCAGGAGAAAAAGCCCTCAGTAATAGTATATTATGTTAATAAACCAAGCAACTTTATTGAAAAATCCTCTGTCATGATGGATTTCACTGACCATACATTATGATGTAGTGGCTGCACAACAACAAAAAGTTCATACTTGGCACTTTCATCAGCAAAAAGTTTGCAGGTTTTTTCCTGGAATAATGGCAGCACCCAAATTATTGCTCTAATTTGTATGCTGGACTCAGTAGCTATACATGACTGGCTTTAGTGTACCGGGCCAGTGAGCTAGCTCAAACCCAGCGCATGCACTGTTTTTCCCCCTTGGTCCTTTCTTTCCCCTGGTTGTAGCTGCAGGCACTGACAGTGCTCTGTAAGAAAGATGGACTCAGGCAATCTCCATCTGCTTCTCATGATGGCTGGTTGATGGCAATTCCAGCAGGGATTCTCATTTCACTTGACTCTGCACAGAGTACACCAGACACATGTATGCAGCCAGTCCAAGCAAATAACGTCCAGTTTATCACCAGTGCAGATGGGTACAACCTGGGGCTGTAATCCTAAATCTCTCCTCTAGCTTTCTCAGAGCTTCATCTGCAACCCACACCTCAACACCTGCACACCTTGCAGTATGTTGAGCTTAGGCTGGAGCCCAAATAAAATTAAAGCAGATACAGCCTCTGTCTTTGGGACTTTTATTTATTTCAAAAATACTAATTATATAGCTGGCAATAAATATATTATATCAGTTCAGCAACCCTCCAGTAAATGAGCTGTGTCCCTCTGAAAAGTGACAGACATGATTATTCATAGAATCTGGGCAATACTTCATGTAAATGTCGCATTTTAAATGAAAATCTAAGTGGGTTTTGTTGGTTGGGGTTTTTTTGCTCTGAAAGCTTTGCCTGCTCCTCCTCTCCTCTCTTACCTTACTGCATAAAACAGAACCATCCATATGCCTCTTCCCTCTCACAAATCCACTAGAAAGATCCACACTGAAAGCCTCTCTATTTTTATGAACCCATCTTTTAGCCTCACACAGACATGTACATCTTTCATGGCATGCCAGTGTGGATCACCATAATGTGATTTTACTTCTACCAAGTGTTCTGAGCATGGGAACCAGCACAATTTGCACTTGGCACAGAAATAAATGGGGCCATTTACACATTGGAGCTGTCACTACTGGATTTCTGATGGTAGCTAAGTGATTCTGCTGAAACACATAGCTAATTTATAAGACAAACACCTATGTTATTGTTCTGTAGACCTTCAGAATTACTAATGTTGGAATGTCAAACAGACAAGGCCAGACCATTATTCACAGGTACTGACTAGCCATTGCTTTCCACTTTTTCTTTTTAGAACAGAAAAAGACCAAAACTATTAGCAGCATTTTTTGAAACATGGCATTTTTTTCATTTTTGTTACCTGCAGAGAGGGACTTTGTCATAAATCAATATATAAACTGCTTTGTAGAAGTGTCATGGCAGGGAAAGATCCTGGAATATTTCTTATTTGTATGGGTTTCTTCGGTACTTAGAAAGCTACAATTTAAGGTCTGAATCTCCAAATGGCATCTTGCATCAGGGAGGGAAAGATTCATCTTCAGCTAAGCCATAGCAAGCATCTGACATCAAACTTTTCAAATTCATTAAATAAATATGCAGCTGTACCACAAACACAATTGCATAGCAAACCTCAGATTTCTGATAGTAAAATGATGTTCCTGATATACCCGGAGGATATTTATTTAGCAGGACTTGGTCCCCATGTATTTAAGTGCTTAGTCATAACACTTTCCTTATACATGAAACAGTAGACTATGTAGAGAGCAAAATACTCACCTTGCTAGTGAGATTCGTGCTCGCTGGCCTCCGCTCAGAATGATTCCACCTTCACCCAGCACTGTATAATCTTTGTCTGGGAACTTGGAAATATCCTGTTAATAAATTTTTTTTAAGAATCAGACGTGTATTTTCCATACCCAAGAAACTCAAGCTACAGACTGGATGGAAGCATAGTGTACAACAGTGTACGGATAGGTTAGACAGAAGTTGTTAAAAAAAAAAAAAAAGCCCCACAGAGGTTTATTTCTTTCATCTGTTTATGTAATCAGAAATGGTGATAAAAGAAAACATATCATTCTATCACAGAGAGCAACCACAAGCTGCAAGATCTCAAGAACAAATATTTGTCTTAATTGCTAGATCGCCATAAAAGCAAGGAATGTACCTTCATACAATATCAATCCAAGACATCAACCGTTCGACTTTTCTGTCAAATAACAATGATAAATGCACTTGCTACTGAAGTTAGGGAGAGCAAGAAGCAAGCTCTGGATCTGAGCTCTTCAAAACCCAGAGAAATTTAACTTCAGGCAGGCTCATTAAAAAAGGCTTGCAAAAATTCCTAGCCAGGAATGCCAGGAATGCTCAAGGTTTGCAAAAGGTTTGGGAGTGAAGTTCCACTGCTTGGGCTGTAAGTTACTTACAACTCATGACTATGCTAAAAATGAATCTTCAGCCAATGATAAAAAAAGAAAATACCATTTCACTCTCATGTGAGACAGAGAAAGGAGAAAAGGACATCCTCATGCCCCACTGGCAGAGATGGCCAGAAATTTTCTTGAGAGGATCCATGCAAACCACAATAATTCATGGAAGTGGAGACATGGAGAATGGCTTGTGTGCCTGAAGGCTGTCTAGTTTTTCTACTTTTACAGTTGCTCTAACAAAAAAATATTAATTCTGCCTTCAAGCCTTACCTGTCCTACATCCTTAAGCCAATACAGTGACACCACCATCACTGTGGTGGTGGTAGTAGTTTCAGGGGACTTCTCCCAGAAACATGGGCTGGATGACCTCCCTGTGCCCCAGGGAGCCTAGGTCTCCAGCGGGTACGACTCCAGGGCAGTTTGCCATGTGCTCAGCTAGAAGCCCGAGTGTCCCAGGAGCTCCCAGTGCCTGCACTACCCGCTCGGCAGCACCGGACTGCCATTCTCACTGCCTCTGCATGCCCTCCCGCTCCCAAGGCAGGGATCCCCCGCAGCCAAGGGAGCTGACCGAGGCATCTGATACCATGCAAAATCAGCTCCAGTGTTCTCATGCTTTACCAAGATTTTCCTTTTAGTGCAACTTGGGGGGGGGGGGGGGAGGAAGGGGCATGCAAAACCCCTCAGAAAGTGAGCTTCTGGGAGCAGGCTTTAGGCAGTGCTCTGGAAGAGGTAGTCTGTTTTGGGGTCTCTCTTCCCGCAGGCAGCCGAGGGGCACACAGGAACTCAGCTGCCTGCATGCACTCTGCAGCACCCACAGAAATCCTGTGGCTTCTGGGAAAAAGACTGGAAGACAGGTGAAGCACTTCCAGGGCAATACGACCTGGGATTCTAAGTTGAGCTGCTCTCCAGAAGTTCGCATTTCATACAAAGTCGGATATAATCCAGTTTTGATCACTGCTGCTGTGATGTTGATGGTTAATCGCTCTCTGTTGGGCAGCCTTTTGGCATTCCAAGCTTCTGAGGTTTTGCAGAATAAATAAATAAATAAAAATCCCTCCAGAGAAACGTTTCCTTCTTCCTCCCCTGTAAATTGCCCTGACCTCAGGAACAGAGTGAACAATGCTGTTCAGCCCTGGATCAGTGACAGATGAAAGGTTCAGCCACACAAGGACTAGAAATTGACGGCCTGGTCTGTCAGGAAATGGGAGATTCTCCCAACTCTTTAATTTGATAATAGCGTTTACTTCCTGACTTAGAGGATTCTGACCTTAAAATCAAGATGCTCTTATGTATGGAAAATCTATTGCAGGTGATTTTTAAATTCTTCTCATGTTAACTAGTTATTTCCCTCTTGTTAAAGAAGAGCCACACAAGCCAATCCCTGGTACTAAGATAACAGCTCAGTTATCTGCAGAAAAAGAGATGTGAAAAGCAGTGCCAGCAACATTTTTAAAGGAAGATTTTCTGAACAAAATCATCTTCCTATAGGTCATGAAGTATTTAGAGAGAACATGTGAAATTCTGGCATAAAAGCTTTTCTGGCATTTATTTGAGATGACCTGCTCTGATCACTTGTGGTTTCACTATGCATGTGGAACTCATGTTATTCATCTGTAACTTTGACATTTACCCAGTGTCTTCACCTGAACATGGGGATTTGCATGGTTAAGTATCTAGATATCTAAGCTGATTTCAACTGTTTCCCATTTCTACCAGTACTGCTGCCTGTAATGGTGCTGGTGCCATTGCTGTTTCCTGATTCTACTTCTTCTAAAAAAGCCCAGGTGAAGAACTGGGACCTGTGTGTCTTCCCCTGCAAGCACAATAAAATCCTAGCCCTACTGAAATTATTTCCAGGGTTCCCATTGTTTTAAATGGTGGTGGGATTTCGTCAGACATGTTTCTTTGCAGGTGTGTCAACATGGAATTTTAATCAGACTTTTAATGAGTTTCCCTTCTGCTCTCTTCTACCCTTCACCTCAGGATAATATATGGCAAGGAACACACAAAGAACTTTTCAGTCTGTAATTATAATAATTAAGAAATGTCTAGTAATTTCTTTCAAAGGCGTAAACAGAGTGATGAAGTCCAATAGACACACAATGCTATTTGTTGGAACATGCATTACCTATTGTAAAAAAGTACATAGGGCTGGTCCAAATACATCCTTGCTGTCATTTTATGCAGGAAGTGAAATCAAGCCAGGGACAAACCTAATGTAATGCTGCTGAACAGCACAAACCCCAGCATATTAATGAAGTAGCCACTGGATTTTCTTTAACATATCTATTTCTAAATGCTTAGATTGAGAAACCTATTGGTAGCTATTCAGAGAAGAAACCACCCACAGTTCCCAAAGATATTAATTACTTTCTTGGGTGCTTCTAGTATCAGCAGCTAACAAAACTCAAGTTGCACACCCAAGGAGAAGGCACCCCTTCTAATATCTGTTTGTATTTTTAACAGTGTAAATGTCATACTCATCTACCTCAGCAGCAAAGGGACGACCTCATAATATCTTTGGGCTTGGTATGGAAGAATATAGCCGAGATAGTTTAAGGTAGTATCTCTTTTCAGGGTGAATAGGAAACATGGTCTTGTTATAAAAAAAGGAAACCTCAAAATAGACTTCACACTCCCAAGTCTTTTCTGTAGAGATTGTTACCAAAATAATTTGATAAATCATTAGCAACAATTAAGATAATAAAGCATGACAGAAAACAGTTTCTAAGAACCATACCTTTCAGTATATAGTTGCTTTATATATCCAAGCCTACTCAAACTACTCTAACAATATGTATTTTACTTATGGGGCCCCTCTTTCCTCCTTAAATATGTCCTTAATGATGAGGCTTTTGATCTTCCCTCTTCTGCCTTCCCTCCAAAAAGATAAAACAGTCATGAAACTGATGGAACACAGGAGCAGTCTTGACTGTCTCCATTTCATCTTCGCTAACCCTTTCCTCTATTTCACTTCTGTTTTTTCTACAGTCCCAGTTTCTTTACCATCTCTATCCCCTTCCTTTTCTTCACTGCCATTAACATTCCCCATGTTTATTTTCAGTTCCCAGAAAATCCCCCCATTCACATTGCTACCTCCTCCTCATCTACCAAAGCACTCCCTTTTTCGCTGCCTTCTTTCTCTGTGTTTTAGAGAAGCTGCCTCTGAATACACTTTGCAATTCTCTTTCTGTAGTATGGACTATTTGCAATAAATCAGAAGAAAAATACTGAAGCCTTTATCATATAAAATGCCAAGTAAAGCAGCATAAAAGTTAAGCAGAAGCAGCAGCAAGGGTTTCAAGCAGGAGCTGCAATACTGTTCCACCCTATTTGATAATTTTTCTCTTTAGTTATAAGAGGAAAATTTACTGTTACCTGCTTTCTCACTAACATGACTATTTCTGTACTTCCAAGCAATCATAGTCAACTCTAATATACCAACAAGGTAGAAATGGAACTGAAACAAACCTCCAGATTTGAATTCAGTGATTACTAAAAATCTTTAGATAAGGAATTTGAAATGTCATTTTGCAGAAAGCATAACTTTCAATTTGTTCTGATTTTCAGAAAATAAATTACCTTGGAAGTAAGATAGATATGAACTAAACTGCAGAATTTGAAGTTTTAAAGTTCTGAAATCAAGTCTTGTGTTTCAGACTCATACCCACTAGTGAACATTTCTGTTAATTTTTAAAAGATGAAGAATTTTCAGTAATTTTTTATACCTTGGCTTGTGGGTAACCAGCTTGAACATACTCAAGTCCTCGTTTTCCTGGGTGAGATGTCAGAAAACCAGATCTCTTTAAAGTATTTCAAATCAGAAATTACTTTTTAAAATTTTATTTAGGTAACTCTTCTCTCTCTGCCTATGATTCCTGAAGCCAAGGCTTTTGTTAGATTTCAGCTGAACCATTTATGAAGGATTCATGATCCAAAAGTATAACCATTGTTTTCACAAGAGTTTGTGACCTTAAGCAGAGTGTCAGGCTCACCTAAAACTCACACAAATGCTGGCAAAACTTGCTTTCTCTATGGTGAAACACAGATTTTTGAAACATGAAGTAGTCGGTATGTTGCGTGTGGGTAGGTTAAATGCAGGGTAAGGGAATTAAATACGATTCCAGAAGTGACACATAAGATAGGACAACATCCAAGGTAATCAGTCCAGAGCTCTGTACCTAAGAGAGGGAAAGGGGTTGGGGAGAGTCGTCTTGACTGAAACAGGTTTTTAACTAAATGATATCAACACAGAACAGTGTAGGGGGGGTCTGTTAAACATGTTTAATTGACCATTGATAAACTTGAAGTTAGTGCATTTGGGAGTTTGAGTCTATTTTTTTCACTAATCAAGATGCTCCCCTGCTATAAAGAAACTGTGCTAGCCTATTTACTTCTAGTTGCCCCAGGGAACTCACTGTGTCAGCAGCTTCACAGCTGACCTGCCCGTGATTTTGAGCCACAGACAACAATTGCAGTTAGAGGAGTCTGCTCGTGCCAGTGCATCATGCCAGTGCATCATACCAGTGCAAGGTGGAAAAAGTATAAAGGTAGCCAGCTTTTGGGCCCATGTGTCTGAGATGCAATGGTCGTAGTGGAAGATTTGACATATTATGTGGACTTTCTGCCTGAAAGAGGCTTTTATGCTATTTTAGCTGTTTACATTAGGATGAGATGAACTTCACCTTGACATGCCTGTTGCTCTCCCCAGCTACAAAGACAGGCTAAGTAACTTGCTCTCATGTAGTTTACACTGTAGACATCTACCTGATTAGGTAACTAAGCTACCTCTTAATATCCTCTTGTAGAGAATTACGTACTACAAAGCACTCAGTTCCAGACTTGAACCCTTATTGTTCCTCTCTTCCACACGCTTTGTTATCTGCCAATATCCCTCATGAAAAACGGGCACAAAATCAGGGCACAAAGTATTTCACTCACTGACATAATAACCTCTCAACTCCTACTGATTTAGTTATCTGCCAAAAAAACCCCCAAACCAACCAACCAACCAAAACCAAATAAACCCAAAACCAGCACAGATAAAAGGGACTGGAGCAGTACAGTGGGATGCAAGGATATGTGGTTCTGTTTCAGGGAATCCTTGATATTGCAGTGAACTTGTCACCCAGGGATGGATGCCATCCTTTGCAAGGAGACGTCAAACATGCAGGAACACAAAGCAGGGCTTGGCATATTGACTGTCTCTTTCTCTAGTTATTCTCTCTAAGTTCTTAGATGAAAATGAATCTCCTGCACTCCCTGTAAAACCAGCTTAAAACCCCACAGGATCTGGCCACAGATTTCTTTAGTACTATTATATGATTTGATTCTGCATGGACATACTTCCTCTATTTGCATGCCACGTTAAACATTATATTCATGAGCAGCTGGTGGCTCTCAAATCAGAACATGTGTTTACTTTTAGAGTGGTAATCTCTTAAAGGTAGTTTGCCATTATGTGTTTATGGCCTCTTAGGTAACTATTGAAGGATCAAATGAACTAACTAGGTGGAAAAATATCTATCTTACCTTGCAAAAAGGTAAAAACGGAAGTAATGGAAGCATGGTTTCAGAACTAATGAATTACTGCACCCCTTCAAATGGGATATGATGCTTGTTAATTTTTTAACAAGAATAACTATAACGGGCCTGCTTCTGCAGTCTTGACTGGAGGAATGCATTCTCTTAGGATGATTTTGTTCAATGTTGACAGCATTTAGACACAAAGATTCCTGTTTCAACTGTCCAAAGGTTTTACCTTTTTAATTTAGCAAGTGCTAAAACCAAACAAAAATCTCACACCCTGTGTATAGTAGGCTATTAATACTGATTTTTCAACCTAAAAATCTGAAAATCAAGCCACGTTCCTTCCCCATTTTTCATTACATCAGTAATAAGGATTTTGCAAACCCAATTGGCTACTCCTACAAATTCCCATTTATACTCATGTTATCCCTGCCATGACATTAACACAACCCTTCAGTCTCTGGGGAAGTCACATTTGTGGAATTACTTCAAATTTAGTAGCAAGTTTCCATAGACATATAAACTCATCCAGGTCACATCTCCCAGCGGCTTTTGCTATTGAGCAATGAGAATAAAAATCAATGAATTATGCAGGATGGTTTCTCAGTGTTAAATTTGTTCATACTTGGTCCTTAATTTGAATTGCTAGGCAAAAGTTCACCTTCTCTTGCTAATTGATTTTTATTATGAATGTGATGAAAAGTACTTGATAAAAAGGGTAAAACACTGTTGACGTGGAAGTCACGGACACTGCACACAATCAATATGATCAAGTAGATGTTACCTTATTGTCAAGATAGCTCGGTTTATATGTTCATTCTAGTTACTGTTCACGTATAAGCAAATTAGAGATTGGTTAGCATGAGCTGTCTACGCGTCTAGTTACACCTAATGATTGGTTATATCAACACTGTATATGTGCATAAACATAAGGTATAATTGGTTGTATTAACTAAAACATGTGAAACTTGTCTCAGTCTAATTGGTCAAGATAAGTTGCCTAATTGAGGTTCTTCGTGTCAAGTTTCTTTTATCGTGGAATGCGCACCTGTGTTCTTCTAATTGGCATCTTTCTTTTTTTGTCTTCTTGTTTATTCTGTTCGAGGCCTTCTAAAGGTGTCTGGAATGCTCTTACTACTGTTAGCTAAATATGTGTCCACAAGAAAAGCATCCTTGAAGTCTGCTGCCTACAAAACATCCTTGGCTCACAAATTGATCAATTCTATCGAGTCTGGATTGTTCACTGTGTGTCCATTACTTTCCAAGTATCCCACAAAACACCTCGTCAAAAAAAAAAAAAAAAAAAAAAAAAAGGTAGCATAAGCCGAGGCAGCACCAATTCATCTTATCTTACTTTTCAACTACCTTTAGGCTTGCCTATGGGGACTGTCTTTAGGAAATGAATTCAGAATCCATACCAATTACATCTTGGCTTCTCTCTATCATAGCATGCCAGTGTAAGATTTTAAAGGTAATAGATTTGTGATAATACCTGCACACTCAAAATTAAACCCATTCAAACAATTTATTTCAAAAAAGCTTCTGAATAAAAGACAAATGGTAAGGACCACTGATCTGTGCTGGAATGGTTTGATCTAGAAGTTGAAAGCCTTCACTTCCATATTTGCAAACTGGGACCATCATTTTAGAAGACGTGTTAAATTAGGTGCTCGCCCTGCTTGCTTGCTATTTCTCAAGGAAAGGAAAAAAAGAGGAAGAAAGCAGTGGAGAAGGAACAAGCAGCTCTTCTCCTATGCCTTTTTTTAAAACTTTTTTTACTGTGATGTCTCAGACTGTATCATGTAACTTAAATGTATCAGCATTCCCTTGAGTTCAGCATCACACAAGAATAAAGGCAATGTCTACGCACCACTTATATCTCACTGCAGCTGTATTTAGTTTGTGCTGGGCTTTCAGAAATAATTCTTGCCAGTAAGGCTGTTTCTATGGGATATCAAAAACGCTAAAGTAGCTCTGAATTACAGTCCCTTTATCTCAACTCCAAAGCAGTCTTTCTTTTGTTCTGTCACCTTCCACTGCTCTTCTCTTTACCTCTGCCCATTTCCAAACTGCAATAATTAGAACGACATTGTAAAACATGATTTTACCTCCCTTGATGCCCTACTTACCCTCAAAGGAAAAATATAATCAAGAAATGTAATTATAATCAAGTTCTGAATCATTTTACACATATAAAGCAGGCTACACTACCATAAAAACACACATATAAGCTGTACAAACAGAAGTTTAAAAAGTACCTTGGGAGTGCTTTTACTGATGCACAAAGAGATGCATTTGAGAACCTTTCTCATGCTTCTTCAGTGTTATATATATACACAGCAACATCCTGAAATTATGACAAGCAGTAGCACTTAGACCTGATAAACTTCGCTCACTGAGCCTTTGACACACAACTGTCTTTCGCTGTGGATCATTTCAACAACTCGGATCTCATACACTCGTACAGGGTTGCACTGAGGTGTCCCTTGCTCTTGGCATCCCCATGTGCCAGAGAAAGCTACAGAGCAGAGCTCTGAGGACCAAGGGCCATGAAACCTATGACACTATCCTGCTGCCACGTGTTATCAAGTGGAACTACACTCAAAGGAGCACCATTAAACCACAATCTTCCCATATGTAGACTCACAAAACAGTGACATGATTCACTGCATCTAACCATTCATCAGTCATGCACCTATGTGATGGGTGTTGGGTGAGACAACAGTTATGTTATGCATGAGAAAAAAGGATACTTGAGAGATGTGTAAACACTAACTGAGCCTGTAAATCCAGGCACAGACTGAGATCCTAATGTACTGTGCACTACACAAACACACTTTGTCAAACTACATTGGCATAGTATTTATGAGGGATGCAGTTCTCCAATATATCAGATTAATTTTCTTTTTAATCTTCATCTTCTGTTTCACAGTACAACATCATTAACAGGTGTACTGACACAACTGGAGGGTAGGTGAATTGCAGCAAAGCAACAAGCGTAAGAAGCTGAAGGCAGAAATCTCTTAAGCTGAGTATACAGGTCAAGGAAGTACAACATGTAGCTACCTGAACTCTTTGGACTAAAAAATGTCCCATTTTAGTGTTCTAAATTGCTATAAACTTATGTGAGCTTATAAAAGAAATAAAAGAAATAAAATAAAATCCTTTTGTTGCTCATAGTTTCATTGCTTTCCAGTAATGTTAATTGTGAATATTCAAAATTCATTAAAGAAACCATCTTTTTAACCTTCCTTTTGATGCTTCCATACACAAATAGAACAAAACGTAAAACTGCAAGAATATCTTTTAGAAAAACATCAACAATCCTTCCTCCATTCAAGAAAAACCTACCAAAGAACACCCATTTTTTAGGTAATGGTTAATATAACCAGATTTGCCATTCTTTAGGACTTTACAGAATAAAAATCTAACACATAACACTTTCTAACCTCTAAATAAAGATCTGATTTCCTATACAATGACAATGTTATTCTTGGACACCTAAAAATATGGAAAGCTCTGTGAAATATTTATTTGCACTTTCCATCTTTCATAATTACTTTGAGATAAATTCACCACAAGTACCTAGCAACTCTAAAGAGGCCGTAAATGATAAGTCCTTAGCAAATCAACTACACTGATCCAACTGTACCAATCCAAAAAGTAAGGCAGAAAAATGTAGCGCTGACTTTTCTGAAAATTCTCATGCACCCCGAATTATTTAAGTTACACTTGCTTAATTTCACTTTAATATCTCCATAGACCTAAAACAAAGTGCAGAGCACTTGTATGAAGTCACCCAGCTTCAGTGTCCCGCTCTGCTGACAGACAAGAACAGGCTACTCACTGTGTGTCAGGAAGTGCCCAACCTATGTAGATGGTATGACATGACCCACATAGAGTAACCTCTAGTACTTTATTGGCATTAATGAAGACAAAGAGAAAAAGACACCAAATTTAGAAATTGGACTAGATCTTCAGTATGCTTCCTCTACAGTGTGATGGTGGGCATTTTGCAGGTATGTTACTTTTTGCAGTAGTAACACATCTATTTGCCCACTGGGTCAAAGAAGATGGCTTTGTATTCCCCAAAAAGTTTTTGTGAGCATGGAGCTTGGAATTAAATCTCACTTAGCCCCTGTTAAGAGCTGTATGTTAACTGAGCTCCAGCATATGTGCAATAAGGAAATAACACTCTCTTTTATCACCAATACTTGGTTCACCTTGAAAAGTCCATAGAAGAACTAGACTCGGCAACAGGCCTACATTCAGGTGGACTATGTAACTACATAGCAGAGTTGCAGAGAAGGGGGCAAAGTGAACTTTCTTAGGCAAAAACCCTCTGGTACCTCTCCTTTCTGAAGAATGAGAACACACACAAACCCAATCCAACAAAGCACTAACCCTTGTAATAAACCCCTAAAAGGTCACACTGGGGAGTAAACAGGGAATTAATATTTGAAATCCATCCTTCAATCTGCCATACTAAGTCCTGTTTAGCAACTTAAGATGTAAAAGCTAAAGACCCTACAAAGCATAATAGCAATAAAGTAATGCATTTGGCTTCCTTGCAGACCATTCTGCCTTCTCTTCAGGCCAGGCCAATTTATTCAGCTTCAGTCCAGAAGAAAATATCCTTATAAGTATCAAACTTGATCTCAAATAATTAGCCCTGCTAGGAGGTGAAGCATATCATTTCGCACAGAGCTGTACCAACACAGATCAAAGCTGTCTTGATTGAGCCTGTTTGGAGAACAAAGGAGCTGCAGCCTACTGAGACACCAAGCTGTCCGACCAACATCAAAACACTGAGACATCCCACCGACACCGAGACAGTGAGCCCTCCCAACAACACCAAGACACCAAGCCGTCCCACCGGCACCGAGACAGTGAGCCATCATTAACCACCTTCTGCTCTAGGAAGGGCCCGGGCTGAGAAGCCTCTTTGGGCAAGGACAGTTTTGAACTGCTGAAGCCAGTTGTTTCTTGGACCTTTGGCATTAACTACAACTTTTACGGCTGGGGTTAAGGACTACTCTCTTCAGAAAGCCTGACACAGAAGCTGTTAATTCTGTCTTCAGAAGCTTTCAAAGATTTCCAGCAAACGACAATCCAAACAGAAGCTGAAATGGCCATAAACATATAAGAAAAGATTACTTTATCGCTTAACTATACCCTGCTCCGAGATAAAGCGCTGTAACCTCATCTTATTTTTAAACAGACTGGCTATTGTCTTCTTGCTTGACTGGCACTAAAGGAAAGTATGTTTCACTGTGTGGCCTAAAGACAGATCCTACACAGCACAGTTAAATATTTATTGTTTTCACCTACATGTTACAGACAAAATGCCTGATCTTAAGGCATAGCAATAAGGGTGGAAAGGTCTAAAATGCTGTCTCCTTTTGTATCTTGTAATGTGAAAAGATATCTTTTCCTACACTACCCTCTGGCAACATCAAACACACACAAGGACATTTCCACATCATTGTACTAATTGTGGGCTACATGTCACATAAGGATTGATCCTGCAATAATTTCCAGTGTGAGAATTTTCAACGTGCACACAGGAAAACCCAACTTCAGTCAAGATTTTCCTGTAAATAATTCAGCTTTCTGGCACAGAGTTCTAATTATCCCTGGAGCCATTTTTGAAGTGCAAAAGAAAGGAGGAAAACAGGTTCGCTTCCAAGATTGTAAGGAAAAGCTTCTTTATGGGGAAGAAACGTGAAAAAAATTTTGTAGGAACAATACTTTTTACATCATTTCTTTAACATTAACGTGTTTACCCAGGTTTTTAACTAGCAAAGACTGAGAAGGCAGACACCTTATAATATCTGAGCCAGCTCATTTAGCTCCTGTTGTGTAAACTACCAGAACCGGCACGCTCAGTTTATCTCCCAAGGAACTGGCAACAGGCTGACTTGCAATTCCACAAAACTGGGATGCCAGACTGAGTTCCTTAAATCTCAGAAATGTCTTGCTTACTAAAAGCTCCACTCCCTGACTTTTTCTTTGGGGTTTTTCACTTGGGTTGGGTTACAGGTCTTAAGAGTCCTAGATGACTGACCTCTTCTAGTTGGCAGGCTTTGATGACGCTCTTGTATCGGTATTCATCATAGGATACACCAAAAATTATGTTTTCTTTTATTGTTCCAGGCATGATCCAGGAGACTTGAGGTGAAAAGGATATCCTTCCACTGTGTTTAATTTTACCCTGTGAAGGCTCCAATTCTCCCATTATCAACATCAGAAGAGAAGTCTGAAAAATCATTAACACTTGGTTAATATATCAGAGACCTGTACAACCATAAGAAATGCTAAACAAAGTGAGAGTCACCCTGCTAAGTCACTTAAATGGTACATTTGTCTTGTAAAGAGTGTCCCTATAAGTACTGATCTAGTGCAAGCTGCAATTAGTGGATATTTTCATGATATGCATGGTTCTGAAAGGCCTCTGAAATGAGAGAAACTTCATTCAATGAATGATAAAAATTGTGTAAGATAACTTGTAAAAAAGGCATGCTGCTGCAAAAGTATGTATTTTTAATTGAACTTCCAGTAATTTTACAAGGTAAAAACATGAGCATCTGTGAGACACATGCAGACATAAGGTATTAGTACTTACGGAGTATGTTATCTGATTTTTAACATTATTAGTAACTATTTTGTTTCTTCTTTGTACAACACAATTCATGTTTACGATTTTGCTAGTATACATAAGCCTTTTATCTGTATTGCCTTGAAAAATGCAATTTCTTTGTGTATGTATATACAATTACTCAGAAGCTACTCAGTGTGATCTGAATTTTCTTCTGTAACTGTTAACTCATTTACGTGAATACATGACCTAAGTCTATTTACTACTTCCCTTCATAAAAGAATTGATTGCAATTTCAGTACTGACATGTTATAATTTCAAAGTTAATCAGTAGCTTGCAGTAACCTTGTCACACATCACTGGCTACTAGATCAAAGAATAGAATTGAGAAATACAAGGAAAAATAAGTTACAAAGCCATTCCAGTGGTGTAATAAACAGTCAACAAAGCTGGGACGTAACAGTCAAAGATCTAAAAATCTGTCTAAGTCACAGTTTCATGCTGTCAAGCCCAAAGATCCTTTGACAAGTTTTACAATATGCAGGGGGAGTCTCAAGAGATTCTTTCCATTATACCAGAATCTAACTTTTCCAAAATGCCAAGTAAGAAGTTTCTGATCTTGCAAAGGACAGCCACTTGGTATGTTTTGCACACTGGATGTTAAACTGCTGTATCTTGTGCCATATAACACAAATGGGAAAAAAAAAAATGCAAACCCAACCCTATCTAATATTGAAGCAGTATTAAAAGAGCTTATGTCAGGTTTCATACCTGTTATAGATAAAAAAAGTGTGCAGTCTGTTTCATAGGCCTCACAATTCCTGAATATACAGTAACAGCCTCAAGCAACATGAAGGAAACCTTAAATTAAGAGGGCTTAAGGGAAGGAGAAATTCTTTTTTGGGGGACAGGGGTGTAAACCTTATTTTTTGTAAATCTTTCAGATACTATTATAAGCCTTTTATCTTTACTGCCTTGAAAAGTGCAAATTTTTTTGTGTGTATATACTCACATAAACTGCTCAGTGTAATCTGAATTTTCCTCAATTTCCTAAGTAGCTGAATAAAGGATATATATACATCTTTCAGCACTTTCTAGTTGACATTTTTGTATTACAAGTATAAAAAAATAATATAGAAGCCTTGATCATATTGAAATTGATGGGTCCTTTGCCACTGACTCCAATAGACCAAAGATTTTACCCCATGCAAGTAAAAGGAATCAGAATATGTTCACCAATAATTTGTTAAGCGGGAAAAGAAAAGTTGCCAAACGCATAATGAATGCTCGTTTTGACTTTCACATCTCCTCAGAAAAGCCAGTGAAGATGAAAGACTCATCTAATTACTTGCTGTTCAAAGTGAATAAGAGTATCACAGTTCAACTCATTTTATATTAATAAGGTTAATCAGATGTGTTATCTGCAAACTAGATGTATTGATAATATTTGGGGTTCTAAAATGATGATTAATTTAAACCACAACTTTTCTCAGAAAACCACCAGTTTCAGCAGCACCTCTCCAGGCTTTCACCTGGGACTCAGGGAGCCTGTCTGAGTGAGGCACTGTAGGAACCAGAGCACAAGTGACCAGGTCTGCCACATGTCCAGGGAATGCATCTCAGTTACCTGGCTAATCTGTGTCAGGCTTGTCAGGATACTGACCATCTTGTGTTCAAATTTTTCCTTAAAATGTTAGCAAGGCAGGGGGAAAAAAAAAAGTCTGCTTTCTAGCACACTAAGCCATCTTGATATCTATGCTATGTTCTCCAGTTTATTGTTTTAAAGGCAGGGAGATTCTTGCTATAAGCATTAACTTTAGGTTTCAGTCTGCATTATTACTGTAAATCTCCTTTTACTTCCTACAGAAAAATAGTTTTTTCCTTTAAATTGCTCTTTCCTTATTAAGCCTGTATCCTTGTATGTACAAAAAATATCCAGCAAACTCCTTCTCATATTGGCCACAGAGTAACACTTCAAATAACTATTGGCCATTTTATTGAAACTTACAGTTTATTCATACTTTTTCCTGCAGCCGTCATTTTTACAGTGAGCACAGGATAGCAAGAATACAGTAATACAGGTAACAATATAGATAACAACACAATGTTATTCCTTAAAACTGTTAGGACTTTTATTGAAACAACAGAAACAGAAATACCTTGCCTGCTCCAGTAGATCCAGAAACAGCTAATAACTGTCCCTTCTCAATCTTGAAATTTATATCCTGAAGAACAGGAGAGGCATGAAGGGGAAAATTACTGAAGAAGAGACTGTTGTCAGTGCTAGGAGCTTTGCTGTTGTTGTTTTCCTGGTTTGCTTTTACAAACAGCTCTCCAATTCCCTGCAACATAACACAGATGTGTATTTGTATGTACATAAAAAATAAAACATGCATATGCAGACATGTATATCATACTATGGATTTATGAAAACTTATGAACTTACTTTTCTGATGTTACTTTTCCTATCTATAACATATTTATTATATTCTTAAATACATATATCTTTTAATGTATGTATTGGACTTGCTCCTAAATTTGTGAACACAAACAAAATTTGCCTACTATAGAACTGCTTTCCAATGTTTATACATGCCACAGCCTGATTCTGTTTTCAAGCTGGCTTAAATCAGAAATAACTACTTATTACAGGCCTTAACACGTATTAAAAGGTCTCTTCCAAAGTTTCTCAACCGCAGATAATTTGATATTATGCATTAATTACTTGCCATATATTCCTTGCCTCATGATAGGTGAAGCCAGTTAAAATGAAGGAGCGTAGGCTGCTCTTTTTAGAGAACACCAAAGCAAGTATCAGTAAAAAAGATATGCTCTTGTGTTTTAATTTAGTTTGGGTAAAAGTACTAACCTCATCCCAAAAAGCTGTTACATCGTCCAGCTCAACCCCAGTGGTTGTTAGATTGTACTCCGGGGCTTTATATTCTTTTTTCAGCAAGAAATCCTAAAACCACCATGAAAGCAGATGAGAGGGAACAGTAAGGGACGGCCGTACAAAGCAGTACATACCTGCCAACACTGAGCACTAACTAGTATTTCTGATGGTGCTATTGCATTGTAGTGTCCTAGAGAGAGGCATAAATATAGCTTATACAATGTATTTCGGATGCAGAAGGATTTTTGAAACTACCAATTCTTTCATTCCTAGTGAAACATAACCATAAATGTACTTAGTTCTGGTTAGAAAGAATATAAAAAACCTGGCATTTCCTTTGCTTTCAGGACTTGTATCAGGCAGCATCACCCCTTCGACCTTAATCCTTTTCAAATAAAGCTTTGGTTTTGGAGTAGGATGTCAAAGGTTGCACTCCAGTAAACAGTGAAACAAAGCAGCTACATGCTGCTATCTCCCTATTCCAAAATGGCAAGAGTTTAAAAGAGTTAGAGTGATGTCTCTACCAACAAAAAAAAAAGGCAGATAATGATCCTGGCCAGTACAGCATTGAAGCAGTGTAATTTCAAATGACACAAGTCAGCAACTCGATGCTTATGTTACCTTCTGGGATAATATTAGGAAAAAAGAGTATGCCTATGCTAATATAGGAAAGATAACTTCTCTGTTCCATTATTTTGTTAAGGTTATGCAGTCTGTAGGTAACATCTCCTCTAAATTGTCTTTCTAAATTATGTGGAACCAAATAGGTCTATGTGGGCAATACAATGCACAAACTAAGCAGATATGGGGGAAAATCAGTTCTCTACAGTAAACTTGCAAATTTCCCAAGTAGAACAAGCAGAAGGGAAAAAGCAGATGATTGAAAGGGCAGGAACCGAAAAATGGGAAGGCAAAACACACACAGTTTATGCAAAAAAAGGAAAAGATAGCTAGGCTTTCATAACAAAGGTGGTGGGGTCATCCAGTGGAGTTGCTGGAGCAGTGATAGTCAGAGAAAGCACACTGGTCCTGAACGCTTCATGGTCTAGAAAACATGGGTCTAGCTACAGGGAAAATACAATAGCCAAGGGGACACATCTGGCCCAGTGAACTCTCTAAACTGATGAGGAAATTAAATCAGAGAAATGTACGAATGGTATATTATTTTTGTTTATGCTTCCTGTGACAAGCAAAGGGCATCAGTGTTCTGGGATTCTGCGCAGTCTGTCTATGGGGTCTATACCCAACCTGCCACAAAAAGATGATTATTTATGGATTCCAGAGCACCCACAGAGCTAATATCCCCAAAGACAAGCATTCAGCAAAGTGAGGGCAATGGTACTGTAACTGGGCTTGCCAGTTCTGTGACAGCGCATTTGATACACTCTTCCAGGAAACAGGAGAGAGAGGATACCTCCACTAACACCTAGGGAATTTGAGAGCACAAGGACTGCCTAAATTGGGACCCAACAAGGCAGCCTTCTGAATGTTGAATAGAAAGGTTTATGGCTAGATTTCTCAAATTTTCTGTCCAGCTGAAAATCATAAAAATCCAATACCTGCTTCTTATTCTACATTAAGGTTCAGATTTCTGATTAAGATCTGTAAGTTCCATATGAGGTATTTTTATCACACTAAAAATAAGAAAATCTATGTTTTACCAAAAAACATCTTTAAATATGTAAAAAAAAAGCCTAAGATTTCACCCCAAAATAGAATAAGAATTCTTTTCCTGAGGCATGATCTCAAAACAGCAGATAAAACAAATAGAGTTAATGAGAATTCACCCTGATTTGACTCTGCAGATAAGCTTCTCATGCTGGTATATGAGCAACTGATCTCAGTAGGTAAGGTAAGTAGTAATTATTTGACCAGTACCTTAATTATATTTACTAGTCATAATGAATGAGATGCACATTTGCATAAGATGCACAATCTCCTGCTGTTCTTACCGCTAATAGCTAGGAAAACAGAAGATCTGTGACCACAACTACTGGAAGCCGTGCTATATAAAACATGTACTAATTTGGTACTTCCGTTTCTGAAGGAAAAACATCTCTTAAGCACCGCAACTCATGACATATTTTTATTAAGTTCCTTATTCTGCAATGAGAAGAAATAACGAAAAGCCATTGTTTCAAAAAAAGCAGCATGCAGATAGCATGAGACTCCTGTGGTTATGCTGCCTGGGGAACCATATAACAATATCAAGATTTATAATGACATTTCATGGTGGGTAGTCAAAGCAACATATAGTATACTTGGAAAGTCTGCATAAATGCTGTGCACGTTTGTTGATCAACTGACAAGATAACATGCTATAAAGAATTAGCTTACGTACTTGGGAAGATTTTAGTGTATGCACCCTACCTGTATTTTGTTTATTGCTCCAATAGAGTCATACCAGGTCTGTACAGACCCAGGAAACTGCCTGGTCACTGTCATTCGAAGAACAATGCAGAAGGAAATGGTGGTAAATATTTTTCGGAGAATAATTCCTTTAATCACAGCATATGGAAGCACAGCTAAAAACACCACAAAAAAGCCTGAAAAGAAGAAGGCTGAGCTGTTGAAATATCTCACATAAGCAGCTTTTCGGGTAAGCTTCAGTTCAGTTCTGTTAAAAAAACAAATATGAATAATTAGTATAGGATTCCACAGTTTACATCTTACAAATGTTTTGGATGGAACTGTTGGTAAAACAATTAACTCAGAGGCTCGTTCATCCTTCTTATTTTCTAGCATTGCAGTTAAAAAGCAAGATTCAAAACAATTTTGGGACCTAAAAAATAACTGGAACCAAATTTTGGGACCAATGTTCAGAGATGTCAGACAAAATAACAATGATCTATGTCATGATTTAGATACCTCATAAACCACAAGCCTCTACTATTCCTGGCAAAACCATCCTTAAGCTTCTAATGCTGTGGTATATGATACACTCCCAGAAGCATCATCCCATGCTCGTCTGGTCATCTAGATACATAACTCCCCTAGAAATAAGATACTTTGAAATGCCAGATTTGCTATACATGACCATAAAAAAAACTAAGAACAATCCACAATCCCATTATAGTGTCACCTCCTTTTGCAGATCACCCTACTAACAGCTTCACCCGTGAAGAAAGGTATCAGTTAACCTCAGCTTGAAGAGATGGAAGGCAGGGAGTCTGCTCTCCACCTTCCTTTCTCCATAGAAGCTCAGTCTACGGAGCAGCTTACTGACTGCTGTGCAGTCAGGAATGCAACTGGTGATTACTCTTAGCTGCTTCCACAATGTCTATGCATCTTACAACAAGCTATTAAATAAAAAGACAAATAATCCAGGGAGCGTAATTCATTTTTTGAGTTGATAGAACTAACTCACAGTGCTGAAGCTTTCTATTGACTGCTCTCATTTTGACCCTGTTCACTTCACATTCCCCAGGTGCCCTGCAGCTCAGCTTTGCCTGAACAAAGGCACCTCTGCTACAGTGAAAGAGCAATTGCTCTGCTTCAAGAGCAATTAACTGGGGCTAGAGATGGAGCTAGACCCCAAGATGCCCATTCACTGGGTGAGCGCTCTAACCACTGGGATACTGTGCAGAAGTTCACAGTCACATTGGTGACGGTAATACCTGCTGTCGCAAGGCTAAGCACCATAACCTTTATGTGTCTTCTGGTATTGAGCCAGTGTCTGCATGCAAAGTCCATCCAGGATTTTGGGGCTGTGGAGAACCCCCTTTCAGCTCCACACTACGCATGCATGAGACTTCCACAAGCATCCAGCATCTTACCAACTTTTGTCAGCCCAAGTGTTCTTAAAAGTCCCTGACAGAAAATCAGAGCTCAGCCAGTTTTGGAGCAGGGTGCCTAGCACTTCTTGTTAAGTCTGTATTTCACAAGAGAGGCCTGAAGAAAGTAGCCAGGCATGCAGGTCACCACCATGGTAGCAGCCACTGCCCTGGAGAAAGGGCCTTGTAAGTCCCTCCAGAGCTTGTAAGAGACTGTGGGTGGCAGCACTGAATAGAGATAACCAAGATTTTGGGGCTTGGTGCTCGTCCAGTCCCACACAAATGCCTGGGTAGAACCTATCAAAAAGCCCCCCAGTGCACACAGCCGCTACTTCAAAGAGGGAGAATCAAAGCACTAACCCTTTTCACTATGCTCTCAAGTACCAGCCACAAGCTGACCCAGCCACAAGCAGAAGTTTTCCAGAGGTGGGTCTGTCTGTGATACAGGCTTGAGAGTTCTGTAAATTAAGCACTCATTTGGGACAGGTCTTGCTGATGCAATATGGGCACTTGAAGAGAGATGTAAGGGACACTGTGAGCCTCATGCATGTATAGAGTGTAGACCAGTGTATGCCTGTTTTCTGAAGTGGTGCTGCAGGAATCAGTACAAATACATGAGCTTGAGAGTCTTTGCTTTATATAAAGATGTGTCTTCTGCTGACAAAGTATAGACACTTCCAACTGTGGACTTCACCCTCTCCAGTGCTATGCTATGGTTCAGGGGAACAGTTTGGTGTTGTGGTTTTTTTACTTCTCTGAATACATTGCATAGCCCATAGGAGTGCAGGTATGTTTATTCAGACACCTGTTACGAACAGTTATCACTACTGACTTAAGAGGGCACACAGAAGACAGCCCATATTGGTCCCTCAGAAGTGTCACAGTTCCCCAGGGGAGTTTGCCTGCAGCAGTGTTACACCTGCCGGATGGCAAGCCCTGGCAGCCCAAGTCTACCAGAGCAAGGGCACAGGTGTATCTAGTTCATTAGAGTTGATTAAACTGGGTTGCTTCAGAAAATGCCAGCATGCAGAAGCAGCTTGGTAATGACTGAGTTATAAAGCACTGTTGCTAAAATACAAGAATGGCTTCATGCACAAGGTCTCGTTTCCTAACAGTTTAACAAGCTAACTGACTGGGAAGCCTTGCAGAGCTGGCTCAGCAAGCAAAATTCTATTGAAACTCTGACAGTCCTGGGTTGACCTGCTCTGATGATGTCATCACCAAGTGACCTGTTGGATCACTCAAAAAAATATTGTATTTTGGTGCAGAGAAGTAGAAGAGAGATATTTTGATCTTGTAATATTGCTAGCATCCTTGTCTTTTAAAAATCCATGCATAATATAATAAAAATTGAATTCCAGCATTACAAAATCCACTATAAATTATTGTAGAAAATAGAGATCATAAAATGACAGTCCTTTTTCCAGGTTTCTGTGACCATTTTGTGGACTAAAATTTATGTAATTCATTTCTACAGGATTTGCTCACAAGATGTGGTCTCAAATTTCCTAAAAGCAATGCATATGACTAGTGACACCAGGGGAATCCTAACCTGGTTCCATCCTCGAGCTGGAACTCCCAGCCTGGATTCAGACTGAGTTTTCTCTGATGGTTTATAGTAAATCATCACAAATTTTAAGATCTTCCTTACTCTAAAGGTAAAGAACACTTCACTTTCCCTGGATTGTCTTTCAGAAAGCAGCTGAACAAGATGGTGTTTGTGTAATAATATCGTTTCATCTCTTTTATTTACATGATAATATGACACTTATATTTCTTTTATTTTCTTTTATTTTTCCAATCACACACCTGGCACAGAATTTTAATTCTCTGTAAAGGACTAAACAAACACATGGGACAGCTTTAGTGCAGTCAATCAATATGTCACTTCTCCTCCCTTCCCCAAGGACTCCCTGTCAGTAACGAAGACCTCCTTCTCATAGCTCTCAGCTAACTAGGTTAGCTCTTTTACCTCCTTTCTGCTTCAGGTCTGGTAGTTCCAGTTCAATCTTACTATTAATTGAAGTTCAATCTTACTATTAATAATTTTAATTATTAAACTACAGACAATAAATGTTAATGCAATTGTGGAGGATGAATACATGAAGCTGTGCTACTTTAATCCTTTCACGGATTGCATGTAACATTTAAAACCAGCTTTATTACATTTCTCAGAAAATGGCTGCAGAGGACTCATACTGTTTCCTTCACCACAGAATAGGAAAGTCTGTAAAGCCTTAAGCAACCATCACAAAAGGGCTTTTTATTGTAAGATGAGGATAGGGTTGGCCAGAAACAAACACAGATGCCACAATTGTTTTACCTGCGCAAACTCACCACTGAAATATCATTAGAACAAATGAGGAAGCAAATAAAAAAAAAAAAAAAAAAATCTCACCTCCATAGTGAACTTGACAAATTGGGAAAAAAACCTAAGCTGCAGTGTGGGAATGCATGGTTAGTTTATGGAGGATTAATGCTTGTGTGCTTTACTTACTTCTTAACTAACAAGACCACAGATGGTGTTCATAGCCACCTGATTTTTTTTTCTGAGCACATAAAAAATTTGACTAACAAATGAGAACACTTACTCACGGATGCTTTCAATCATTTTTTCCATTGCATCTTCCCAACAATAGGCTTTAACTGACTGTATATTTTCAATTATTTCTGAGGTGATGACAAGTCTCTCATTGATCTTTCCTGCCCTCTTATTCCTACAAAGTAAAAAGGCAGTAGGTCAATCTTCATCCTTTTCATCCTGTATAGTTAGTTTGTATCCCATTATACCTTATGAAAAAACTTTTCCTATATGCCTATGCTTAAAATATTTATTTTAACAGAATTATTATGAAGAATGTGAAAGGAATTACTAGAAATCTAGTAACTGTTTTATGAAGGAGAAGAAACAAGCTCTAAAAAGAATAAATCAAGTCACTAACAAGGAGTTTTAATTCTACAAAGCATTATCACGATTTACTGCATGTTAGGCCTTTCATTTTGTTAAGTTTAGACAGCTGCTGCTAAATAAGTAAAGGCTTGTCTGTGACTTTCCCAACTCAGCCAACATCATAACTACAGACCCTTAATCAAGTGGTATAAACTTCTTAAACCAACGTGTTTCAGGAAAATATATTGAAATATTTTAAAACAGTCTCATCACCTGTATTTCATCATCATTTGTCCCAGCCAGGCTTGGAAAAAGGCCAGGACTATTAGAAAAGCAAGTCCAGAAAATGCAGAAGCTTCTAACATATCCCAGAGCAGTCCCATCAGCAGTGCCACTTGTAAAGGTGCAATCCATACAAAATGAGCCAGAGCAAGACCCTGTGGAAGCCCACAGCAGAAAACAATAATAATACAAGTTACAGATATGCTCTGAAAACTACGTGAAAAGGAAGAAGTCATTAAAGTGACACTTTGAAAAACATAATGAAGAATGGTACAAATATTTCCAGTGGTAAAACAAGTTTATAAAGGAGGATTTGTGATCCTAAGCACATAACATTCTGGATGTTAATTATGATGACAGTACAGCAACACATATGCATTCCACACATAAACTTTGATTTTTGTAAGACAAAGTTCAGTCTGCAATTGTCTCTTCGCTATGTATATGCGCAAGGAAAAATCCCAGCTTTGTAAAAGTAAACAGAATTTGCCATCAATTCTGACTTTTTCAACCACTGCAAGATGAGAAAAATACACAGAGGAATATTCTGACAGTCATTTAATCTGATATAGGAGGCAAATATTACTTTGGTGAAGAGATGACTGTCATGTGAACACAACTAATTCAAAACAGATTACTGCCTACTTCAGTCATGTTCCTTCACATTGGGGAGATTTTGGACTGAATCCTGTGATCAGGCTGCACAGGGGTCTGCGTTACTGCAGCTACACTGCTGCAATGATAGGACACTTGTCCCAGCTTGTTCAACGCTAGCTGACATTGCTCTATACAGTAATATAGTGCTTAAAATAAATACACCCCACAGTTCCAGCCATGTGTCTACAGTCTCTCTGGTCTTGCTTCTTTCATAGGAAGCAAACCTTGTACTACTAATGGGCCAATTAAACATACATGCTGAACAGAAGTTCATAGATGTTCCAGCCCCCAAAACCATTAGCAGGGATTTACCTCTGTGTCTTTAACAAAACAGAAGTTTTACAGGAGACTCTGAAAGTATTGTCTAAGATGGATATGTTGGGTATGATTCCTAATGAGGTCTTTCTTACATCAACACTTATTCACTTTTAGGAGAGTGGGTAATAGTAGCAACAGGATGCTGAACATCATTGCTTGTTCAAAGGCAGGAATGGACTGGATCACCTTAGTGAAAAGGTACAGTGGTCAGGAAAAGAGGATAGAAGGATTGAACTAGCAAGTTCTGACCTCTGCATAACCCAGGGTTTTCCTGGCAGGTTCTCACTGGACTAGAGAACAAGCAGGTTTTTATGGTATATCTCTTTTTTAGGTTTCCTCCATTAATCAGCATAGGAGATAAAGGATGTCATAAGTATCAGAACGAGCATTTCCATGACCACGTGCCAACACATTTTCTTAAGGTAGTAATTCATTTTATATCTACAATGAGCACTCAGTGCAGTTCGTCATTTATGCTCTTTCCTTCCTTAATATTTGTCATGAACAGCTTGAATTATTGCATTTGTATTTGATGGATCACCAAGCGGATTAAACAACCAATGACATACCTCATCAAATTTGTTCAGATTGTTGGAAAGAAGACTGACCAATTGTCCAGTACTTATTTTATCTAGAACTCTGCTTGACAGCTTTAAGATCTGTAAAAGAAAACAAAACCATAGAAAAATGGCCATGTAACATCCCCATGAAACAGAATAAATACAGATAGAAATAATAAGCAATGGTACAGTAGTATAAATAACAATTCACTTATCTGTTTATGCTATAAAGAAAGTCTCATTAAACTTGTTATTTATGTCACTTGAATTTAATATAGCCATTAAATTGCTTTACAAATATTGATTTATTGACTTAGTCCTTGCTTTCTGTTGAATATTTTATGTATATAGATATATATGCAAATGCAAGTTTTAATTAAGCATGCATGCTGTGTGCTGCCTTGCATCCTCAAAAATCTCCTACTGTGTCTATCTTGACAAATATTTTTGAAAGATGTTTTCACAGTGAGCTTTATACTAGAGTAACTAACATGTTTGTTTAAATTAGCTGCTTTTGGTATTGGTAAAACCAAATACCTTTTTAAATCTTCGGATTTGTGAACACATGATGAATCAGTATCTGTTGATTCTTCATGCTATAGAGATCTCACACATTATCATTCAAACTCGATCCCTTCTATGTTATATTTATTGTTTAAATCTTCACCTCTAATCTTTTGAAAATATTCTTTGGCCACTAGCATATGTTATTCTTCCTTTGCAATACACGTGCATCACAGGAGCACAGTGGTAGAACAATTAAGGCATCTCACGACATATCCAGCAAGTCTGAACTCACACAGAGGCTGACTTCAGTCAAACCAGCTGTAGACAAGTATTTAATTCTTTGGACTTAGGAAATGGGAGAGCTGTCAGAAACTGATGTTAGCCACATTATTCTTTTGTGTGTTTTGTGTACCTTGACTAACAAAACTATCAATCTTTCAACAAACTGGCCTAAAAGTTACGTAGGCTACAGACAGAGGTTAGGCTTTGAGTGTAAATGAAACAATTACCTTCTTATAAATCAAACTAAACATAGCTATCCTCATTTGCATTCCTATATGATGAAGACCAAATATAGCAGGGTGTATGAGTAGTGTTCTCACAAGGAAAAGAAGGCACAAGCCAATGCCCAGGTAGTAGGCTATGGATCTTTCATCAGAGTTGTCTGGATCATAGGAAGCTATTATTCTTCCCAGCAGAAGGGGTTGCACAGATTTGGTGACTTCCTGCAGATGGAAACAAGAAAAATAATTTTGGTCAGTAGTTTGTTCATTTTTTCAAATTAAAAATTAACATTTTTAACATTTTAATTTCAAGTCCCACCAACTGAGATTTACAGCTTTATATCTTAAATGAGGAAGCCAGGTCTGTTCGCTATGCAAACCACAGAAGGTTACAGTAATTGCAAAGGAGAACAGACAACTCACTGCTGTCTCAATCTGTGATGCTCCTGCAACTCTACTAAAGTGAATCTAGTTTGTAAATTTTATTTGACCATTTTCTACAAAAGTGACAACTGAGATTAGCTTCCACATTTACTTTTCAGAGTTGTAATGGGTTAATCACATCATACGACTGAATCCAGTTTAGCAGGCTGGATCTCTGTTTTGGCCCCTAGGGAGCGGTTCTCACTGCACTTTACTGGACTTACAGGACACAGGAAGACTCAGAGCTCCTGAAATGAACACCACCAGAACAACACAGTGAGGATATAGCTAAAACATAAAGTAAGTGGAAATAGCAACAGAATAAAAGTATAAACAATTTGGATTATCCTACTCAACAGTTCTAGACATTGTACCTAAGGTTGTAACAAAAGGAGGATACGATGGCATAAATTGTAGGGGAGGCAAGTTTAACAAAAGTCCCAGAGAGAAACCAGTCCCTCCTGCATTGGCAGCCCTAGCACTTCCCATCCCAGGATAAGCAACATGGTAGAGAACCAGAGTAGGCGAGGAAAAAGAGGCAGTATCAAACTGCTGAACTGCAAGGCATCCAAGTGATCTGCTATAGCCCCAACTTTACCTTAGCCTATTAGATTTGTCCTCAGACTCCTTTTCTGTCGTAATTAAACCCCCTAGCATTATCTCACCTTTGCCTTCCATTTCCCTTCACACCCCCATCATTCTCATACTTTCACTCCCATAACGGCATCCTTTTCCATCTCTGGCTCTTGCCCCCTCTTTCCTTCCCCAATCCTTCCCCAAGAACTGCTAAAATCATCGCTGTGCTGGGGTCTAACAATTTGCTTCATCTTCTGCATGAGCTTCTGAAGGGTATGAAGTATGTATGTGTTCCTTTGCTTCATTGTTATATTCAGTGTAAAAATACTTAGTGCTAAGAACCTTTATGCGTGTCTCCTTATCCTTCTTTCTGTTGTGTCTCAGCAGAAAGCATCTGATACTTCAAAAATAGCAAGAAACTATTGAACTTGGTTTTGTACGGATGTGTTAAAATTCTGCAAAAAGTTATTAGCACTGCCTTCCAGCTGAAAGCCACACAGACCACCATACAGAGAATCAGAGGAAGTGAACTAGTGAAGTTCAGCTGTAATTAATGTTTTGCAGTGATAAATAGATTGGGAAAATCCCCTTTAATTTTTTTCCTTCTCCTTTGGGTTCCTTTTGGTCTCTTATACAAGAGCAATCCCAAGTAATTCTACAACCTGCACTGTAACCCCTTTTGAATGTCACTGTTGGTGGAGCTGATATTCATCATTCACTTTTTCCACAGAAGAGATTAAATTTTACATCTCAAATAGCATACCTGTGCTACACACTACATTTCCCAAATTAAATACCACTCTGCCCCAACACATATGCTGTAAACCTGGAGCCAGCTTTGACAAAGACTTCAGTGTTATTAGTAGGCAAAGGGAGGAGTGTTTATTAAAACACACATGACCCAAGGCAGCTGTGCTTAGACCATATGCATCCTGAAGAGGCAAACCGAAACTCCCCAAAACTCACGAAATACAAAACAGTCACCTCTCAAGGACAATGCGGTGCTTTCATACTCTCAGAGATTCCAAGATAAGCTTTTATATATAGGCTTAGAATAGCCAGATTTTTTTTTTTTAATGTACTCTTATTCTAGTGAAAATGCCACACTGCTGCTGTGTTTGTTGTGACTATAAAGGTATTGCATACATGCCTAGCTCACTGGGAAAAAAGGTGATTTACAGACTAAGGGTAGAATAATGGCTGGCAATAAGCCAAATCATTAGCTATCTCATGGGCCGTAAAAATCCACTGGTTTACAGTGGAGATTTATCAGCTTGCTTACTGAAGATATTATTATCTAGTCTATATACAAATGAAACTACCTGTTTTTAATTTTTCCTCCTGTAACCTCGAAATTACCCATTGATATAAATATGGATAAATAAACTGATTAGAATGACCTGCCTAAAAGGAAGAATGGGATTTGTGCACCTAACAGAAAATCCAGTTTTCAAGAGACATGTTTTTCCTTCTGCCCTTGCTCTTCCCTTTGCATCATCATACGCCACTGAGAAGCTCAGAAACGGCCGCCTCACAGAAATCTTAATTAAAAAGCAAAGATCTGAAGAGAAATGAGAGTACGACACAGGATACTGTGCTAATCTGACCTGGTATGGCTATTCTTACGCAATGAGAACTTTTACATTACGTGTATCCCCCATATGCTCAATCACTCTGCATTTGAAGACAATAATGCACATCCCTCTTTTGGCGTATGCCCAAGAAGTGCTTCAGGACTTTCATATCCCTCCCTGTCTCCTCACTCACACCCGTGACCTATATGCGAGAACTTCAGGAAATCCTCATTAGGGTCCTTTGGGATACGATACTAAAACCATTTCTAAGTTAATGTTAGCAGCTGCTGTGCCTCAGTGGAAATACACATTTCATGGGGATGAGTGTAAGAGAAAAATGTAAGTGGAATCAAACTGATCCTGACAGCAAAGTACCCAATTTCTTAGCTGGTATCATGCTAAAAAGCAAGATTTTCATTTTACCACCACACCACCTTTTCTTTAAATTGCAAGACACGTCTGCTGATGAGGTGAAGCATGGAAGCTGTTTCGAACAGCAGGGGTGCAGACACATTAAGTGCAGTAACTCAACGTGCCTAACACAACACTATTTATGAGGGAGAGTCGTAGTACTCTAGGGGGCCAGAGCGCAAGTGTCCACCCTGCAATAACATCATTACCTACGGTGCATGAGGGGAAAGGGAGAGATGGAAAAACTACTAGACCTAATGAGAGCAAAGCTGTGATGCCAGTTACAACAACAACTACACAAACAGCAGGGATGTCAGCAGAGGTTAAACCACTCTCCAAGAAAGGTGCTATGAAAACGGCTCAGGGATTAGACAAGAGAAGAGCTGAAAGGAAAGTGAAGTTCAAAAGAACGCACAACTTGGTTGCACCTATGCCAATACGGCACAACATCCTGTCCCCATTCGAATTAATGGCAAAGCTCCCATTAATTTCCGTGGGCAAGGCCTGAAAAGAACACCAGCAGCTTTAGCAGCAAGGTTTTTGTCTTACAGCTTGCAATAAAATGAACACCAATGATAATGGAATCAAGAATTTAAACTAAGATTTAATCTTTACATATTCATTGTGAAAGGTGCAGATTTTGTTTCCAATGTCCTGATTCGCACATCTGTGATTTCTTAAAGAAATTATAAAAAAGGAAAACAAGCAAAGAATATGACTCAAATATCCTGCAGTCCTGTTCTGTCCTCACCTGGTCTAAAATTGTACTCCATTAAAAAACTCCACATGGAGAAATCAACCCTGCACAGTCCCACACATGCATGCCCACACACACTTCACCTGCCTGTACTCTGGGAAAGGAAGTTATCCTCAAAACTGCCTGCAAAAGCCCTCAGACACTGCTTAACTTTTAACAGGAATGCATTACTGTGAAACTTTCGGCTGGCAGACTCTGCAGGAACACCCATTATAGTGTATGGTAGGCTAAATTTGTAGAACTGCTGGGGTTTTTTTAAATACAAACCTGACATGCATAATGAGTTGCTGGCTTGGTGAGGGAAAAGGTTAAAAAATTAAAGGCAGTAATGAGATGGCAGGAGCAAATAAAAGACAGAATTGGGTAGGAGTCCACAAAGAAAGGGTCTCGTCCCAGAAAGAGTCGTCGAACAAGGTGAAGGAGTATAGAGAGAAGGGTTGTTACACAGCCCCTTAGACAGCAAGAGGCCCTGTCCTAGATGGTTAACTGCCCTACCTGGACAAAGACAAACAATTAATTGACTTATTAACTTCCACTCTAGCACATTGCCTCCTGCCAGTCCTGCACAACACTCAAACAGCCAGAGGGTAGCCCAGGGTTTGATGCAGAAAAGCCCTCCCAAGTGAGCACAGACAGCACCAAACCCATCATCTCCTCTCCCTTCTCCTTGTGCAGCCCTTGTATAGGGAGAAGGCAAGCATGGCACGTCTCTCCGAACCAGATCTGCAGCAGCGGTGACTTCAGACTGAGGCGAGTGGCAGTGAGAGACCTTAGGCTTTTCACTAGTGACAAGAGTCCAGCAAGTTGGAGAGACTTAAACCGGGAGAGAGCCAAGTTGGCTTGGGAGCTAATTTCATGATTCCCCTATTTTTAATCAGAATTTGTGTACACAGATGTGTGAGTGTACCTACCCATGAGAATGAAGCAAAAAGATAAAATGTAAAGAACTTTTTCACTCTAGGTTTTATTTTTAAAATCAAGCCTTGGTGCTGAGAAATTTCAGAGTTGTTCTTTAGGAGCTACATCTGGGGGACAGTCTAAATGTGACTGCAAAAGATTAAGGCCTATAGGGCTTTTTTAATTTTGAATCCATGAAGCAGCATGACAGACTGAGGCATATCCTAAGTTTTTCATAGACTAAAAAGAATGTGAATGCTGAATTTTAAGGGAAGCTATTTCCATTTTCTTTAGAGAATTTCTTCCTTTTTCTTTAGACCATTTTACTTTGTGACTTTCTAATTCTATTAGTGATACTCATTTCCCCTTGACATGGTGTTACAAGAGAAAGCAGCAGTAAGTTTTTCCATAATTCTTAGGGGAAAATCCAATCTGAAGTGAAATTGTAATCCATTATTAATTATCCAAATCAAATCAACAGTGATCTAAACCAGAACATTTGCATCGTTAGCAGTCCAAATTAATACACTTAGGAATACTTTACAGTACTTTCATCCCACGACCCTAAAGAAATTTACCTATTTTGTAATCTACAAGATCAGCCTGTCTTTCACACTGCCACATAAACAGGAGGGACTCCTGTTTATTGGAGCGGAACCATTCCAGCATAAAAGTAGCAGAAGTCAGGCTCCAAATTTGATGCTTAACCTGAAAAATGATCTTGGACCTGAAACACTGCCTGATGCATTAAAACTTTTCACCCTTAAAAAATTCCCTTTTAATGCTGAAAAGTCTGCATGTAGTTAAGGACTTGTGTTTTAGTTTTCAGGATATTCTTATTTATGTTTCAAGTGTTTTATACACAATTATTAAAACTTGAGGGTATAGGTGTTGGTGTGGCTTCACTTAGCATGGCTGCCATAGAGCAGATGATGATCTTTCTTCATCTACCTACTAGAAGATCTACCTAGCTTGAAACTTCCCTTCTACAGAGGAGTCAGTAGCAAGCTCATGGGTGTGATGACAACTCTCCACACTACTCTCCCCTTCCTGCCTGGTAGATGGGTCATTCTAATGGGCATGAAGATTTGCATTTCTATAACTCTGCTATTCTGTTAGAATAGTTCCTTGGGATACTTGATAGAAAGCTAGAAGAAAAGAGAAGTTTGGTTTTATAGCAAGCAATGTGAGCTTCAGAGACATTTGTAGGCTATTTTCCATAAATTACCCTTACACTCTTCTTCTGCCCAATCCATGATCTTGAAAGTACAGCTAAACTAGATCACATTCAACACTAATACCATTGGAATTAGTTCCTTTCTGTATCAACCTTCAGAAAAATAAAAATCTGGCTTAGAGATCTGTCTCACATCTGAAAACACTGACTATCTGACCACTTCGGGCCACTTGGGCTATTATAGCTGCAGTTTCTGATACCACAGCATTTTGAACAGAGGAGCATGGAGTGTAATATCTCGCTTTTACTACTAAATTACAGAAACTTGAAAATAACATGGATATTTAATGTGCATATTGGTTAACAGTAATTTTCAGATTTACAGTCTGGCTATCCAACACACCTAATGAGACACCACTAATAATAAACTATTTTCACAGCTCCTAACCCCAGTGATGGGACTGTCAAACAGGTGGCATTTGGTAAGTCAGGGTAATCCTAACATGTTGGAAAGGGGATAATCAGTTCATCCTTTCACATCAAGTGCCTGATCATACACTTTGGAGCACTAACAGCACCAAGATCCAAGCATATTTTACACGGTTATTTATGCAGAATTTTTACCACTAACAAAGGCAATTTGCTTATGGCATATAAACCTGAATAAAGCATTTAACGATGAAGCTGGCTGACACCACTTTGACAAAATTGACCAAATCATGCGAAATTGCACTGTCATTTATTTTAAAGTAAGGGTAGAAGAAACTTCTTAAAACCCGTAGCATGAGAAAATAATTACTTTAGTTCAGCAGTGATACAAAAATTCAGGTGCTCTAGTGTACTTGGAAAAGCATATGCCAGCACCTGGCACTACTTACATTTTGAAATTATTAATATGTATGTTTTAAAGATATTAAGACATTATCAGAAAATACTTTTTTTTTATGAAGGTCCCTGAGTAACTCTCTGTATTTATCATCTTTATAAGCAATACACATAGCAAAATCTATAGCTATTCACAGGATTCTGTATTTATTTAGCAATCCCTAAGACTTGGATCTATTTTTGGAACACTAAAAGTTTACTGAGGAGAAAAACAAATCTTACCCCTAAATATAACATTATTCCATAGAACATAAATTTCCAGAAAAAGCATCGTCGAAGAGCATTGATAAGTTTGGGTTTTTTCTTTGAAGTTGCCAGCTCTCTGTCCCACTCTCTGAAAAGGAACCAAAAACCAAGACCATTAAGTTGTGTGAGCAAATACATGGGTCTATGGCTCTGACATACTTCAAGTCACTCAAGTATATCCAAGGAGATTTAGCTAAGGTGACTAATGAAAGAAAGCTTTGCAAAGACCCCAAAGACTTGACTTGACAGATCAATAAAAGTTCAAACCTAGTTCAGCCACATATTTGGCAGTTTTAAATACTCAGCCATACATCACCCCGCAGGGAATTAATTCATGAAAAGGTCACATTGTATGTTTTAAAGAAACCTGCTGTACTTAAGACCAAAGCACAAATAATAGGCAAATAAACATTTTGGAGCTCTTCCAGCCTGCAAAAAAGAAAACACCAACAAAGTATCAAAAATGTGACTTCTCTACTGCACAGCATTATTTTTAACCTGTGTTGCTGGGACAATAATTTTCTACTCCATAATAAATTGCTGATCCGAAGCAATGCTATATACAGAAAGCATATGTTTAGTGAAAATTTTATTCACAGATTAAAGCACTCCTAAGAATTTCCTCAGCTAATTCTTTTCGCCATTTTTCAACAGAATATTAAATAACCAGAATATTCCATTTATAAACTATCAAAATGCATTAAGCATACTGATGTCCTCAATACTTTCCACCAGTTTTGAGTACGTATGTCACACTGCAATTAAGTTTAATTAGATTGGCACAACAGTGCAGATGTGAGCTGCCCTGGCACACCAGGGAAAGCTACACTGGAGGCTGGGGGAGAGGGACCATATTTAGGCACTTGTATCTCTAAGAGTTAGTCCCAAGTGTAGCACAGTTTCCAAACTAGGACCCACTGAAATAGGGTAAAGAGAGGAAGCCTAAATGAGGAAAGTCAGGGTATGATTTCTGCAGAAGCAACTAGTCTTTCAACAGTGGTATCAAAGGAAATTAAGAATGTAATTTAGATGAAGAAAAAAATAAAACAAGGTTTTACAAGGATATTTGGGGAAGAAAGAACAGCAGAATAGGGAACTAACATTGAAACTGTGAGTCTAGCCTCGCTAGTCAACAGACAGATGTCATAGGAACCTGAATATAGTAATTTAGAGCATCAAGGTGATACATCTGCACCAGGGATCCCAGTCAGCTCCAAAGGACAACCATGTGCTGAATGAGGACATGCTTGAGCCAGCCAATGGGTGCAACCAGCCTGCACCCAATGCTATTGAAACATTTTATCCAACAGCTTTTTAATGAAAATTGCAGTGTGATTCCTGAAACAAAATTATTTCATGAATCTTTCATACCTTTCTAGTTTTTCAGAAAGATTATCAGCAGAGTCTGCAGAAGGGATTTGATAAATATCTGACAGCTCCAACCGTCGTCTGTAACCCTTTTTTAAAATTGGTTTTGTCCATCTAAGCAGAAAAAAAAAAAATTTAAAAATCACTAGTTTCTGAGGTTAATTCTGGAGTTGCATTGTCTCACCCTGAATATTTTGTGCACAGCACCCAAGCATGTCTATGTGCACACACACACATACACACACACACACACAATAACATAATATAGTGCAGCTTTGCATTATATTTACTGAACTATATTGACAAACATAACATTAAAAGAATAACTGTGGCATTTTATCAGTTTTGGGGTGGGATCATGCCCCAAACTTCCTATTCAGTCAGTGGCAGACAAATGAACAGGGGATTGAGACATTTGTACTGTATTTCCAAATATGTGCTATGTCCATATAAATGAATAATAAATCAGAACTATAGTAAATTGGATGTATAAGTTTCATTCCTATAAGACAGAAAATCTTAATATAGTTTGAGTGTTCCTTTGACAGCTTACATTGCAGTATGCACTTAACAACACACGTGATCTTTCACAGGACTCCTCATAAGATCTTCATTGCATCCATCATATGTAAACATTTTGCATTTCTTTTTTCAAATGTCATGTTTAAAAATTTAATACCAAATTAAAGGGCACGCTGAATTAAACCAAAGCAGGAAAAAACTCTAGAATGGCTACTCTGTAGAGAAAATCTTTATAAGCTGTTACTAATTTTATTGAACAATTCAGCTCCTGAAAGGCCTACGAATCCCCAAGTGCCAACTTGTACAAACTTTTGCAGCAGCTTCTCTTTGAAAATCTTTTTGAAAGCACAGGACTAAAACAAAACATAAACAAGCAACCATAAGAACTAATGGTGTATTTTGAAACTACCCGAGTTTCTGCTTTACTGCCATTATTAAAAAATATTTCCTTAAAAAAAGAACTGCCTGTGAAAGAAGTAGCTTGTGGTTGATTGCTGTCATGCTTCCATATGTAAACACAGTTGGTAAAAAAAAACCCACATGATTCATGATTATGATAAAAGTTATGATCTGCAAAACCTCAATAATTCCAGAATTTTTTCTTTTAAATTGTCTTTATAGAAAACAGTTAACAGAATGGCAAAAGTAATGCAATAATGTTTCCCACAGTCACTTAGAAAATACAAATAGCTTATTGGAGATGCTTACCTGTATGCCTGTAAGAACATGTATCATACACACAAAGTAACCCGCATTCTCAATTGCAGCCTCTGATGGTGCAAAGAGGTTGATACAAAGGTAAATGAACATCATTAGACACTACACGAGTGCAAAAAGACCTTAGCACAACAGTCAAAGCCTATTTGTGTGCAACTGTGTGCACACACATGCACACTCTAACATTTACTTTAATGAAATTATGAATCATATGAGACACCAGTCTTTCATCCCCATAATTCAGTAAAGCACAAAGATATTTCCCAAGTGAACAGTTACATCACACCCACTGCAAAGAGAATGTGTTCTAAGAAATTAGAAGATTATCCTTCATTTCTGCAATCATACTATGGTTTCAGACAAATAACATGGGCTTTACCTCAGTCTTCGACACCACTGTAGCTGAGAAATAACACACAATTTGTGGTATGTGACAGCAAGGCAGCTAGGAGAGTCCACTTTGGACTGTCACTGGTAAAACATCCATAAACTTTACTACTACTGGAAACAATGTTTTCAGGGATGTAATAAGATGGATTAGAAGAAAACTCTTACATTTAAAATAATACTGTTATGTGAAAGTTTTTCATGGCCACCGCAAATGATAAATCAGGTATTGATTTGTATTTTGCCAGGTCCTGATGGCAGAAAGGACCAGTCACTATTGGCTTTGTGCACATCTTGTGGAGAAATGGCTAATCCTTGTCCTTTGGGAACAGAAACTCTCAGGTACTGGCTTCACCTTAAGTTCTGTATATGCAGATATTTTGGCAATGATAAAATGAATACAAGTTATGGGACACTAAACCACTACTGCTGCTAATGCAAGTAAGTAACAGTACTTCCTAAGCAACCTCTTTAATTCCCAGCTCCGTAGCTAAGTAATAACCTTGCTGAGCCCCTTAATAATGCTTTGAGACTGCAATAAGCAATTCCTAACTCATCTTGACAAAAGAGAAATGCTTTACAGTTTCAGACTTTGTATGTTTTGGGAAAACATTTTTCATTGCACTGTTTCCCTCCACACATTTGATTTTGTTTATACTTTTGATTAGCACCTACCCTGGCATTTTGCCACTCCCTGAAGTAACAAAACACGACTGCATTTAGAAAGCAAGCAGAGTGGCTACTTTATCATTTGGAAAAAGAAGCATGCTTCGCAGATCTACGGTACTCCTAGAAAGTCTCTTGTTCTACTCGGTGCTTAATCGGGTGCACTTAGCAATGCCACCTAAATTATGTGGTCCCTAAACCACCCTCCTCTCCCAAGTCAACAAGTTTGATACAGACTTATCCTTAGTCCTTGTCCTCATCTCTCTGCTCATCAGGGTAGCTGCAACTATGGTAGATGAACTCCTCCAGCCAGCTAAAGGAGCGGTGCTGACACCTTCCCCCAGGGACCTCCTCGCCTGCAGCCAGGTTCCTACCCCAGGCTGCTGGCAGGGCTTGCACAGAGATGTTCATCTCCCAGCTGTCCTGGCCTTGCTCGGAAGTCCCACCCTAACTAGATCTGGCCAATGTGCAATCTGTGCCAAGTGGCTTTGGGTTGGAGTGGTAATCGTGGGAGGAGTTGGCCTGTCATGTGCTGTTTGTCTCAAGGTAGATTTTCAACAGCTGCTTGGGTTGTGCTGTCAAGAACTGTGGGAGACAGTATATATTTTATCAAAAGGAATACGCTAGACCTAGAATACATAAATATTTCCTTAAAACAACTTTTTGCCAGATTCCAATAGCATCCAGTTTATCATTATGCTCTGGATTCTTTGCAAAGTTTTGAAATGCAAAATGGCTATAAATTTCTTTTAAATGGCAACGTAATCTGTAGTTATGAATGTTTCTTTATCACCAGGTAACGCCGCTCAGTCAGAGTTTGTCAATGAATATGGCTCTTCTATTTTTTTACTTAACAGAAATGATTTGCCAGCGTTAATTCTGAGTTTTTTCTTGTGGTTGCTGCGAACGAGAAATTTATTTTGAAAGGAAGAGAGCAAGAAGGAAGGGAAACAGATTGGCTTTACAGCATTATGTTAGCAAATGCCACCGGATTGCTGGCTGGCATTTAATGAACTCTTTCACAGAGAAACCTGTAGCGCTGTCGGAGTTTTGCCACTAACTAGGAATGTTATTATGGGTACACACACACGAAACCCAGCAGGGGACAAGTTTCAAGGGTGTACAGTAGGAAAGAAGAAAAGAATCAAAACAAGTTCCACCTCTATTATTGATTGCCTGTAGCAAAAAAAACCCCTTACGAGCCTGATATGTAAATATCATATACATAACACACTGTTTTAAGTTCCCTTTTGGTAGATTTCTAATGACCATTTCTTTGTCATTCACTTTAGCAATATATAAGAGATTTCTTACTACAGCTATTGCTATTTCTTTCTCCAGCATGTTCGGCCTCATCCCACTCCAGCAAATTATACCAATAGGACAGATGTCTTGGGCTTTCCAGAGAGTATTAACACAGATTGTTAACTTGTCAATAGGATTTGACTCTCCCTTAAGGCTGCTTTGCATGTCACTGAAGACAGAAGGAGCCTCCGTGTTGCTAAGCCAACTGCCCAGATCTTTCTCCAGGGCACAGGGATTCCTCAGCTCTATCAGGCCCTTCAGGTCAAGAAGCATGGGGCGTTGGGACAGTGACAGAGCAGCAGGGCTGGGCTCTCTGACGCCTGCAAAGCAGAGCAGCGCTCCTGCAAGGGTCCCTGATCAGGCTGGTACCATTTCAACAGGTGTCCTGTGCACAAAACAGCAATATCTACTGAGCAACGCAAAGGCAATCATGGCTTCACTTCCTTCTCTTACAACGCATTGATACCTGTGCGCAATATAGTTAGGCATATTGCCTGCAACTCCTAACTGGACCTAAATCTTCATGGAGACAGCACAAGAAAAGTGCCTCTGGCTTTTAACTCATCCCTTCTTTTAACAGTTGGGAGGGTAGAACAGGGAACATAATCAAGCCATGATTATGATGCTTTGGAGCCTAAGTTTTCAAGGTGTTTGTAGAGCCACGAATTCCTACTGACTGCAAGAAAAGACTGAGGTACTACGTGGATCTCAGACATTCCCAAAGGGTCAAACCAGACCGGACTCTGTCAGAGACTCTGCACTCCCATGCTCTCCTGAAAGACAGCAATCACTAATTGTAAATTTTTGCCTACTTTATATGGGAGGTGGCAGCTCTACTACACTCGAAACTGTTTCTCCAGAAGAGTGTCTGCACCACCAGCCCTCTTCTCTGAGCATCCTGCAACGCAGCCGTAAAGGGTGATCCTAGCTGTGCACGATCCTTGCTAACAGATGGGACAAGTCAGTGTGCCCATGGAGCACAACTGCCAGGCACCACAGCCTAATTCCTGCACCTTGGTTACCCTCAACAGAGTAGAGTTGCAGTTATTTTGTTTCAAATGGTAACCTGCTGAAATAGCATGTTATATATTCTGAAAACTATATTAAACCTTTAGCATTTTCCCCTTTAAAGACAAACAAATGCTACACTCTGAGCTTAATATTTACACATAATTACTGCAGGGCTTCAACAACAGAAGGTAAATGCAGACCCCAATAATTTCTGGGGTTTTTTTTCCTTTTCCCCCAGATCACAAATATTAAGATTTAAATTTCTTCACTAATAAAACAATCTTTCCCCATGAGGTGTTGTCTGACATGGAAAATATTTAGCTGCAATATCATCAACTCTGCCACTAGCTGTGAGCAGCACCATTTTAAGAATAATCAATGTTCTGCTGAAACCCCAGGATTTCAACAGCAAATCTTAATTAGGATTACTCCACAGCAGTTCTTGGGGGAGGCTTGCCTTTTTATGCCTAGTTTTTGCAAAGTGACACTTATTCAGATTATTATCTAACCTCTAAATGCTTTTTGAGATTCAGATTTTTAGCAGAAATTCAATACTTTTTCCTTACAGTTAGTAAGATAGTCAAAGTATTTCGGTGTGCGGAAGTACCAAGAGCTATTTTTGAGAGAAAAAAAAGCACATTAGGGGTACAAAGATACTTAAATTGTGTAAGATGCAAGGACAGAATACATTCAATGCATTAAAATCTGTCATTGGATTAGATACCAAAGTCAAGTGTAATACATGCCTCAAATATTTCTTTAACAAAGCTATCAAAATAACATAGTGGTGATGATGTGCTATGAACAGGGTTTGCGAGGCTGTTTCAGCATATACTTACAGTGAGACTGGCTAGGAGAGGATGTTTCTTCACCTTCACTCTTTTTCTCAATTACCTATCCCATAGAAAGAATAAGAGGAAGAGCTTTCTTTCTGCTAGTCCTTTGAAAGACCAAGGAAAGCTGCGGAAAGTTTGCATCAGCAAAACTATAGCAGAGCTGTGCTATTCATGATTGAACTGAATTTTAAAATCTCCCAGATATGTCACTAATGTGACAGCAAATTTCACCCCATTTATCATTCCACTGTCTTAGCCATGCATTTATAGATATATTTTGTAACAAGTTAGCATACAGTTGCATATCAGGTGCAATGGCCCTTTCCAAATCTGTAACTTGTTCCAACCCCAGTGACTGATACGTGATCAGGTATAAACACCCTCACAAACCAGTGAACACATCTGTGGCAGTTCAAACAGTGAAAGTGGAGGGTGGGAAGATTTTTTTTTCTTTTTTTTTAATTTAAGTACAAAGCACCAAAATGTAAGTCACCACTACAGTAACATGGAATGAATCTTGAATCAGGGGCTGCTTCTCTTACTACTTGCTCTTTGCCATCTCTGTATCCTGGCATTTGATGCTGCTACTCCTCAGCCTGGCCTTTGCAAGTTAATGAGAAAATGTCTCGTATCTTCCGATTTCCAAAATGACCTTCGGCTTTGAGCAAAGCAACACTGGGGGTTTTTTTTGTTTTGTTTTCTTTGTATTTGTTACCTCCAGAGAAATAAAAGCATCCCAGATTTTATAGATTAACCTTAAACTAAGTTAAGTTGAAACAAGTTAAAGTGAAATATCAGATTGACTCCAATACAATAAAGGTTCACATCCTTTATTTTAAAAGTTGAAAAAAAAGTTTATGAAAAGATAAATACCAACATTAAAACATGGGAATATATCTGAAACCAAGTACCTTTCCCAGCTGTCACTTTGGATTTTCTCCTAAGGCACAACCTTGCCCACAGAGTCAAGCCATTAGTATTGCAGCAGGCCACCCCAAGCACTGCCTTTCAGGATCGATCCCCTCTCCCACCTAACCTCTCCTGAAGGAAGGATGCTTACCCATATCTGACAGGCAGGAGGGTTCTGGTTTCAAGGGAAAAACAATGCCGTTTCAAAATACGTCTTAAAAGCCTACTTATTCTCTCCTAATTTGGGGAGCTTCATGACAATGCAGCCTTGGTTTAGCTACTTGCTGACTGAAAATGCTCATGCAGATCCTTTTGCTTATATGAGAGGGAGTGATACGTGGATGTAAACACAGCCTGTGAGTTCTTGCTCATCTCACCCAGGCATTCCTCCTCTCTCGTGGAAGGCAGTTGAATTGCATCTACGAGTTTACATTGCAAAATTTTGCAACCTGTATCACTAAAGTCTTCTTATATGCTACAGTTTAATTTGACCTTTGACTTGTTTATTTTAGAAGACATAATGCGACTCGTTATGACGCAGATGTCAGGTTGGCACCATCCTGCCCCCATAACCACTATACCTACATACATATCCTGCAAAGCAGGGGGTGGTGAAGAAAAAAAAAAAACCCCAAACCAAGATAATGGCAACTTGTAGAACTCTTCTGCAGTAAGTCACACTATTCTCACCAGTTTGAAAATTAGCATATTCAAAAAATTTACATATTCAGAGACTGGGACTCTTGTATGAAAGAGGTGATAATTGTTCGCTGTAGAAATATTCTGAAATAACTTTGCCACACCAGAAATACCCTTGTGCAATTAAAGTCCTGGACAGGAGATCTCAGGCAGTCTGCACTGACTCCACCAAACACTCCCAGGACAAAACACAATCCTTGTACACCCCACTTTCTTCTTTACAGAACTAATAAGGAAACTTGGGTTTAGCCCATCCTTTGTGCTATCTACTTAGACTTTAAGACCTTCAAAACAGACATCCTTATCAAATATTTTCCAGTGCTTAGTACAGTAGACTTCAAATTTCTGTTACGGCATTTAAAAGCCTCTATAATACAGATAATAAAACTATTTTCCATGTCATTGCCTACAGTATTAAAAAAGAATTCAAGGATTTGGATGGATTATTTTCTATCTCACCAAAATCAAATAAGCATGGAGGAGAATAAAAAGGTACAAACAGGTCTGCAAATCTTTCAAATGCTTGATCATTTCATTTTGAGTATCAAGATGGTAACTATTTCTCCTGCAGGAGGAAGAGAAGCTTTACATGTATTTCAGAAACTCAGGTGCAACTTGATACAGGCAACTGTACTTCACAGGTATAAAGCAGCCAGAGGAGGTTACTGTGCTATGCACGGTTTGCACTTCTGCTCGTTAGACCAAAGATGCAGTATCGGGCTGAGCCAAGGACACAATTGAGCCTTATTATTAGAGAAGGTATTCCTGTGGCTGAAACTATTTCAGAGTAGGAGACTCAGCATCCTCTCTCCAGTTCACTTCAAGTTTCATATTTTACCTTGGAAACATTAATAGAAGTCAAATTTTCAAAAGGAGTCCAAAACTTGCATGCACATCTTTGAACCTTCGGGGGGATGACTTTCAGAAGTACCAAAAGCTTGCTGTTTCAAACAGGTCTGAAGGGCTGGCAGACCCAAGGACTCCTTGTGGCAACAGACAAAAATGACCAGGCAGCCTCACAGGGACATAATCTGTGCTGCAGCTGTACCTGTGCTTGGTTATCACTAACAGCCAGGATTTATGATTACCTGGGATCAGTGAAAGGCAGGTCCTCAGGACTAGACCCATAAAGGGACTTAAGAATATATTATAAGAAATTTGCCATGTATAAGTGTCTAAGCCAGCTGTCCCAGCAACTGAGCCATCACACTGTGCAATTCAATCCACCTGCTCAGAGCTGCTAAAGCACACAGAGGCTCCCTTCTCAGAGAGGAAAGATGAGCAAGATGCTACAGCTAGGTATTGATAGGGGATGCTCCAAATATATGTTGGATATGACAATTTCCAGACACCTGCCCTCCAGAGTGAAATTTATTGACATGAATTAGGTCTTTAAGCTTCCTATGCAATACCTGGGATTTTTAGGAACTCAAGACAGTTTTAGGGGAAGTTTTGAGTACAAATGTACACATTAAATCCCAGACTTCTCCATAGAGAAAAACAGGCACATAAATCCTTCTCTATTCAGGAATCAAAATCATAAGTACCCTCTTGGTATTAAACCCTAAGATACACAGTCCAAGCAGAGAGCAGGGACTACCTAGGGCAGGTCTGCCTTTAGTTCCTTTCTCTGAAGGGATTCAAGCTAATTCTCATGAGAATGCCTTTTCAAACCAGAAACTATCTTGGTCAAGGCACTCTAAAACTTGCAATTATGACTGAATTAAGCTAGAAAGAGTGAGAGAATAACCATGACTGTAGCTTATGGGCTAGGTACTTCCAAAACTTAAGTCCTGGATTCTGGTATCCACCCTAAAGGCTATTAACAGACTTCATAAAAAGTGCCCTCGGAACAGAAATCAGGACTTGTAAACAAGTTTCTTACGTGGTAGACTACAGAGTCACTCACTCTTGCTCTTATGCTTAAAAAGAGTAGCTGAGTCAGAGATAGAGAACTAAAACACCTTCACTACCATACACTGGTAACACTGGTCCTACTTCCTAGAAGAGGTGAGGTGTAGAATTGAATTCCTTTCCCTACCCCTCCCAGCACACACACGGCAGAAGAAGGAATCCAACGTTTATCCCCTACATGCTAAATTGTTCTTGGAATCTCTGGACAGCTGTATAAAAAGGCAACAGCTTACTTTTTCTCTGGTTTGGAAAGAAGGAAGCAACTAGACAGGTCTGATGGACTGAGCCCCCGAGAAGTCAGGGCACAAAAGCTGGCTTAGTTTGCACTTCTCTTTTGGATTTCATAACGAATCAGGCATTGATTTTTTTTTTTAAAAGAAAGACATCCTTGCTGCCAGTTTGGATGTAATGCATTTTCTTATCTTGTGGCTTTCACTTTTGTGACCTTTTAAATTATTTCATGCAATATTTCTGAAGAAACAAAGACATTCACAGTGTATGTGGTAAAACGCAAGTTAGCAGAGACTTTGTCATTCACAGAAACATCATTCCGAAGGTATTAGAACCATATTAGATACTTTACAGATGTACACATACAGTTTTGGCTGTTCTTACCCAGTGAACTGAATGTTTACTTTAAGAGCCTGAATTTTCTATGAAACAATGTTACTATCAAATTTTGTAAAGAAATTTCTCGTCTAGTCAACAGTCGTCATAAACATCTCTCTAACTTTATATACTTGATTATTATCACTTCAGTTGCAGATAGGTGGTACAATATAATGCGTCATGCATGATACCCATGACTGAAATGTCATTTAATTGATTTAAAGACTATGATTTTAAAAGACCAGGTCAGGTTAATCATGCACTTAATGAGCATGAACTGCATCTGGTTTCAGCCACGGGAACTTTAACTAAGGTAGAAATCAGAAGTATATTTTCTTTATCTTACTGGGGTTTTTTCTTGACTCCTTCAGTATCCCAGGTACTACGAGAGCACTACTCTGATAGAAGATTTCCAAATAAATAAAATTAAATAGAACAAGTGGCTCCTTGAGCATTGAAGTTAATACGCAGCCTTATTTCTTACAGATTTGTATCTTAATACTTGACAGGAGCACTGACTGAAGCTTCTTCTACGGAGAATTTGTAAAGGCTTACACTCCCATCATCCGCCCTCCCTGGCTCAAACACCATTTGAGAGCAAGTACTTCCCCACTGCAGCACCACTGGAGGACACCTCTAGGATCCTTACCTTTACCTGGATGTTTGTAAAACTTTAGAAAGAGGTTGCATTTGGGATCCTTCCCCACTATCACATTTGGCTACAATGTGCCACAGTGAGCTGCAATGGCCACAATGAGCCAAAGTGGGGGAGGCAGGCAAACAGACTGATTCATACAGACCAGCTTCCCTTAAGAAATTTTTAAAAAAGGTCCAGGCCAACCTGCTGAAAAGGAAACCTACCCCAAAATGATTAAAAAGTGAGCTAAAAGCCCTCAGCTGCTCAGGCAGAGACCTCGTGCCAATGTTATGGTTTTACATCACGTGTTCCCATTTTGGCCACCATGTTTGCGTCTTACACAAGATTTCCTCCCTCCCCTCCCTGCTGTGCAAAAGACCCTCAAGTAACAAAAGGGGGAACCAGCACCCTGGCGAAACCTGCGGCGTGTGGGCCAAAGCCAGAAAGATTTTTTGCTCTTTCCAGTTGGCAGTGTCATTTCTAGCGATGTCATGTAAAACATGTTTAGGCTTCTATATTGTCTTATAAAGTACATTGTGCCCAGGTGTTGGTATAGGCTCCTTCTTCTCTTTTTATTTGAAGTTGTGAGAAAGAAAAGGCGCCAGGGACTTTGCCTATAAAAGAACACTTTCAAGGCTTACAAGGAACTGTTTCCAGTAAGATCTTACATTACACTTGCACACTGAGCAAATGCTAAACACCCAAAAAGCCAAACAGAAGGAATCCTTGCTCCGAGAGCACTTCCCCTCTGCTCTCCCCCACCCTGCCGTGTTCTCACAGTTTACAGTGAAATAACAGATTAACTAGTTGAGCAATTTACCAAAGGTTGCTCAAATTATGCCATAAATTCATCTGTCCGGGTCCTGCGATGGTTTATGACACCTGATGGACAGAGCCCATTCCTGGTGCTAAAAACCCCAGCAACAACAACAACAACAAAAAAAGGGAGATCTCATCATTCGGCAGTAAGCGAGACTCCCACCGCTCTCCCCACGGACCTTTCCGAAGCTAATTGGCGCCCAGCGCTCAGCCCCCTTCTCTGCCGAGCGCGGGGGAGGGGGGGAGCCCCCGCTGAGCCCCCCGCCCCGCCGCTGCCCGCCCCTGCCCGCTGCCCCGGGCCGCACGTGTCCCGCCGCGCCGGGGCTCCCACCTGAAGAAAAGTTTGGAAAAGATGTTCGCCTTCTCCAGGGGGGACCTCTGCATGGTGCCCGGAGCTGCGGTACGGTGCGGTGCGCGGGGGACCGGCGGCAGCCGCTATTCGCTGACGCCTGGCTCGCCCGCTCCGCTCCTGCGGCTCTCCCACCTTATCCGCTCGGCCGGCTCTGAAGTCACCGCCTGCCTCCTGCCCCTGCCCCTCTCCCCGCCTCTGCTTTGCCCAGGTTCAAAAGCGGGAGGGCTGGGGCCCCGGCCCGCGCCGCCGCCTCCTCTCCCGCCTCCCCGCCGCGCCCGGCACCGCGCACCGGGGCGCACCCCGCGGCCCCCCCCCCGCCCCGCCGCCGCCCTCTCCGCCCCGGCTCCCCGCCGGCTTTCGGCCAGCCCGTTAACTCCACCTGCCGATTCCGCCTCGCGAGTCGCCGCACGGCGGGTCCCCGACCTCCCCCCAGCACTAAGCCCCTCGCCCCACCAGGCGCCGTGGGGGACAAACCGCCCCCCGCTCCGGGGCAGCGGGGACAGCGCAACGAGGAGACCCGCCCTCGGGGCACGGAGAGCCCCTCGCCCCCCCGAGGGCGCAGAGCCTGTCCCTGCACACCGGCCGCCTGCTCGCAACCCCCCCCCCCACCGCCCGCCCCGAGACCCGCGGGGAACCGAAGCCGGGTTTAGGCTTTGGTGGCCACCCGGGGCCCGAGCCAGAAGCCCCCGGTCCCGCGGGAGCGCGCAGCGGCAGAGGGCGGGCGGTGAGCCGAGGGGAGAATAAATGTGAACGGCAAGCGCGATCGCACCCACTTCAAAACACACTTGCTTCAGTTTTTCAGGTTTTCTGGCAGGCACAGCTACCTGAACGGAGAGGAATGGGGAACTGAAGGTACATCCTGAAGAAGTGGAGCCCAAACACCCAGATTTAACACTAAAGCTCTTTCTGAAGCGTTATACACACGCCGTACAAACAAAATCACTGCTTTCAGTGTGCACAATAGAAAGCACGCTTAAAAGAAGGTAACAAGAAGCAGGCAAAAGAACTTGTGATTTAATTCTGTGTAAGACTTAATTTTCCTTAACGCTTTACTGTGATATTTACACACTCCAGTTTCTCTTCATTTCTGTAACTTAAAAAAATACGGATGGAAAAAGTCACGCTTTCCTAAGCATGCAGCCGTTCCCCCCTTAGCTGGCTCTGTAAAGAGGCAAACGTGCTTCTCTATGGACTTACTGGTTGCGCTACAATTTAACCAGCTGTCACTCTTTGAAAACTTTACAGACATTTTTTATTGCACCGCTTCTCGCTACACCCCACTGTTTTTTCATAAAGAATTTCTCTTTGCCTGGGCAATTCTCCCTCGCAGACTGCGTATAGCTAAGAAGTGCCCTCTTACCCTGTCACCGCACCGGGCTCCTTTGTGTCTCAGACCTCCCTCGTATCCTTCCCCATTCTGCTTTATTAATGACAAAACCGGCAAGAAACACGGGGCAGGCAGGACTCCAGGAAACTGTCCGCACTCTATCATGTCCTCAGACAATGCGGTAGAGGCAGGGCTCGACCGGCCCGGGCTCCAGGACAGCAGCGTGGAGCCCTTCGGCACCCTGCCACCTAGTGGAGCCGGAGCCGGGCCGGCAACCCGCTCCGCACCGCACCGCACCCCGCACCGCGGCCGCCGGGAGAAGGCGGGACCGGCCTCTCGGGGCGTTCGGTACCGGGCTCCAGGGAGGCACCTCCCGCCGCTCCCTGACACGGCGGTGACAGCCGGTCACGGCTCCTCCAGCCCCGCTGCGCTCCGCCAGCGGGATGCTCGAGTAGGAACTCGGATCAGGATTCAGATCCCTCCTCCGCCAGACCCGGGGCAAGGCTGTGATCCCACACCCTCCATCCACCTCCGAAGGAAGTGCTTTGGGGAGGCCCTGGCCTGCGGATCACGTCAGTCTCCAAAATTCTTTCGCTTCGTTAGAAAACGGTGAAATGCTCATTTAAAGACAGACTGGAAACGGAGTCTTCTGAGCAATACACACCCCCCCCCCCCCCATGGGCTCTCTCCCTTTCTAGCCTGCGAATCTCTGGTGCAGGTGAATAAAGCAGAAAACTGAGCACAGGAGTAGACTTTTTTGTAATTTACATTAGAAAGTGAGGTATGTTAGTCATTTAAAACCTTTCGTGGATCAGGTCCAAAGTGCTTAAAACGTCAATGGCTAATGGAGTATTTTTCACAACAGTATCTCCCTGTTGCTTTTACCACCAGTGCTAACTTAAAAGCATGTGTAGTAAATTTGGGACTAACAAAGACATCCCATCAGTCATTGCTGATTATGTAATTTTTTACATGAAAAATTCCACCAGCTCTTATATGTCGAGCTCTCTAGATCCCTAATACTGAACACTTCTCTAATTTCTTTGCCTACTTCTTTAAGTACCAGCTATGGCTATGCTCAGCACCACCAGAACCCGGGAAGCCATCACTTCCCTGCTCTGTGATCCGATAGTTTTGCAAATAACTCAGCTACTTTCACACATACACATACCCCCCACTCCATCACAAACACCTAACTAGTTATGGTTTACAGAGTTATTTCTTGTCATTTTTCTCTAGACTGTTTCCACAAAGTTTCTACTAGTACACTTCCTTGCCCTTTTTTTTTTTTTTTTTTTTAACCTAACATTTTGTAGTTTCAGAGCAACTATTATTCCTAATCTTCTCAGGGATCTGGAACATACTCAGCTGACATGAATGTGAAACTTGTCATTAGCATTACTGTGAGTAGGAATAAACTGTAATATTTCTATTCTCTCTAGGGACTGAAATACCTCAAATTTTAGTATTATCCATGAATTTCATTTACATGGTCTTCTCTTACTTCTGCAGAAATACAACCTGATACAACAACAGCTACTCTATCCTTTAATTGTATCCACATCCACCATCTATCTGACTTCACTCTCTCTCTGAAGAAAATGTAGTGTGGCTGAGTTACAGAGCCACATGCCATGTGAACAGGAGGACAAGTAAATGCTGGTCTCCCGTGCCATCGCTGCAGAAACTCTGGCTACCGCGCTTGTGCAGGGGTACCTCAGCCAGGTGAGAGCCAGCGTGCTGTGGTCAGTCTGAAGTCACACACATGTGAAACAGACCGACTAGCTAGATGCTTTCATGTTCACAGCAACTTAAGGGGATTTATTCCCTGGGGGCTGTAACCCTGGCCTTTCTCTTGCCCTTGGGTACACGTTTCCATTTTCCTCCAGGACCATCAGACTGCATGTAAAGCTGCTTAAGGCTTCTGGTCTAGCTGAAAGCCCCACCAGAGTGGTGCATTTTCAGTGGGATCTGAACTTAGGAGGAAGAAAATTCACTTAGCGCTGGTGCCAAGGTAAGTAAGGGTATGAACCCTATTGGCAAGGGGCAAAGCAGGGGAAAGGCAGGGCAGGGGGAAGATTGGCTTTAGCTGCCATGGAGTCACCAATGGAATTTTGCATCTCCTTTCTTAGGTACAGCAATACATTAGGGGTCTGGAGTTTTTTTGGTTTTTATCCAGCTGCTGATTTGCAAGAAGGGTAGAAGAAATTAATTATATTTGAATCTTTGATTGGCTAATGTCAGTGGACAAAGGGGTAGAAATTATTAGTAGAAAAAGAGAAAGCATGATCATATTAAATACCATGTCCTCAGAAAATGAAGCTAAGGAGCTGCCAAAAGTAACTTTAAGTCACTGCTTTTCTTCTGGTAGCTTAAAATGAAGAATTACAATCTTCTGAAAACTTTAACATAACCCTGACCAAAAAAAAAAAAAAAAAAAAAATTGTCCTTTGCTGCAGGGATAGGGAGAGAGAAAAAAAGGTATCAAGGTGAAGTTTATTTTCTTTGATTGGTGGTTGAAGCAACTAGACCTATCAATCAAATTTCTAACTGAACCCTCGATTTTTTCCTAATCTTTTAATTAACTGGAAACTACTTTAGTTGCAATGTTTCATTCAACCCAAAAGCAGCCTCGTCTATTCTCCAGACCTTTTTTTTTTTTAATAAAAGCAAAGAACTTGATCCACAAATCTGACAATGGTCTTTCCCTCAAGCTTCCCTGTGCCCAGCCGGATTCTAGCACACCTGGGTTCACTTCCTCATTCCAAGTGAGTTAAATAATGGTGGGAGGTCTTGCTTCAAATCCTCTTAGATGAATGCCCTTATGATATGGGTCAGGTATAGCTCCTCAATCTCTTCTGAGATGGCTTAACTTCATCTAACTTCCAACTATCCTTGAGAGCAGGGAAAGCAATCTGGCCACCCTTCCATAGGGTAGGACTTGACTTTACCCTACAGTTTTCAATTACAAAAAAAGATTACTCTGCCTCAGAGCTGCTCACACACCAAGGTAGAGACAATAGTAAAGCAGTAACAATGAAACAACTTCGTCAACTAGAATTATATGTATAATTTAATATTCAACAAAAGCATTCCACCTGATGGCTTACAAATATCTATTTTTAGCTGTTGAAGTCCCCACAGTACTCTCTAGTTCCAGATAAATTAGCAATGTCTTGCTTTTCAGATTGCTTGTCAGTTTTGGCTTATACCACTATGAATTCCAAAGAGCTTCTCTATTCCCAGGAAATATAATGAAAACTGAATCATAACCAAGATAAAAGCTACAGCAGCATTCGTTTAAAAAAAGTAAACTATTCACAGATATTTACCAGGCAAATAGATTTTGAGTCTGCATTTGTAATACCTTTACAATACAGACGGACAGAATATTTTATTTTTAGATGCAGAAGATGCCAGCCTGACAGTTGCTGGATCCATTTATATGAGCAAAAACTGTATCCCAATGCTTTGTCTTAATACTGCTAAAATTGCTTCAACCAATGCTTTCAGTATTTGCAGATTAACATTCTTAATCTGTGCACACCGGATCCTTTTGGCAAGCAGAGTCATGTATGCTTTCCCACACTGCATCATCAGTATCTGGCTATGTCAATTCAACACATAGTCTCAATAAATCCTGAAAACAGTTTAATATTCCAGGGAAACTAAGCAGATCTTCTACCAGGCATGTATTTCTGTGGTACAAGGTATGGAACTGGGAGGTGAAGTACTGTGAAAGTACCAGACCTTTCATTCTGGACAGGCAAAATGGGATGAAGACCATGTTTTGATAAGCTCTTACATGGAAATCATGAAAGGGAAAACAGCAATGAATACATCACAGGCCTAATATAAGAACAGAAGAAGAGCTGTGTGTTGGTGTTTAGTGCAACTCATACTGAATTTGCAGAGGTTGATTCTACAGATACTCCAGACTAACTTCTTCAAAGCACTTCAAATTGCATATGATTTTCAACAAAAATTATAACATCACACTAGAAGGAACTATCAGACAAAAGTCAGACATGTTGATATGCTGCCATTTGGTCTATGAAGTTAGTAACAACTGCAAGAATATCTTTTTGAACTGGAAGGTATTTTTAAGACTTTTGAAATTGTTGATGCACAATAAGGGAAGTGAAAAATGTATTACTTCATTCAGAAGCACAGGATTCTGTGACAACCCATTTCTATTTGTACTGATGGATGAAACTCAGTACATCAAAACCAGTAAAAACTTTCAGATCTGCTGAGGTGTCATCTTGATCTGCCTTGCTACATGACCTACCAAAGTACTCGCTGAGGTCTTGCTGACTAAGCTTACATCAAATACAGTCCTGAAAGAACTAGAATCTGCGAAGAGGAAGTTTAGACTGTGGCCTTGATTACATAAGAAAGTCATACTACTCATTTTTAAGCATGAATTCTAAAAGAGTGTTAAAATGGTGAAAGCCCTGCTGGTAGTAACCCTCATAATACCAAGATTTGTGGAGGGTTTCGTCAGTTTGGACACAGCTTAATCAGAAACGAGAACTGTCCTGGCAGACAGGACACCTGCATTTAAAAAAAGAAAAAAAAAAGGAGACACTGTTGACAAATATTGAAGCTAAGGAAAAAAACAACTTTGAATCAAGATGATGCAGCAATATAACAGAACAGTTATCGGATATAGGGGCACACTTTTGCACTTTACACTTGATAAAACATATTTGGTTCTTTGGAAGCTGCAGTAGAAAGTGAGCTGGGGAAGGTTTTCTGAAGACTTCAGGGTTTGTTTGATTTCAGTCTAGAATAAACGTGAGAGGAGTTAAGAGCCTGAGAATCCAAGTCTGACAAGCTTGCAAGGTTTATGTTTCCAAAGATAGCTTTAACTTCTTCCTCTTCATACTGTCATGTAATAATGCTAGAACAATGATATTATTGAGGTTAAAAGGGCAAAAATCCAAGACTGATACCTTCTATGACTCAATAAAAGGCACATGCCGGCAATCTTAAACAGTTGAGCAACAAAGATTATTGAACCACCTAGAGCATAACAAAAAGTGCTTAATTATTTACAACTGTTTAAAAGAGAAAGAGCTTGAGTTCCTGACAGAGCACTGAGATTGGCATCTTCTTTACTGGAATCTTACCGCAAAGATCATTCAGTATAAACTCTGCCATGTGAATCCATGCAGTGCAATGAATCCTTAACCCACTGCTTTTTGAAAGTGTGCTTAGTTTGGTCTACGCTATTCTTGCCTAAAATAATTCCATATGGGTCCAAATATTTTCTGATCTTAATGGAAAAAGTTTGAAGCAAACACCACCATTACTCAAGTTACAAAAGAACTATAAGACTTGGTCTTTTTTTCTATTCTTGAAGTAGCCTGAAATTGCCTCTTCAGTAAGGAAGCTGCCTCAATATTCAGATTAAAAAAATAAAAAAAAAAAAATTAGGGTAACCGCCCCCCTAAAGATACCCAAGGACTTTGAGCTCACTGTGGGGCTAAAGGGAGCAGACAGTGCTCCCCATGAAGACAAAGGGCTGGGAGGCATACAATCCCCCTGTTCTCCATGCAGTTTTCTCAGCATTCTCAGCCCATGTCCATCCCATTTCCAGAGGACACACTGAGATTCAGGTTAGTAGGTTAAAGCCCCGTGTTTAGCCAGGCTTCAGAAGACCTATAATGTTTTCAAGTACAAAAGAACAAGCATTGGGCTCACTGACTGACATTTTCACATAGGATTTTCTCCCAGCCAAAATGAGAAACGATGTCTTTTTTTTTAAATGGCAGCTGACAGCAGAATATTATGAGTTACTGAGTTGAATTAAAAACCTCTCAGACACAATGGAAAATTTATATGAGGTGAAAAGTGCTTCTCATCATGGGATCTTGCAGCTACTTGTGCTAAGCCAAACAGATGCAGCTGTATTTTAAATAGCTATGATTTTTGAGGCTAAAAGCAAGACCTTTGAATTTGTGTAAACTTATGTAAAGCTGCGATTTACGTGACAGTAAGAGAAACGAACCGTTACATAGCTACAGAAGATAATTGCCATTTTTTTTCTTTACAAAATACCTTATGACTTTTCTGCAAGAAAAAAAAAAAAACTTACATTACAGGAAGGTAAGAATCATGTTAGACAATCACAGCACAGTGGTATCGGTGACAAAGCAGGTATCAGCCTTCAAGAAGTTTTCCACAGAACTGGTTGAAGAAAGTATTCCTCCACTTAAGAAGGAATCCCTGAGATTTCAGAATTCTGATGACACTTTTTAATAAATATTGCTAAACCACCAGAACATAAAGCTTGATCATCAAGCCCAGCCTGCCACTGTTGCAAGTAAACCTGCAGAGTAATTCAACACTGCACACCTCCAAATGCTGCAGGCCAAAAAATACTTCCCAGTGTTCTCAGAAAATTAAGGGTTACTGTAAAATACTGGCTACCACAGTTAACACTGCAAAAATAAGGGAGCAAGGGACATTAAGGGCCTATAAAGCAACTCAGGCCCCTGACTTTTCACTTAGTTATTTACTAAAGAAACTAACTTTACACACTGACAATACAATGGCTGATATGTAAAAGAATAAAAAGCTGATCTTAGATTAAGGAGTTTTGCAAAGACTTAAAAATCTGGTGATGAAATTCATGCTCCACTAAGTTCTGTCCATGAACTTGAACCACAATCTTCCACACTGTAAGAGACCTACCTGGGTGATCATTCTGAGATGAGTCTTCTGAGTTTGCTGTGCTAAAGCTGTTCCACTTGAAGACAGCCAAGCACCCACAGTCATGAGCTGCTTAGTGGAACCCAAGTTCCATTCCTTTATTTGAATTCTCTTTCAAATGAGGAATTATGAGGCTTTTTACAAAAGGTAAGGTACTCTTTGATAGAAGAAGAAGAAGGAAAAAAAAAAAAACCCAAAACCAAACCCAAACGCAAAACACACAAACTTGTCAGGTGTCTCAGTTTCTTACCACAGCAGAAAGGGAGAATGGATAATCTCACAGTTTTCTTTGGTATGAGACTAGAGAAAGCTGGTAACAATGGGTTTTGGTAGAAAATAAGGAAAAAAAAAAAAAGATAAATTTAACAGCACTGAGCATTGAAATGACAGATTCAAACAGTTCTGAAGAGTTTATGGGAGAAAGCATTTTCAAATTAGACTCTGGAATCTACAACAGCTCTTTTAAAAGTTCATTTTTGTTTTCCTACCCAGGGTTTTCTATAATTAGCTAGCTACAATAAGGACTATTATGTTGCTTAATGTCAGCTTTAAGTGGACATATGTTACCCAAATATGCTCATAATTACCTCCCAAAACAGCCAATATTAGCAATATTTTTAAAGTAGAGTTTGAAAAAGCCAGGTGTACACAAAAATAATTATAACTCACACATTGGTTTTATTACTTAAGAAATGGAAAATATTTGTAGACATAACAGTTTTATTTCTAACTGCATTTATGGCAGAAATTAAAAATAGGAATTTAATACTCTACCCTTGGATAGACTTCTCCCTTGCTAGCATACAAAAACTTAATTTACACTTCCCTGTGCCAGTATGAAAGGAACAATATGATCTATTCATGCACTCTAATGGGTTATAAATTAGTATAACCATTGAGGGAAAGAACCAGCTGTGGGTCTAATTGTAGACAGCACAATGAAACAGGAGTGGACAACACAAGGTACAAGTCTAAGTTATGAGATAGAAACTAGTAATTAAAATATTTCATTATATTATAGAGAAATTTAATGATTTCTCATCAAATACTTGTTTCAGTCTCATCTCAACAACAGAGTAGAATTCAGAGAACAATTCAAAAAATTATGTATTTGAAATACTATATGGGAAAGACAAAGAATATCAAGCACTTCTGTTTACACTTTTGCATAATACATAAGTAAGAGGAAATGCTTTTGTTATTCAACACATAATTAAGCTGTGAAAGTCAATGATCCACAACTTTGTTAAGCTTATGAGGACTCGGACACAAACAGATATTTACATAGAAAGGGAAATATTTAATGTGTTTACACTGGTTATTTATCAAAACCTGAAATGCCTTTGTCTTAAGACAATCTCTATTTATATGAATGTAGGAGGCAACGTCTGGTATACGCAGTCTATCACAAAACATTTTGTTACTGTTACTCTTTTCACTGTGGCATCCTGTACAGGATCCTGGCTAGGGTTGGTAACCACAATAGATTGTTATATGAATTTGGATGCACAAAACTAAAGAAGTTTTTATTGACACAAATTACGACAATCTTTTTCTGACGGAAATACAGTATGGCTTTAGACTCTCCTTCTAGAGCTAGAAAATAAAGAACAACATCTGAGTACTAGCAAGAAAACTAAAGGACAGGAACACTTATGCATCCATTGGCCATGCAATAATTTTACTTTTGAAATCAGAAATAAGAGGTATTTTCAGTTTATTTACTCTATTACCTTATAAGTTGTTTTCCCTATTACTGTGGTACTACCTACGGTCAGCTAAATCAGGTTTCTACTGAACACAAACACATAGAAAATTATACCCTCTTTCCTCAAACTACTTCCAGTTTGAAGGTAAGATACAACAAATAAGTGAGACAAGCTTTCAGATTGTGAGAAAACCTGTAAGAAGAAGAGGCAGCAACATGCATATCAGAGGCCCCTCTTTCAGCTCACCCTTTTCCCAACCTCAGGCAGCTTTCTGCTTTCTGAGTAAAGCAGGCCAAACATGCTTTTGAAAGAGCAGGTCCACTCAGTTAGGATGCCTGGGATGCATAGGAAGACAGATGTCAGAAAAAGAAGTAGACATCTGTGATTTTTAGAAAGAAGTTAAACAGAGGTGTGGTGTGATTTCTCTACCTCCTTCCTTAAGAGATAAGATAATTAAGAAGAGATAAGATAATTAAGAACACCAGTAAAAAGACCAAAGCTAGAAAAAAACAATTGAAGGTTGTGTTCCCTGAACCCCATGTAGATGCTGAGGGGAGAGGAGAAACACTGAAGGCTGGAAAAAAGAGAGTAATAGAAATAATTAACCTTTTTTCTTCAAAGATTAAGCCAGGAAAGGAAAAATAGAATTTTTAAATGGATACCATGCTGAAAGGTACAGCTAAAACTCTATTGGTATGGCTGACATACCTCATTTCATGTACGTATTGATGGAATTTGATGGTATTGATGGTATTTGATAGTTGGACTCAATCTTAAAGGTCTTTTCCAACCTAAACAATTCTATGATTCTATGAAAAAAATACTATAAACAGTAAAAAAAAAAAACCAACCAAAACCAAAACTGAAACCAATGTATCTGTCTTGAGAAATGTCATAGGAATTCTGAATACTGAACATAAGGGGAGGAGGCTTTCCTAAGCCATGAGACATTTCTTTCCCATTCAAGCACCTTCATGTCTAACTACAAATGTCTGTATTCTACTACAAATGCCTGGGGGAAAACTCACTCTCAAAACAGAGGCTAGAACGTCAAGTGCCTACACCCAGTCTAACACATTCTTTATATCCAATGAACTTGAGTTGGTAGCTTGTCATAAGTACTCTGCTTCAGCAGACAGGAACAGCAAACAGATTCCATTGCAAAAAGAAGGCAGCCTTTTAAAAGCAAACAGAAAACACCACTTACCACTATCCAGACATAGCAAGAACCTTGTTCACACCAGAACAAAAAGTTGATCTCAAAAAACAATGAAGAAGGCATATCCTCCATATAACAGAGCTCATGAGAAGAGAATGCTGAAATTTTCTCTGTAGGTATATCAGTTGTAAATGCATAGAGACCAATTGATTCCCCCTTGGGCTATTGCCCAGGAATATATCCATGAAAAATTAAATTAAAACAGGTGTGGATCAGTGCTGCCCAAACAGGGGAGCAACTACTGAGTGACATTTCCCTGCCTGATTCATGATTTTCAGGCACTGAGTTTCTATTTAAAAAAATATCCTTTGTGTTCTTCTAGGAGATTGACATTTTTTCCTGAATCATTCAGCCTAGCTGGAGCCAGGATCCACACCCATCAGAGGCTTGCAAAACCCAGGCGGCTTCAGATATCATTTATCTATAAAGGGCCCTTAGATCCTACTTCCTGCAATTTTATATATTTTTTTTAGTATTGAAAGAATGAAGGCAGAGAAAGGTAAACAATAGCCTATGTAACCAAACCAAATGGGATATTTCCTAAGTTTCCACTGCAACTCAGTAAAAGATAAAGCACATGATGCAAAACCCAGCCTAATCAATAGAAAACCTCTTTTTTTTGCCTTTTAACCATCTCTGGATCAATTAGATCTATTACTCCAACATACCATGCCTTGATTAAATTTATTTTCAAACAGCAGTTTCAATGCTGTTAACTGAACACTACCTTACCAAATGAAAAACACTGCCTTTCTTTATACTTAATCCACTGTTCTCATTATACTTTTGTCATTGCTGTTTTGATCATTAACTGTATCACTAGAAGTGGCTTAATTATTACTCATTGCTTCTAGAAGCCTTAGTATAAAATTCTTCCTTATTCCTCAGGTTTTCTGGAAAAAAATAGTCATCTTTTTTACACCATCACCTGTTGAAAACTTTTAATACTATTTCAAGAGATGGTTGCAGTTTTAAGAGAGTCATAGAGTCTCCCAAAAGTATTGCAACAAGTACGGCAGTGAGATTAACAGTTCAAGAGAGCAATCAGATGTTTAGGTTGCTTGATCATAGCACGAGAACCCATCTGTAATGAAAAGCAGTCTCTTCCCAGATTGGTCCTCTCCAATAACTGTGTAACAAGACATACACTACTGTTTTGCAGAAAACACCCCAAACCAAGATCTGTATTTATCATCTTATGCTCAAATTTAACACAGTTCCTCACTGCACTTGCTGGTAATTTATCAGACATTAAATACTTAGGTGATTAACGTTATGCACTCATATCTGAAAATATTTATTCTGTCCCTTTGTAAAAAGTTTAAAAACATCAGACAGACCCTTCTAAGCTTTTTACATTTATAGGAAGTCAGGCATTTCAAAGTCTATTTTACTGTTGTAGCCAAAATGGCTTTTTTGCACTTGTAGAGTTTTATTGTTCTAAAATTGGTGTAATAAATTGGGAAATCGCATCTTTTATTAAGGAACAAATTAAGGCGTAACTGTTTGATGGTGTTGAGCTACATGCTTCCTCCACATTTACAAAACAATCATCACTGTTGCAAACCTTGAATGTCTAACAATTACATCCCCAAAACGTTACACAGAATAAATTGCATTTGAACTTACATCATTGGTTGCCATTGAAATTGGCAGACACAGGTTCAAATTTACAAGATCACCAATACCTATTTTTACCCATTCTTTCCAGATAAGATGTTTTTGTGACTAGATAGGAAAATACATATCAAAAACCTCAGCTATAAGAAAGGAAATGGACAACAAAGGTACAAAAAGGAACATCTGCTTTTTTGTTCACTGCTACAAACAGAAACAGTGTTTTATAGGAAGATAAACTTCAGTGTCATGCTCAATGTTTCAGAACCAATAAACCTGTAATACAAGCAAAATGATCTTGATAAAGAGGAGAAGGTGTGTGAAATTATACGTAACAAATACACAACACAAAAGGACATCATAAGTGATGTGAAATAATACAATGTGAAATAAGGCAAGACTGAAACACTAAGTAGGAAGGAAAAAAAAATAATAAAGGGCACAAGTAGGAACCATGAATACCCTACTAGTTCTGTGGAAAATACTCAGGGAATTCAGAGTCAATAATTCAACAAAGTAAGTGGGAGTAAAAATACAAATGGAGTTGTGAAATTTATTAACAGAAGTGGGGTATATAGACCATCCAAGGTAGTTATGCTGTTACATTTGGCACTGGGGTTATAGTTCAGTCACTGAATCCGTTTATTGGGCAGTACAGTGTAAGAAAAAGATTGTGGCCTAGGAAAAGACCTAAAGGGTGATGAGCTTATTTTTTTAACCTGTAAGACCTAAATCTTCAAATACATCTAAAAATGACACTTAATCCCCCTATCTACCAAAGACAAGAACTACAATAACTTTCAATAAAGAAGTCCAGAAAAGTCTTCCCTTTCTAAGGGTAGGGAAGTACTACAGGTCTCCCTCTCAAGACAAGTTACACAAAATATCTGTCAAGAAAGTTATAGGTATACTGCATTTTGTTTCAGTGCAAGGGTTGGGCTAGATGACTTCTTCAGGTCTGTTATGACAAGTTAACACCGCATTTTGAGAATTCTTCCCCCTAGTCAGTTATGACATTGTGTCAAGTGGATGAACCCATGCCCATCCTCAGATAAAGTCTTGTTATGAGCTTTAAGAAATGCAGACAAAAAGATGTGGTCCCATTCTTGCCCCTGGCATAACTCCAGAAATTGCAAGTATGCACCCATCCGAGTACAAACAGATTTAGCCCACCACATCTCAATTTACTGCCTTCACATATCCTGTTTACCGAATTAGTGACATAGTAACAGGGATTTTCTCAAAAATGCCAGAATATGATTCCAAATGGAGATGGGATTTTCAGATACCTATCACTTGAGCAGTCTCTGTATTGTTTATATGTGCTGCACGGAGCTACAGGCATGTGGACATGGTCATAGCTCAAGGTTCACTCCCTGGCCTAGATGCAGAAGGTAAAAGAAAATTGGTAGATGGGTAACTACTCATCATCTCTTCAGAAATTCTTTAGCTTCTCTCTAAGTTCCCAGGCTGTGAACTTTTTCCTCAATAGCTCTAAGTTTCAGAGACATCTAGACAAAAAGGATATGTTTTATATACATAAAAAAGTCCACTCACACTTGAGCAAGACAAGGCAGAAGACTCATTAGACTTTCTGTTGACAGCATTTAAATAAACTATGTCAGCAAAAACAACAAACAAGAACATCTTCCTTGATACAACAGGATTGTTTATTGCTTCTTCTCAAATAAAAATGAAGAGTCTGAAATAAGACAGTATGGATACTAGAAGCAAGGACTCCCACTAGAAACCATCTAGGAACTATCATTTCACAGGGATCCTGCCCTTCGAGCACACCATGTGCTCTCAAAGGGAAATTCTTTGTTCTTATCCTTGACACTGTATTCACTATACCACCTTTTGCCTCACAGATCTGGAGAACAGTTAGAAGCAAAATATTTTGGTACCAATCCAGGAAAGATGAAAGTGACTCTGACGGGTCTAAACAAGCATGCAAAAGGCAGAGTTGTAATGGCATATTCTGTGAATATACACATATTCAATACCTACTCCTACGCATTATGGTCCCTGTGTTATTTGGGGCTCTGCCATTCTAAAATTGTCAGTCAATAGCCACGACATGACATAACATGAAATGAAATGCCTCTTTGCTGTTGACTGTGATGCAGTCTTTTCCACACAGTGACTTGCAGCTTTGTAACCTCAAAGCTGTAACATTAGAATGGGTTACAAAATGATCAGAGGATGTCAAGGGCAAGAAAAACAAAAGAGTATTTTGTTAATGCATACAAATAAAAAGGCCTGAATAACAAGTAGATGTTAAAACAGAAGTCATATTTATATACCATAAGTAGAAACAATGCAAGCAGGAAAAAAAAAGATAAATTAATTCTAAATTATTTGAAAGCATAAACATCCTTAACACCAATTCCAGATGTAACAGAGAAATCTAATTCCTTTTTTCTAGGCTAACTCTCTTCAAGCCTAAATTATGCTTAAAAAGTCACGTTAATTCCTTACAAAATTAGTTTCTTTCAGCAAACACTGCTGTCTGCTCATTTATTTGTAAATACTCATGCTATGCTGTTTATGTAACGTAGATGAGGCTTAGATGAGGTTTGAATGTCATATTTAACACTTCCTTGAAAATGTGTTTTTCCAGCATGTATTCTTGGTATAGGACATCAAGCATACACACAGAAAATTACAAACCCTAACTTAAACTGACTTGGATCAAAAAGAGTTTACAGGTAAATTTAGTAGTCCTGAATGGAGTTGATGCTTATAGAAGAACAGAGCTTTCCTGTATTTGCCACCTAAACCTATACATAGTGTGTAATTTTAAGAGTTAGTTTTAGCACTAGCCAATTTTTGCTACAAAGGAATGACTAGCCCAAGAACATATGAAGTCCAGTGATGTTATTTTCTTTCCTGCTGTGTCTTCCCCTACCTCTGATGTACAGTACAGTCATGATTTTAGGCCACTGTACAGCAGAACACATGTTTAAGGACATGTAAGGGCTACCATCCTCCACTGTTTTTTTAAACAATCATCTGGCAGGGTGAAAAAAGCAGCAGAAATCTCATGAGCTGCTCTAGATGAATGAGTGTAATATACTGTAATGTTATCTTATGACTGAAGATGAGAAAATGGCACAATCATATTACAAATACGGAAACTAAAGTTTGTTATCTCTTAGAATTCGAGTTCTAACTACAACTGTGCCAACTACTGTCATCTCCATGGCTGACAACCAAATTTCCACTGACTTCAGATAGTGGCATTTTTTGTACTAGGGGCTAAAGAAATAGTGTATTTCTTTAGACTGCTGTACTACAACACAAAACTACATCACACGACCTATATGCCTCATGCACTAAAATTAATAATAAACACGATTTTCCTGCAAGCAGGCCTAGGACCAAATTATTTTATTAAGAATTAAGCAACAAAACCTCAAATTAGATCACCTTTACCGAAGCCAATTTGTAAAGCAGTACAGGTGAGTTTTGTCATAACACTGTAACAGGAATGGGTTCAATATGAACAAGACCCATCAAATTAAATATCGCAGTATTGGTAAATGTTGTAGAAAATGACAACAAAATTATTAAAACATTAGAAAAAATGTTACCAGAAGTGAATGTGTTGGCATTTATTAGCCTGGTATGATACACTTCAGGAGAAATCTATGTGACTTACTAACAGATTCTTATCTACTACTTGTTACAAAACGCAGTGCATTTAATTAGGATCTCAGAAATATATAATTGCTTTAAGATCTCAAGGTGCTTTGCAAAAGTTAACAGATTAGTTAAAGTACACAGAAGCAGCATGCTGAACACCGCTGGAAAAAGTCATCTCTTGAATACATACTATTAAGTATTCTTTCTGATGTGCAAGCATCCATGGCTCCTACGGAAATCAACAGAAACCTAAATATCTCCATACATCAAACTCAAGACTCTAAATATTATTTTTAGGTGGGTACAGAAATCCTAATGTAAAAGATCAGTAGCCACTCACCAGTGTTTACATACGGCACAGTAACCACCTTACACAGCAATAACTGGTACTCAATGCTTTTGAGTCATCCCAGACTAGAATGCTGATGCTTCTGGCATTGAGTACTGACTGGGCAACCAGTAAGTGCTCCGTTGGAGGTATAGGCTAGGCCCAAGATTGGTGATGCCTTTAGTGAAGCAGGCTTAAGCTGAGGAAATAATAACTCTTTGCAAACAGCTGACAGCATTTTCTCTTCCTGTAACTCGCTTCACTTGTGTCCTTTGACCGCAACAGTACTAAGCATATAACATGACAACATCAGCATGAACTATACATATTTTCTAGAAAAAAACTATTGTGGAATGATGGAAACATCATTTTTCATTACATTTAACCACCATGCAACCAGCTTTCTATAAATATTTACAGCACTACAAGCATTTGAAATAGAAAATAATTGTCTACTGTGGCAGTCTCAGTTCCTATTTTCTTCTACTCCAGATTGCCATACTATTCCTATCATCACAATCTAGTGAGCATTTTTTAAAATGTATTTTCAACATTGTACTTTTTTTAGTCCTGGTTCTTTTTAAAGATTCAGTATGTAAAGGCCTTCTCAGTTCAGTATAAACATAAAAATTCCATCCTTAATGTACTGATCTGACCTTATTTTAGCCAAAGCAACGCCTAGAGATGCATGTTGTGTTTTTAATGTTATCTTGTAGGGGAAAAAGTCTGTAAACATGACTCTTTGTTTGTTTCCAAAAGCCCCATCAAAACTGTTTTGCAGCAGTCTCATTACAAGAAATGAAGAGATTGAAAAAAAAGGGAACAAAAATAAACAAGGAAAGGAAACATGTTAGAAGTTGTTTACATGAATTTATCTTTCTTCAAATTTGTTAGTTACTGATGTAACAGAGGGCTCAAGGAAAAAGAGATGACTTGTTACAAAATGGAGAAAATCTCAAAAGCTCCTCCAAATAGCCAGTACTACTGAGCTGCACAGGAGTCTGCCTTGTCCACTGGCCTCCCCTTCCCCTCCTGACATAGGGAACCTCCTCTGCCCTCAGCTTGGTAGAAATCAAACGTTACCTCTACTCTCAGTACAAAGACCAACTCCCTTTCTTTCCCTACCTTGTCTTCTTCCTCCTTTGGATAAGTCTATGTGGAAACTTCACAGGTATCACATAATTAACACAGCTTCCTTTCTTGCTGTGATGCTTTTAGCTCCTGGTAAAATTAAGCAAGATCAACTGGAGAGGCAACAGACTTATGCAAAGGAGGGAGTGAAATAGCATGCCTTGCTCTTCAGAGCTGGGATGGAAAGGATTGTTAAAAGTAGGAATAAACAGGGAAGCAGACTAGGTAAAACCAAGGTGAAAGAGCAGTGTATTTGTATCTCTTCTGAAGTCTTTAGACTTAACCTTACTATTTGGATACACAGTGTTTAACTTTGAAAAATTCCAGACCTAGTAAGAACTAGAATATAAACACTTCTGAAACCTATTATGTTAAATATGTGAACACTGCAAAGACAAAAGTCAAAAAACAATCACACTGAAATCCTTATTTTGTATTTTTTCCCCACAGCATTATGATACAGCCCTTAATTATATCACCTGTATCTAAACCTGCCCATCCCACTACAGATAACAGAAACCAGATATGTAGGGAGAGAGTCAAACAAACAAAAAGCAAAACCAAACAAACAGAGCGCCTTGCTATGACCATGCATTCCTCAAGGACTTTCCTGAACTCAGAATCACTAATTAAATATCCTGACATCCAGCTGAAATTTCAACTTCCAAGGAAAACAAGATTTAAAGCACACTGTCCTGTGTCTGTTCTAGATGATAACAATAGTGAGAATCCCATAAGTATCACTGCTGCATGTTAATTCTATTAAGTCAAGAGTTAGGCAAACTACGACAACAAACTGCCTGCGCTTTGCTACTGCTGGATGGAAATTCCACCAGCTTGACACTATTCTCTAATACTGTTGCAACCAATTATTTTAAAAAAGGTCAGAATACTGAACTTCAGCATCAACACACACTTTGTGTGTTTGGTAGAAGGTCTGCATTTACACAGGATCAACTAAAGTTTCTGATGCCAAAACTCCAGACATATACAAGCAACTGCCATAAGCAGCATAAATACAAATGGCTAGGAATTACCAACCCACAGCAAAAAGGAAGAATTTTAGATGCTGTGATATGAATGACGCATTCACTAAGGAGCTCTAATTGGAACGAGAGGAAGGGGATTTTTGTTCTCCCCTCCAAAAAATCAAATTCATTGAGTTGTATGGAAAACATAAAACTTTTCTGAAGGAAAAAGCAGTTGAATAAAACAAACATATTAAAGCACTTACAAGTTTTGGGGTTTTTTTTGTTCTATGGGAGAGGACAATAAAGTATTTAGCCTGGGAATAAAATTCACAAAATCTAGGACAATAGTGGATTACAAGGGTGGAAAAAGACTACTATAGCCTGCTATCCCAGCTGAGCAAAGGGTTGTTTTTCTGTTAAAAATAATGACTGTGAAGTTATCACAGAGGAACATCCCACTGGCAGGACCAACTGGTACACAGCAACATCAGAGAAATAGGTCCCCATCACAGAAAGTTACCATTCCCCTCTTTTCCAAGTTACGACACATCATGTGTCCGCTTCCGGTAGATACATCCATATTGTAGTCCCACAATCCTCACACCATTCCCATGACATTAATTAATACATATCAATGTCTCTTTTGACATAACGCCAAGTGATAACCAAAATAAGGCTACTTAACATATGCTTTTAAGTAGAGATACTAACAAATGATGAAACAGCCAGCAGGGAGACAATGCTCTTGACTGCTAGGCTATCTACCTGAAAGTGGCTCAGCTCACAGAGGGACATTTGCCTATTACAAAAACCCATCTACTTGAAATGACCAGTCTGACCTCACTGCCAAAGGGGACTGTGGAGATTTTGCAGAAAGTTAGCCAAGGGGTTAATCAGAGGTTTGTTATGATTGGCTGATGTGGCTAAGGAAATCTACGCTCATAGATCATTAGTGCAAGCCACATGGCCCCATTTTTCCCCCATATACATCTGGATTTCAGATACATTCCATGATAGTTTGGATGATCTGGTTAAAGGAATGGGTATTTCAAGGAGGAACATAGGAAAGAACTATATGGTACAGAAGCAAATCTGTTCATTGCAGAGCCTTATAGTCAGGCAATTCGGATTCCACAAGTTTAGTGCAAGACAAGTTTCATAGGAAAGCATTAGGAGAAAGAAATCTAGAGCAAACAGCTGTTTTGGCAGCTTATACATCTGCATTAACAGAGAAGAAACCATATCTTTGATAACCTGAATAGTTCTGGTATATAGGATGATTAAGACTCAGGGCATTTTTACAGTATCAAAGTGGATAGGAACTGCTGAGGATTTTACTGCACAAATTAGACAGAAGGTATGGTTTTTAATACACTAGTGCTTGTTGATAATTCTGAGATTTCACGCACTGAAACTAATGGGACTAATAAAAGCTTTTTGTAACAAGAGAACCGTTATATCTATGGCAACAGCAACTTGAATGAAGGAGTTCTATCAGTAGTTAGAGACTTGGGGAGGAAAAGATGCAGATACATGTACATGATCTTATGTAACAACATGATTCACTATAGGCACACAGGAGGCTGGACTATGGCCATTTAAATGTTAGGCATTTACTAGAAGGAAGGAACCTTCCTCTGCAATCTCAGTGGTCATTGCTTTAGACAGCCAAACAGTCAGGGTATCCCCAGTGCATAACTGCTCCCACCTGACCAATACGGAAGTCTTATGGCTTCCTGGTTTTGGGCCAGCTGTGAGAGTACCCAGAAACGATCATAAAAGTCTCTTCCACAGTTAGACACTTCTGGACATAAGTTTGGACAGTAGCATAAGAATGCAAGCATAAGACAGCTAGAAAACAGTGCAACATCTTTGAATGGTTTTCCCACAGAACATGTTCTCGTGTTCCAAATGTTGGCATTTGTAATGGTTTTAGTTCACACCACTGGGGATGTGGACAGTATCACAATTACCCTCAAAGAGAAAAGCTTAAAGCAGATGTAAAAGAGATGCTGACTTTGCTGGAAGAGATGAATGAGATAAAAGGAATCGGTAGCAAAGTCCAGTTAGCACATCCTAGAATTCAGTGAGGGGCTGAACAGTTCCTCTCAGAAGAGAAGCTGTGAAGTTTTAGGAGCTCTGAATTACTAGTATCACTTTGGAGAGCCAGCATCACAGACCATAATGTAAAACACCATCCTGACTTCATAAACTCGAGCAAAATAAGTCCAAGAAGACGGTATATGAGTGGGAACTGTCATAATGCCCAGAGACTACTGATGAGCAGCCCCCGCAGCCATAAAAATAAGAGATAATCAGAGACTTAATACCTTGTGCTAAACCTATGATAGCAAGGTGGTTCAGTATGCAAAAATGACAATTAGATTTCATGTTTTGCTAAGAAAAGAAAAAAACCAACCCACCAAACACGATAAAGCAAAAAGAGCTTTTGATTCAGTCCCTTTTCCAAGAAGCCATATTCCTTTTGAATTGGTCAGATTGAAATAAGAATGTGGCGGCTAACAAAAATATTATGTATGTGAATATACTGAAATATCTGGGTAACCTTCAATCTTGATAAAAGTGATAAGATAAAGTGATATATCAGAATAAAAGCTAAATGGGGTAGAAAGTTCAAAGCACCACTTGATCATATAAATAACCATTATTATACTCAAACATTTGAATTTCTAAGAGACAGGCATTACTATGAGAAGTGGCTGCCTCAGGATGAGCAGAGTGAACAGGCTGAAAAACAAAGGTGCTCACCATTCAGCAATGTGATAATGAAGTGGGTGTACTGCCAGTCAAGATTAAGGGGACAAAATAGTGTAGAACAGAGTAGAAATAGCGGAGCAATGAGGAATTTTTAACAGAGAGGATGCATCTAGTAATAGCAGGAATCATTCTGACATGGACTTGCTATACAGACCAAAGCTTCTAGGTTATACAGAAAGAAGCTAAAAGTGTGCCTGATGTTAAAAAAAGAAACTATCTTCAACATCCTAATTCCTTTTCTAGGTGTTTTATACATTACTATCATAATAAGAGATATTTTCACGACACTGGCACCTAGGAGGTCCTGAAAAGGATTCAGGTTTACACCACGCCCACTAATTAGCTAATGTGGTCTCATTTTGACAATGGTTTAAGGCTTCTATCAGAAAACAAATTTTATGAACAGGAGAACAGTTGGTATGCAATTTATACTCAAGCTTTTGGCAGCAGATTGAAAGTGTCACATCATGTACTATCCAGGGAGATTTGGCAAAGTGGACAGGATGAACACAGCTGTAAAAAAATGAATTATCAGAAGCAAAACAGCTGAAATTAAGAGTTTTCCATCTATTTTAAGTCCATTAGAACAATGACTGAAATAACTATGAATAATTCAATTTGCTGTAGTGCAGCAGCTCATAAAAAAATTTCAGGATGGCAAAACTAAAACTGGTTTAACACAAAGGGTGATTTCACAGATAGAACACAGATCACTTCAGTGCTTTTTACCGAATAAATGCCTTACTGTCTGGAGTGAAAGATTGTAATATTAGCCCTTCTTTATACTTGAAATACCTTAAAAATAAGAGATGCTACAGGTATGTACAAGTCAGCTGAAAATTCATCCAGGACAACATAAACTACTATGAAGTACTTTGTTTCCCATTTGTTTCATGAATATTACCTGTGAAATTGCAATCACCTGTGCTACTTTACAGGACTTTTTGCAAATTATGCAAATTCTGGTATGATGTCCTGCCCTTAACCATGGAACTGGTGCAACTGCTACTTCACCATCCCCCAGCTGAAAATTTACTGCCAATTTGTCAATTCAGTAGATCCAGAGCTACTAAACCTCTCTGGGAATGAGAATCTCTTACAATTACTAAGTCCCTCCTCTCTGGAGTGCCACTGCTTGCACAAGGGCTTCTTTCCTCCTCTGCACGAATAAATTAGGAGAACATGAGAGGAATGGGTTCAAGACTTTTCATCAGTTCTCCCACAGTTAAGTTTTGCCAAAGTAATATCTAGCTAACATTACGATAAAGAATCACTGAGTTTTTACTCTATGTAATGTTACCAGAGATGAAAATTACATAATAATACTGAAAAGGCACAGACTGTTACTCAAACTAGTAGCTGTGATAGAGAACTATGTAGAATTCCACTAAAAAAGCGATTGCTGTTAATAATCTAAAATATTAGCTGCTGTGTTGTTACTAGAACATTATTGCAGTAGTTAAGGTTTACAGAGCTATTCTCTTTAAACATCTACCAATTCTGTTTCTCCTCCCAAGAACATTACTTTCCCAGCATTAAAGCCCTTAAATATTTGCTGATTCAGCCTTTTGGTCTGAAACAGGGAAAACCGAACCAGTTAAAATATTTTGGAATATTCTGGCAACCATGTTTGAATAAAAATTTTTAGCTATGCATATATCAGTCCCACATGAGACAAAACATGAGGTATAGATAAAAATACAGAAGAAATTCAGACAACTAATGAAATCTATTTAATACCAGAAGTTGTGAGAGAAGATTAAAAGTCAGCTGACAAATAAAACAAGCTGAAGTCGAAATAGAAGTATGGCCAGCAAGAAGGGTGGCTGAAGACAGACAGGAAGTGTACTAAGGAAGTTCTATTATTCAGAGCAAAAATAGGTTCTTACGAGAATACTGTTATTTACTGCATCCAGTGACTGCTATCCTTACTATTCACTGTCTTTTTAACAGGTATGTTTAGCACAGGCTGACACGCAAGTACATGGAGCTAGGCTACACACAGATTAGGTATTTATTTCAGAGTTGTCTTTTAGTGCTTGTTCTGATGCCCCTTGTGATACAGGAAATTATTCCAAGATGTTTTCCCAGCTTGAGTCATTCTATTATTGCCCTCTGCATGTAAAATAAGTACTGCATAACAATGAGGAAAAGATGTTGGGAACTGCTCCTACCAAAGGAAGTAAAAACATACTGATATTTGGCAAATATGGATGACAGCCAGGACTCACCGTACTGTCAACCAAAATAAAGAGTCTGCTTAGCTGAAAAATAAAGACAGGCTTCAAGGTCACAAATTAACTGGAGCAAGAAGAATGTGAAAAACGAGGGAGCGTCCACATCAACAATAACGTCTGGTTTACAGTTCCAACCAAACACACAAAGAGAGATCACCTGCTATCAACTTTTGCACAATCAACACGTTCACATTTGAAACAGCCATCAGGTACGCTGGCTGCAAGGCTCTTCTGCACTGTGAGCTTTTGAAAGGGTTTTTTCTGTAGTACTAGGGACTATCAGGCCTGTTACTGAAGGCGACCTTTTTAAAGAGAGGTGGCCTTTGAGCAAAGCAGCAACATGCAGGTTGCATTTGAAGTGTCTGTTACGACATTTTAAATTGTACACGAGCTGGTGCAGACAAAAGGGAAGAAAAAAAACCCCAACCGATCTCAAACTTTGAAACCTGAACCGGGACAAATAAATCGCAGTTGTCAAATACTAAATAATTGCTAGTGTATTAAAAATAAGGAATCTATAGATAGTACCATCACCAGTTAGAAACAACTCTCTTGCGCTGCATCAGGTCAATTGTAAAAAGGCACACTCAGTTGTCTTTAGAGTTCAGCAGCTACGGATATCAATTCTACTAGCAAGCCCATGTTCTGTAACACAGCTGAGCCAAACAAAGAATTATTATGAAAGCTTGATCCTGGATATGGACACCATAATGTTCAGGACCGGTGGACTCATAGATACAAGCAGCTAGATGACAATGCCATAAATTCTGCTTTTCCTCTGCAGGCAGAAAGCGACATGAGAAATCTTCAGGCCAGTGATCAGAAAACTGAAAACTCTGAGAATAAAAGTTACAATTTTATCAGAACTGACATGGCTACAAAAACGTTTAATTATTACATCCGGTAAATGTTATATCTTCATTACCAAACTAATTTAAACAGACCTTTAGTATATGCAGTTAAATCCAAAATAAGCACATAAAGCTAAGCCTTTATATAGAGGTATGTATTACAGTTGACTCAATTTTACCATCTTTTATTCTAGGGAGGCTGTGTGAAAGGGAAGGTTTTTGCATTTCTATCAAGTTTCCAGAACTGGAAGTTTCTTTCCTGGAAGTTCATTTAAAATGTTCAGCTAGCTCTGTACCAGAGTTCCTCATTGCTAATAACCTGACTTTCATAATACTTTTATGCAAACAGGTTGTCATATTTTACAGACAAGCAACTACAGAAAAAACAGCTGTTAAAAATGTCAGGAGAGCACAATTGAAATATGCAGACCATGTTTGGTTTGGGGTTTTTTTTTAATAGGTGCAATTTTTATAGCACTTACTATGTTCTAAGCACACCTCTAACCAACCTGCAAATTCCAACATGGTGAAAGTTGCCTTACATGTGGCATGGCACCAAAAAAAAAGAAAGAAAAAAAAAAAAGAAAAAAGGAATAAATGCTTCACAGTCACCCTCTGATTAAGATGAGTGAAATTTTTGTTAAAATGAATTTCCCAAAAATTCAACTTTTACACTGTCATGGGCACAAGGACTATACTCACCATTCTGTACTAGTGCCTGCCTTTCCTCCATGACCAGACTTTTTCCCTTCTGTTCTCTTTCATTCAGTGGAAGAACAAACTCATTTCAGACTGAGACAAAGTCTGCGCTGAGCTCAAAGGGCAGTTTTGCCTGTGGATGAAATACAGAATGCTGTTCCCAAGGAGTTTCAAGCGAACCTTGTGATGGATGAGACAGCATTACCTGTCATTAGAAAGAAATCTAACGACAATTCCAAAATTGAAAGTAATGCCCGTATACACCCAGGTGGGAGGGAGCAGGGTGAAAATTTAACTCACTAGGCATGGCTGCTGTTCAACCTTCCCCATATAACTGTCACCACCATAGGCTTTGGCTGTGTAACAACGCGTGTACATACACATGAGGAACGTAACTGACTGCTATTAGGTTAGGTGGCATTTTAAGAGCGTATTAATGATGACAGAAATTAAAGAGAGAAAACACTATCGTTTACCTTGGATTTACGCGCATATACCAGTCGTAGACCTAGAGAGACAACTTCACACGCAGCCCTACTGCGTTACCCAACATCCCACAGAACAGCGGAGCCACTCGTAAAGCCACGTTACGCTCCCACGTGCCTATAACCGTAAGTTTGATTGGTTTCTTTTCCCTGACGCTACGACGCCATCACCGGCACAGACTGGGCTACCCCTTTCCCCTCAGGAACGACGGCTGCCTCGCCCAGAAACGGACGCCGGCCGCGCTGTGAGGAGCCCGCCCGCCCGCCGGCCCGGAGGGATCGCCGGCGGCGGGTGGCGACGCAGCCGGCACGCGATGGTCCCTTCAGAAGCCCCGCGAGCGCCTCGTGCGCGGGAAAGCGGCGCGGCCGCCGCGGAGCCACGTGACCCGCCGGCGCTGAGGCGACCGCGCGCGAACGCCATGGCCGCTGCGCCGTGGGGGTGCCGCGTCGTGGCGGGGGGGGACGAGGACGACGACAGCGACGAGGACGGCTGGGATATCGGCGTCGTGCGGCGTGAGTCGCAGGTGGGGCTAAGCCTCTCCGCTGCCGGCGCCCTCGGGCTGGGGCCTGCGGCCGGGGAGGGGTCTCGGGGTTGGGGAGACGGCCAAGCGCCTCCTGAGGGAGGCGGCCTCGGCCTGAAACGGCGGTGAGGGGAGCGGGGCTCGGTGGGTCTCGCTGAGGAGGGTGGCCTCGGGAGGAGCTGCAGCTGGTGCCTCCTCTGTGATTATTTCTTAGCAGGGTGGTGGCGGTGTACCCTCAATCCGGGAGTCAAGAAAACCTAAATTTGGGGGGCTTGTCTTCTTACGTAAAACCTCAGCGTTTGTTTAAAACGGTTTTCGCCCCCTTAATAACAAACTCTCGTCCCTATTTTAACACGAGAACAAATTTGAAAGCGACTGGGGGCCTGTAAAGCTGTTTTATATCTTAAATCTCTGAGTCTCTTTCTCACTAACCTAAAGATTTAAGTGATTTTATTGCATCTAATAGGTGTGAGGCAACTGATAATGTGAGGTAGAGGGAGGCTCTGCAAGGCTTTTTAGCCGTTGGTTTGTCTGATGGCCGGAATAGGAAAATGGAAGTAACTCAATACTTGCAGTACTCTTGCTAAAGGTTATAGTCAGTTTTTTCAGGGGCCTTGATCTTTAAATGGAGGTTCTTATCCAAAGATAGGCATTATTTGGACATTGTTGGCTGAGCAGAACAAAAGTAGGGCTAAATTATTATATTGGCTGTTTCGCTCTCACCTTTGGTTGTCTAGACACTAACCACTTATTAAAATCGTTACAAAAGTTGTTGGAAAGATAGACTACAGTGTGCTGGGGAAAATTGAGTAATTCAAAGTTCTCATGTTATGACTTCAAAACTTATCATGAAATAGGACTTCTTTTCTTTCCATACCCACTTCTGTCTGCAAAGAAACTAGTGAATAGTCCTCCACTTATTGGTGTATGTGTTTTGTATAATGTAGATAATGCCAGCAGTAATCTTCAGCTGCATCTGCAGCTTTAATAGAGAACAAATCTGTGATGCTTTTGAAAGGAACTTGAATCAGGCAACTTGTCTGATCATAAACTAGTCTTTGGTCAGGGCATTTTTCAGCCAGATCTTTTATGATGCAGCAACACAAATACCTCTGCTACCACAGGAGTAGGACGAAAGAGGAACGGTAAGACTTCCCAGCAGTGGATTCATGCTGTGTTAAACCAGAGAGCTAGTCATTGAGCTGTGTTGCCCCAAACTAACTTTTATGTCTGATACATATATTTTTTAGTGCTGTGCTTCACAACATGTGAAATGTACAAAAAAGTTACAAAAATGTGTTGCAACGTTTTTCTAGTGCCAAAAGATGAAAAAGAATCTTAACTGAAATCAAATACCATTAAGAAAAACTGAGAGCGGCATAGGAGGATAGCAGGTCTGTTGAGAAAGATCCTTTCTGAAAAGTTGATTTTACAACTTTATGTTTTACAGTAGGCCCTAAGCAGGTCTACAGAGACGGAAGAAGGGAAGTTTTACCTTGCTCCCTCCCCTTCCCTGCTTTGTCCTTACAGAGATCATTAGTGCTTTTATACTGAAATCAAGCTGTACTTTTTACCTTGAAACAGTTACTAGGTTTTGACTTAACTTCTCTTTGCTTATCTAGCAGTTGGATCAAATGTTGCAGGCGGACAAGAATGAAGCGTTAAAGAAAGCTCTATTTCATGGTGATGTGTCATTAATTGAAGAACTCTTGAACTCCGGTGAGGAAAGTCAGTTACGAAGTTGAATATTTTTAATTGAACTTGGCAAGAATTCTAAAGCTTCGAAGTTCTTGTTTCAAAATAATGTGTTGAGTGCATGTAGGAATATGTGAATGTTTTCAATACAGGATATAAATTCTTATTTTAAAGATGAAATTACTTTTTCAGTGACTCAGTATGTGGTATTGCAGGAAATTCCTTCTAATTTTTATTTCTTACGTCAGGCAGGAGCCCTGAAAATTGTGAAATGTGTGAGCTATCAAATAAGGTGTTTCTTTGTTTTCAGATGCATTTTTAACCTGAAAATATCAATTACAAACAATGAATTTGAGGTGGTTTAAATTGAGAGTGAGAATTCAGTGGGTGGTCTTAACTTGGTGTTGAAGGTTGCTTGGGGGAGGGGGGGCAGGAAGACGAGGCTGACTTTTTTTGTTTTAATGCTCCCCCACTTTGGAAATTCCTTTTTTTTTTTTTTTTTTTTTTTTTCTATTCTCACTCACAGCACTGTTAAGGTTCTGGTATATGCCCTGTGTAATACTGCTGTCCTGGCAACATCAGCTGGACAAAGATTTTGTAATTCTGAAAGGTCTAATAGGGTTTATGTGGCATTTGTCACTAAATAGTAGTTTGTCTTAACACCAAAAGCCTTTCTCCCTGTTCTGTTCCTCAGTATTTGTCTGTAATGTGTTTCTGTTATTCAGTGTTAGGAGGATTGGATCACTTATTGAAGCATCCAGGGCAATGAAAAACTGCATAGCTGAGTTGACCTGCCTAGTGATAATTGTCAGGAAGTTCTGCTTCGGCAAGCAAGCAGAGTATAGTAGCCAAGAGCTTGTTATCTGAGGAGAATCTGTCTTATGGCTGGAAGAAAGTAGTTTTCTGGTTAGCAATGGGTTTTTCTGAGTTTTAAAACAAAGACATTACTTGCCCTTTTAGAAGAAGACTGTTTCTCACTACAGTGGGGAAATGGTTTTCTTTTTAAGTTAAGTAAAAACTATTGCACAGGCTGAAACACAGAGGCGTAATACAGAGTGAAATACATCTTCTGTTTTGCTTTGAGAAAATATGTTCTTATATATAGGTAGAGTTTTTAGTGATGTCTGTGCATCAGATTGCTTAATTGTTTTGTTACAGCCATGCTTGACTGCTTGTATTGCAGTCAAACAGCAATAGTTCATTTTCTGTGTTGATGCCTGCTACATAATGAGCAGTTCTATGCTATTGGAAGATGATAATAGGTATCTTTAAGAGCGTAAGGTCAGGCCAGAGATTCCTGTAGTCTAGTGTCCTGTCTCCTGAAACGTACAAGGCAGTATCACAAGAGAATCTATCATTTCCTGAAAATATGATTAACAGTAAATTTTGACCCATCCAGTACTGTCCTGCAGAGCAGTAGAACACAATGCCTCTCTAACAGGGCGGTGTTTTTGAAGAAAGGTAACATTGTCCTTCAGAGGATCAATGCTCAGTCAGATTAAATCTTTGCCTCCAAAGTTGCCTTTAGTGAATGTTCAGTAGAGCTTGTAGGAGGCTCGCTACCAGCACTTGACCAAACTCAGGATTTGTGTTGGAAGTGGATTTCCTAGCAACAGTTGGGGCCATTCTTTCAGGTAGAGTGAGAACATGTTGTCTTCTGGCTTGCTTAGCCATTGCTTTAAGAATCTTTGGTGCTGAGGCAGTTCTACAGAGCTGCTTTAGGAGATGGACAAGCACAATGTCTTCTCTTAGCCCTCCTATAAAATGGCAACATACTAAGAACAAGTTTCTTGAGTATGTGTCACAGAAAGTAATGCAAGCAAGTAGCAGGTTCAAAGATGACTTGAGCATTTTGGTCTGCTTTGGGAGTGAAATACTTAACACCGTATTATTCATGTGTTCATTTTCCTCAAATCGAATTAAAAGTTATGACCTCATGACAGTTTAGGCTGATCAAAGATATAGCTACAGTCACATCCTCTTTCCTGTTTTTATTCAGCAGTCTGTTCCACTCCTATCTTTGCATGAGTGCTGGAGCTCATCTCATCTTTTGTGAGCCAGTTCAGGGAATTAAAGTAGTGGTAATCTGTGGGAGTGGGGGAGTCTGTGTGTGTGAATAATGTTTCAGCCAGTTTAGGACTCTGAACCCTGAGTCAGATGAGAACCACAGCTGGCCCAGCAGTGGGACACAGCAGCAGCTCTGATGTAACTCAGCTTTAAGGTATTGTGGAACCACAGCACAAAGTGGTGACAGACTTAAAAGAAATCAATACTTCTATGAGAGAAGTCTTGTAGAATCAATTAAAGGCAGGGACTGGGAGAATGAAGAACTGCCTGCTGTAGGAGAATATCAGGTTCGAGACCATCTAAGGAACCTGAAGGTGCACAAGTCCATGGGACCTCATGAGATGCATCTGCAGGTCTGAAGGGAACTGGCTAAGCCACTATCCATCATATTTGAGAAGTTGTGGCAGTCTGGGGAAGTTCCCAGTGACTGGAAAAGAGGAACCATAAGCCCTATTTTTAAAAAGGGAAAAAAGGAAGACCCGGGGAACTACAGGCCAGTCAGTCTCACCTCTGTGCCCAGCAAGATCATGGAGTGGATCCTCCTGGAAACTGTGCTAGGGCGCATGGAAAATAAGGAGGTGATTGGTGACAGCCAGCATGGCTTCACTAAGGGCAAATCATGCCTGACAAGTTTGGTGGCCTTCTATGATGGGGTTACAGCATTGGTGGATAAGGGAGGAGCAACTGACATCATCAATCTGGACTTGTGCAAGGCATTTGACACTGTCCTGCATGACATCCTTGTCTCTAAATTGGAGAGACATGATTTGACAGATGGACCACTTGGTGAATAAGGAATTGGCTGGATGGTCACACTCAAAGAGTTGTGGTCAACGGCTTGATGTCCAAGCGGAGAGCAGTGACGAGTGGTGTTGCTCAGGGGTCTGTATGGGGTTGGATGTGGCTTTGAGCAATGTGGTCTAGTGGAAGGTGTCCCTGCCCATGGGAGGGGGGTTGGAACTAGATGATCTTTAAGGTCCCTTCTAACCCAAAACATTCTATGATTCTATGGCTTTAGAACTTTTCCCTCAGATAAATTGGGTCTGAATGTGGATGAATTCTAATACTAAGAGCTGTTCTCAAACTAAATGAAAGTTTTTCAAGACCTCATTTTTTTGCTGTCAAACGTGGAATTACTTAGCATAAAAAGCTGTATGTAGAGGTTGGCTGTAGTTCTTCGGGCATTACTTTGTTAACCTTTATGAATCTGAGGTTACATTTTTCTGTATAAAAACAGCCTTTCTACGATAGCTATTATTAGCCACAGTCAACAAAATATCTGAAAGAGATACCAGAGAAGCTGCAGTAATCACAGAAAGAACATAATTTTTCCTCTGCTGTTCTTTTACTTCACCGTTATTCACATGCTTCATATAGTTTCTGCTGTAGAGCTCGTCTGGGGCCGGAATGTAATTCTCCCCATTCCTGCTTAAAGAGGAGGATATTTATCTGTAACTCGGATTGTAAGAAAGAATGTTGTATCTGCTTTGCCTCGTAGACATAATTTGTGAGGTTATGTGACTGAAAAGCTCCTCTGCTCACACCCACAAAGGAACACAGAGAGGTAATGGAAGGTGGTGAAGCCCACATAACACCCTGGCCCAGCTCCTCCCAGGCCCATCATGGAAGCCATTGGCCCGTCATGGAAGCCATCAGCCCATCACAGGCCCGTCTCCACAAGCCCAGAGGAGCAGAGAGGCCTGGGGCAGGCAAGAACCCCAATAATGGTCTCAGAGGAAGGGACTCCCTGGGCTGTCATAGGGCCCTTGTGCCTGGGTGCCAGCGACTGTAGAGACAGGAGTGAAAGAATGTGCCAGCCCCAGGAGTGGGACAGGGGGTCAGAGGCCCGTGTGTCTCTGATGCCAGCAGCTGGAGGGGATAGATCTATCCCAAAACAGAGCAGGATGAGACCATTGGTGCTGTCTGTGTTCATGAGTGCTCTGTGTGTCTGTGTTGATCAGTGTGGGTGGTGGTGTATGTGTGTGTCTGCTGGGAATACATGCTCAGCATTGATAGTGGTTGGACCTGGGGGTGTGGAGCTGCGGCAGCCTCACCTCTCTCTGGCTGTTGCATCTGGCCTGATTTTTTACTAAAAATTTTTTTCTGGGCTTCACTGTTACCTTATAGGACTTCTTAAGGGCCATTTTAAATGCTAAACTAACGCTGTTTACTTCAAGAACAGCTCCTGTAATGAGAGAATCTGAGTAGTAACCAGGGGGAGACATTTCTGGTTCAGTCAACAACTTGTATAACCATGCAGCCAAGAAGCAACATGACTTACTGCTTCAGTTGTCCTTTCTTGGTCTTCCCCAGCACTCTAGCTGGTTTGCATTGTGACTTTCATACTGCATGGTACTTCAAGGCAGTCACTACAAAGATGGCAGGAGACCATGCAGGACAAACAAGCTGTAACACAGGTTTGACATTTCATTGCCAAATAGACCATTCTACTTCTGGAACTTAGAAAAAGCACCAGCATCATGGCAGATACTGTTTGCTATACGTGTAAAGAAAGCAACGAGGAAAATACCTTCTTGAGTTTTAATAAGTCTCTATATGCCTGCCAAATAGATCCTTTGTCACTATTGTTCAGATACATATTAAAATAAAAAGCTCTAGATAGTTGCATGGACTGCTTTTCTTCTTAAGAGGAAAAGGGACTTGTTAAGACTGACAGTGCCAGCTTTCTGGTATTCCTTTCTTACTAGTGTTACTTCAGTGGGCTGTTGGATGTCACACTTTCTAAATTCTTGAAGTGACTTGTCTGCAAGGAAGTTCAGATTTGACTGCGAAGGGAGGCTTGCTGGCTCCCCTTGTAGTACTTGGCTGTGGACTTCAATGAAGTGTTTTGTATACTGCAGATAAACTGGCATGCTGCGACATTAAGGACTGCAGCTAGTATGTATGCATTACTAAGAAGATTTTATCATAAATTCTGTGGCTTGCAGGTGTTAGAGGTGTTAGAATGTTTCCACACACCTGGCTTTCATTGAATGTTGCCTCTTTACTGATCACTTCTACAACTCCAGATCTTCAACAGTTGAAGAATCAATCCAAGAGCAGTGACCTGTTACTCCCTCAGCTTTAATGGCTTTATGTTGCTACTCTGAGCACATCTTTGACAAACTACCAAGGCAGGGAAGCAAATACACATTTTGCATGAAAAGGTATGCATGGAGCTTGACTGTCACAAATTTCTTAGGGCAGTTTTGGTATTTTCCACAGCTCTCTCTTTTAAAGAAGTATTTTTGATTATCCATAGTCACTGTTGGACTAATATGGAAACAGCTGATGGAAACTATTCTAGAGGAGGTAATATTTGAGAAAGGATTGAAGGAAGGATGATTCCTCTTATTGCAAAAACGTGTAGATATTTTTATTTGGAAGTTGTCGGATTACTATCTTGGTCTGGTACTTGGTTCTTGGTGAATTTGGGAGGGCTGTCTGGCAAGCTTACTTCTAGCCACAAAGGAAGATGTGGCTATTAATAAAGAGTAACAAACAAATCTGGTGATTGTGACTGAATCTTGCATAATCTTCTATTTCTTCTTTCTGTGGAGATAATATTTTGTTAGTACTGAACGCAAAAATGGTCTCTTCTAGTTAACTGCCTGGCAAGGCAGAGAAGAAAAGGAGCTGTGAAGCAGGAAAACCCTAGTCAATATGATCTTAATTGCCTGACAAGCAGTTTGCTTCCACAGCAGTCCACTTGGCTTAGCAAGAATCAAAATTTTTCATTTTGATTGAAGAAAGGTATTGCACATAAGTGGAGAAAACAGAGATTCTGTGTACTGCTCTGAAATTATTTTTGCAGCTAAATTTATTACTTACATTTTTTTTAAATGTAGTCTTTCTGTGGTACTTAAGTTCTTGGATTGAGAACTGAGCTTCCTTGGTGTCAGTTCTAAAAGTTGTTTTCTGGTGTTCTAGATAAAGGTGTATTAAAATTAAAATGGTGTAAGGGACTTCTCTCCTTAGGACTAAACACAAACTGTGTAACCTTTGTAATGATACATATTGAGAGTAAGGTTTATAAAAAGCATGTTTATTGTGGTGCAGCTTTATGATTTTAGTATCTTAAATTTTGACAGGTATAAGCATAGAATCTAGCTTTCAGTTTGGATGGACTCCCCTGATGTGTGCTGCCAGTGTGGCTGACTTTGCGGTAGTGCGTCTTCTTCTGGACAGAGGTGCTAATGCATGTTTTGAAATAGGTAAGATGTGAATGAAAAATACTGGCCAGTAATGCTCAGTACCAGACATTGTTCTATCCTTATTCTCTTTTCACATATATAGGGAAAAAAATCAAAGTTCACAGTGGAACTGGGACCTAGTCTAGCTTTCACAGTTTTGAAGTAAAAGCAGTAAAGTAAAAATTGTGTTCTTGGAACTGATCTGGAATCGGTTAATGGGTTTTCTTGTTCTTTTTCTCTCATTCTGTCTTTCCCGCCCCCCACCTCCCAATCCCCAAGTACTTTTTTAAAAAGAGTGTTTAGAAATAGTTGTTCAAGAATTCTAGGATAAAGTTGTACAGTTAAAACTTCCTTTGTTTGGTCCTGTTACGAAGTATGTACATGCAGAAACTAGCTAGAATCCCAAACAACAGCAGTCGCTTTCCAGTTTGTGGGAGACTAATGTGAACTACTCTAAAACTAGAGCACAATTTTTCTATTAAGTGAAAACTTCTTTAGCGTGTTACTACATCGCCCTTTTCTGCAAGAGTTCAGTGGAGCTTCTATCAGTCCCTCTGTCAATTTTTGTGGCTTAATGATAAGTTTTTTCTACTTAAACTGTGGTTGTTTTCCTTCTTTTTCATTGTGTTCGAAGATTTATGGAAGTTCAAGAAAAAACATTGCAGTACAGAAGAAACTGATGCAACACACAATACTGCCAAGTACATAAAAGCAGTGATCATATTTTCTGGTAACTTGCCGATATTTGTTACAGTAGTAGACTGAAATGCAGATGGTACAAGTCTGGCTCTGAAAATTTTCTTGAACTTCTTAGCAGCTGATCAGAGTATGAGATCAGAGTAGATTGCCTGCACCAAAAGCAATCATGCCTTCGAGTTACTGTCCTTGTAGCCAACTTCAGAGAACTTCCATGTGGCTGCCTACAACTCATACCTGTTGCTTGTTTATGGCAGTAGAGTTATAAATGGGGCAAAAACTGCTATGGGCAGCAGTTTCAGCTGACCAGTTAACCGACATGCATGGCATTTTTTCAGTGTGTGACCAAGTGTGTTTGCCCTAAGTGGCACCTTGCTAGGATCAAGTTTCTCCGCTTGTTTCCCTGTTAGTCTGTGTAGGGAAACAGTAGCTAGGGCATATGTGCAACAGGGTACTGTCCACTCAGGAACAGTCTTGAAAGTCATTGATTCAGGTCAGGCCACATGTGATCAGTAACGCTGTGCTATCCTGAAGTGGTACTAAATGTTACTGGTCCTGCTGCTTTTTTTACATCAGCAGGCAATCACACAAGTGATCCTGTACTAATTATCCTGTAATGTTTACAATCCTAATAATAGCTATGCTGTTAATCGCCTTTTGTCACATTTCGGTCATTCTTTGTAGGTGGTTACTTAATTTTACCCTTTTTCGTAGTCGTGAAGAACAAGGAATTAATGCAGCATTCACTATGTGATGGGATCAGAATGCAGCATCCTTGAGGAGTAAATTCACTGGCTTTTCTGGATTTTTCAACTAGGCTGAACATAAACTAATCTTTTTGCAGTCTCTTACCAGTTTTTCTCTGCAAAAGAGACACCTGAGAATTCTAAGGTGTTTCTTCCCCTTCTTCTCTTGCTCACATGTATAAACTATAGGTAGGCTAACAGAAATTAATTTCCCACTCTTTATCACTACATGAAATACTGAATACAAATATTACTACAGGTTTCTCCTAAATATCATTCCCAGATTAATGGTGCTTATCCATACCTTTGTTCAAAGTCCTGCCACCTTGCCATTCATGTTGTTATTGATAACCAGGTTAACCATTTTGAGTAAAAATCTGTCACTGTATCAAATAATTTACTGAAGGATTAATTGCTTACTGTTCAGGAGTTTAAGTGACTCTCTGAAACTTAATTTTCATTTAACATACTGATTTATATGTGTTAGAAATTCTACATGAGGTAGTTGAAAATTAAAAGATGATGTATTAAGAAACTAGATTAATTTAAATGCAAAACTAAGGTCTTTGGTTGGAGGGGTGGGGGACAAGAAGTGGTGAGAAATAAAGTAGAGTAGAGGGGGGTAAAGTACATAACAAACTTCTCATGTTTAAATATAATAAAATCTGAGCTCAGTTGAAGAATAAAGGTGTTAATAAATACACAGTCTTAAAATCTCTACAAGAAAGTTAGCAAATATGTTGTAACGCTTCATGGTACGGTCTGAAGTAGGTACAGCTAAAATTATACTTGTTAAAACAAATTGTTAAAGGCATGTTTGAACTTGTGAACAAGTTTGTGCAATAAGTAAAAAGGGCAGTTATTCAAATGGAAGTCTTCTAATTGACTGTAGGGCCAACTAACTCACTAAGGTCCTTGAGGTTTGATGCTTCCCACATATCTTCAGGAGAACTATGGGAAAGGAGATCTCCCTTGTTCTGTGGGCAAACAGCAGGGGTGTACAATTCTGATTTGTGAGCAAAGGTGGTGTGTAACACCCAGCTGGCTGAAGCAAAGAGCTGGAGCAAATACGCTGGTTCCTCCTGATGAATCTTTATGGGCTGTGTAGATGTTGTTTAAATCCACATCTAAGACCATACTTTTACGCACCATAGTAGTCTAGTTTAGTAAACTTACTTCCTTTTCCTTAAGACGTATAATAAAGCCTCGTTACTTCAGCTGTCCTTTGTATGGGCCTCTGTTGTCCCTAAAATTGATGTTGCTATGTGTTTATAATACATTTCTTGCACTTTTTTAATCCATTGCAGTTAACTTTCTGTAAGGTGTTTCTTTCCTTGACTGTGTTTTGGGGAGAGGTGGGGAGGAACAGGGAGTGAATCTACTGGTGTGGAACAAGATTGGAGAAACAAGCGTCTATAGTTAAGCTCCTGCTGGGTTTTTTGGGTGCCTAAGAAGTATCCTAAACTTTAGTAGGAATAGGTGCTTTACTACTGCCATTCACTCTCATCTTTCTGAGTATCTTCTCTTCTCAGATGCCTTTATCTTACCTGATAATACTAGTGACTTTAACTGGAAGAAAAACAAGTTTTTTTACCCTGTTCTAAACATCTTAGAGCATCAGAACCCAATTAACAACTCTAGCAAATGTAAAGGCTTTTAAAGGAACTTCTGGATTATCATGGTGTTTATATATGTAATTCTCTAACTGCAAGTTTCAAAACAGATAAGTACACTGTGCTGATGGCAGCATGTACTGCGCATGCTTCGGAAGAAAACGTCCTGAAGACTATAGAACTGCTTCTGTCAAGGAATGCTGACCCTAACCTTGCTTGCAGGTACCAAAAATCCCCATGTCTGTGAATACAGTGTAAGATTTATTGTTAATATACAGAGACATCTTTATAGACATAGCTGCTGTTGGTTAAATGATGTGTACTTTGTTAGCTTTTTGTAACTTCACTGCTGTCTGTATAAGGAAAGATTAGTGTCTAGATACTCATTTCTCCTAGTACATCTCAGAAGATAAGACTATGATCAGTTTTAATAAATTTAAGTATGTTCCTCAGCTGAGCAAGATATAAATTTAAGATAAAAACTAATCTTACTACTTCAGTTAACTGCAGTGTAAGGGCAAGAAATATGTCCTCTGCCTTTCCCAAATCGTATTGCCTCTTCTGTATAAGGATGTAAGTTAAATCAGTTAATTGTTTATTTAAATTTATGTCCTCCTTTTGAGGTTTTTGTGGGTATCTGGCTATATTCCTTTCACAGACAGCCTCCTATGGAAAAAGAAAACTTCTCTGTAAATAAAATACATTTATTCTAATGCAATCTGGAATAATCCAGATTAAAAGGAGATTTAATCTCCTTTTAAAAACAAGTAACAGATTGTTTCTTGAATTACCACTTCGTGTCTCAGCAGTCTGAAGCAGTGCATTGTGAGATGTCTGTAGTTGCATAGTCTGATGCAATGTTTCATTTTGCATCAAAAAGAAAGAAATTCTGGGCTGACCCAAGATAAACTGTCTTCCCTCTGCTGCAGAAAAAATACATTGTCTGGGTCAAATTGAAACGGCTTGTTTTTCAACTAACTGAAATTTCATTTTTTATACTACAGCTCTTTCACCACATTACCTGAGATATGTGGATTGTGTAGCCCTCTAAAGAGAACAGAGTTGGAGGCCTGTTGGTTCTCATTAGTAGAATTCAATTGCTCTGGGCCCTGAACCTCACTGGGAGCATAGTACTCATAGACAAGGAAGAAACATAGCTGTGCTGAAGTGCCAATGTGAAGTGTGATGTCTGGTACCAAATTTAAATGCCATTCATTTATTCTGATCAGAGAGGCTAAAAATTGTTCATGAAAGAAGAGAAAGCTACAGAAATAATTACATATTGTTGCCATCAGAAAGCTGGGTGTTAGGATAAACATCCCGCTTTAAAAAATGGGGGGAGGCTTTGCATTATTAAACTTTGTCCTGGGTGTTTGAAAATGTAAACCAGAGTGCAAAGCTGCAGGTTTATGTTTGGAAAGGCCTTTGGCTAAACTTTGAAGGAAAAAAAAAAAGTTTGGATTCTGAGATGGGAATTTTAAGGGCAAAACTTTATTTATAAACTTAGAGTATGTTATGCATAGTTGGTCTTTATATACAAATATTTACTTGCTATCTCTTTGTTTCCTAAGACCTTGTGCTAACATATGAGTTATGCTTGCATACATCAGATACAGTGTCCAGTTGTGGTTTTTTCACTTTTGCAAGAGTAGTCTTTCTCAAATGAAAAGATAAATTAAGTGGCAATCAGAGATGTTGTTTGTACCAAATAAAAGTAAAAGTTAGATGACAAGGTCTGGATTTTTCAAAAATCTTCGTGCTGTCTTTATTCCTTTCCATTATTTGACATTTGTGCATACCACTCCCATCATTAGAACTGCCTAGGCAGCAGCTGCTGCTTCTCGTGGGCTTCTTCCACTGTCTTCTGAAACAGGGGGATGAAACACAACAAACCAGCTTCTGTGAAGATAAGGGATCAAAACAGACCCTCTGTGTGGCACTGCAATCCCATTTCACCCGTTTCATTACAGCAAGCAGGATGTTCTGTAGGAGGGCATCAGAACTGTCAGTGAATTGAGATTATTGTGAGAGTACTTCCTGTGTGATCAGTTTACCACAGGTGTTAAGAACTAAGGTCCACATTATTTGGCTGTCTCAGCACTTAAGAACCGGAATGATTTTAGGAAGCTTCTCTTGTCCACAACTGGAATGTGTGTGAATGCAAAGCAGAATACTTAACTTTCACGTAAGGTAGAGTTTAGTATTTATGCTTTCTCTGTTGCACTGTCAGGGCAGCCAATAGGCTTTTTTATCTCATGTCATCTGGAGGTAATGCACAGAAACTTGCCATTTTTTTTGTCTAATTCATGAAGTGTATGTGGAGTGGGGAAGGCCTAGTGAGAAATAAACTGATTTTTGAAATGCAGTCTAAGAAAGAAGATGAGTTTAGGAGTGGGTAGGTAGATGGTTTCTCTGCAATAGGATAGGGTACTGAGGAGAAAGTGTTCAGTAGAGTAACTTGCATATTTTTGCTAAGCCAAAATTGGGAACTGAATACTGATGGATGTAAAAACAGTTTTGCTGATGAGAATGTAGTGTATCAAAGCGTAAGTGCTGACTGAAGAGTTTAGAAAGACGAACAAGAAGTAAGGTAATGGCTAGGTGAAACAAGAAGGCATTGTAAGACCTGCTCTGTATAGCCTTTGTAGAGCTACTATAGCTTGAATACTTCATTTAAGTGAATGCTACCTTGAGAAATTTATTCTGCTTATCTTGTATCATTCACCTCCCTCATGCTCCAGAATGTAGATTATATACTTTATCCTTTTGTAAGGCCTGGAAATACTTAAGCAGTCTTTTTTTAAAAACCTCTTTTAACCTGCAGTGTTTTTTTAAAGGTACATAGGTTTTATTAATGTTAAGCTGTGATTTTGTTTTAGGCCGAAGGAAAAGGCGTGACCAACTGATAACTAACTTACTGCTGGTAGGATTACATGTCATAGGTTGTCTAGTAAATGTGGATTTTGGTGATGACATCCTCCAAGTTCTTGTTTGCATAAAGTAGAGTTAAAGAAACCTTATGGCTTTACCAGTAAGGAGAGTGTTTTGAGTTGATGTTTCATGTTAATAGCTCTTTGTTAGAAGGAGGGACAAATAGGTGAATGACTGAAACCTCCTTTACTTTGACATAAGCTCTTTGTCTCATTGTGTATGGGATTTGTGGAGGTTTGATGTTGTTTGTGTGGCTTTTTTTTCCCCCCTCACTCTTAAAATTTCTGGCACAATTGAGTCCTGGTCAATGACCAAGTCTGTCTTCAGTGTTTCTGCTCTAAAATGGTTATGAATTTTGTGTATGTTTAAAGAAAAGTCTTCAGAAAGTCGATTTTTTTTTTTTCTTTCTTTCTTTTTTTAGGGTGACTATTGAAGGAACTAGACCTTTGTCTTTTGTCATTGTACAGATTCAATTTGAGCTTGAAGCATACTGTCATATGCATATAGCTGAAAATATAATCACTGCTCAGGTCTGGTATTAAGTTGCCTACATATGTTCACTTATGGTTACATTCAGAACAGTTTTGAGGAGTATCAAAAATGGTTTCATGATGAAAGTTTTGGTCTATTTTGCCTTCTTGAGAAGATGATAATGGAAGGGGGAAATTTTCATCGCAATATTGCCCAGTTCACAAGGTAGGTCTCTCTTCAGGTTGCATAGTCAGAATAAAGCAATTGTGTAACGCCTCAATTTTAGCAAGATGTTTATTGCTACTGATAAGATAGTAAGTCTGCACTGCCACATAATTTCAAAGACCTTGACATTATCATTGTGTGATAGTTAACCATGCCAAATGACAAACAGTACATTTCAGTACAGGTAAATAGCCTGGGAAAAGTTAATGCACTACAGTGCGTTTTATGGCTGGGGCAAGAAAATGAGGGAATTTAATAATGATTGAGTCAAGATCTTTTATCCATCTCAGAGCAAACAATAACTTGTGATGTTATGCTCTATTATACTTCATGCCCTTCAGAGAGTTTTTTATTCTAGTGCTATGAACTCAGGACAGAAAGACTTATTTTATTATGTTGGTCAAACATCAGGACAGAGGGACTAAATATAAAAAAATCAGATGCAAAATTACCTTTACCTAAGTACTGTGTTCATCTGGGCTATATCCATACATCTCTTCCCTCCTCTTACCCAAGTTAAGAGAAGTGAAAAGCATGCTACATGTGTGAGTTCTGTGAGTTTGGAAGAGTGGCTTTTGAACATAAGTGTTGAGTCTTGTTCATCAGGTAGGGGGAAGGAGTCTAGACACCAAAATAGATGATAGTACTTTTCCCAGCTGGTATTGACTGTATGGTGGTACTGACGGGCTTACAACTGTTGATCACAGTTTCTGGGCAGAGGTATAAAATACTTGGGGACAGTAGCAACATTAGATGCTATTTTTGAGAGGCATTCTGGCAATGTACTGTGGTGTCTTGGAATGTCACCTGAGCAGCCTTTGTGTAAAACAGAAACAAAACCTGCACTGAAATCCATTAGCATTATATCAGTAACATTCTATCCCAAGTATATTAAACTTGTTATCATTGCCATTAGCTTACCCTGGTCAAGGGTTATTTCCATAGATTTGGTTCAGGAGTGTTTTACATGACAGAGAATTGCCCTTTCATTAGAAAGGTGGAGTAGATTTCACATGTATGTGCTGAATTTCTTGACTGCTGACTTTACCCCCACTTTGAAAGTAAAGTTGAAAACAGTCTGAGAAGTTTCTGATTATGTGGATAACTCACTTGTTTTTCTATTTTATGTCGAAGTGTGCATGTTTTTAGCTAAACCAGCTTGTTTGTAAAAATGTGATGGAGTAAGGATGTAGGAAGACAGTGCAGGATAATTGGGAATGTCATAGCATAGAGTTCTGCCATCCCCATTGTTAATTTTTATGCTAATCCCTTTTATAATCACATCCTTTGTATTTTTCTAGTCATATGAAGATAACTTTGTAGCTGTCTACCTTCCCACCAATGTGTACTGTACAACTTACACAGATGCCTTCTCTAATTTTAAAACAATCATGTAAACAGAGTTCAGAAGGAGAAAGGTACAAGAACTGGCAATCTGAAATGAAGCCTAAAACCAGTGAACCTGAAACTAAGCTGTCACCTTTTCCAGCCCAGCCTTCTTACTAGAACTGTATGTTCCATTCTCCGAACAAGTTCTGCTCCAAGAAGGTAGAGGACTCCCCTACCTTCCTCCAGCAGATGGTGCCTGGAAAAAGTATCTTGCGGCTCATATTACACTGAAGTATGTTCTTCCAATACTACTTGTATGGAGTTTCCCACCTCATCACTTAAAACCCCAATAAGCCAGAAAACGGGCAAATAGCTTTCCTTTGGTTGCTGTGGACACACTATTACCGCTTCATTTCTCAGTTCCAGGCTTAATGTACAGCACTGGAGTGGTGAAACTGGCTCCAAAAGTTTCTGAAGATGGTTCCTGGTTATCTGAAGCAGTGTTCAGTTTGCAGATCAATAGACTAAAATATTAGTGTCTTGTAGCATCATTTCCTTGCTTTGGGATCTCAATAAGAAAAGATTGAGACTAAACTCATAAAGTTAAATTATTTTCTACCTGCTGTATTTTTTTTCTAATATTAGTGATACACTGGTCTAGTTAAAAAACATATCCAGTTATGAGACTTTACATATGGCTTATACTTCTCAAGATCACCAATCTGAAATACTGAATTTTCTATAGATATCTGCCTGATGGAAGGAAACCTGTGTCTAGATGGAAGACATCTTCTCTTCCTCTCCTCCTTCTGAAATTTTCCAGGAAGGTGAACTTTGTCTTGCTTGAGAGCATGATACCAAACATAAGAATGTGTGTTTGCCAGGTGTGGTGAATTCTGCACCACAGATTCAGCTTAGTGGTAACAGACAGGTACTGGGGACATTTTTCAGGGAGATAGCGAGTTATCACTGTATCACCTGGTTTATTGTGGCTCGTGGAGAGTGGGAGGCTCCAAGTGGTAGCTTTTAGGGCTGTTCCACTCAGCTTGCTCTCTCGTGATAATGTTTTGCCCTGTTTTTTTTTGACAGGATGAAGATGAAGCAAGCCTGTAAAAACCTCTGGTTGTATCTTTGTGTAGGTGTCACATACAAAGTTTTGGGTGGCCCTGAAAACTGAAAAACCTTTTGTTTTTTTCTTTTTCTCCATCCTTAACATAAAAGCAGGGAGACCTAAAGATAAAAACAAACAAACAAAAACGCCTGCATTTGCATAAGACCAGTGCAGGATTCTTTGCTTCTTATTTAGGTGCTGCATAGCTGGAAGCAAACATAGTTGGAACAGACATCATGTATAATTAATAAATTGCTTATATGCCTTTTAAAATTTTATTTATTTACTGTCTATGACTTGGGTATCATGTTCAATATGGGCAAATGTCGTGTGGCAAATTGTGCCATAAAAAAGGACTTCACGGGTATCTGGACAAGAAGGTCATCTGCAAGCCAGATTGCTGAAGTGCAACTGTCTGCACTGTTCCTCAAAATGACGAAAGGATTCTTCAGAGCTTTTATCTAGATGGCTATCACTACACTTTCTATGTACATTTTTAGATTGCAGTAAGATGTACCAATACATTTAATTTCTCTTCAACTTAGCAAGAAACAGTGGATTTGGCATCTGAAAGCTTGCTGTTGTATTTGTGGGGTTCTTTGCAGGGTTAGGAAAACAAGATTTTTTTTCCCAAAAGCTCTAGTCTCCCTCTTGTGGACGTACATGTAAACAGACCTTGTTTTCTGAGGTGGTGGTTATGCAGCACGTATCCAAGACATTAAATGGTACCCCCTCATATAAAGTGGTGCTTAAATGCAATTGCAGATTTATTCAGCACTATGTGTTTCTATCCTGAAACAGCTTGTAGCCTTTGAAATTTAAAACTCGAACGTTAAAATGGAATGCCTGAAGTACTAATTCCATATTCATGTTGGTGGACCTTTTAAATGTCATATTTATTGGGGTTTTCTGAAAAATGGAGAAACTTTTTCAGTAGCTTTAATATCATTGAGTTGTTGCCTTGATTTCAGATACCATGTCTGCAGTACTGTACAGCTGTAAGCACTACATGATGTTCTTTGGACAAAAGACTTCTGTAACCTCTGGACTTTTGTTCAGTATCTTTCCTTTGAAAAAGAAGGTAATTGTGAGGTAGTAGCAGTTTGCAAGTTCAAAAAAAAAAAAAAAGTGAAAAAAAAGGTTGAGAGCAGAAGAAATGAAAAAGAAAACAGGTATGAATGGACTGGTTTTGCAGTCAGATGTAAATACTTCAAAGATGATAGCATGGAAAGTCTGTCAAAGGCTACCTGCCACTGAATAGAAATACGTGTGGGAGTGAATGTCTGCATTGGGCAAGCAAGTTTGGTTTCTATTGCTACAAATTATTAGGTTGTAATCAACTTCTGTTCATTCTTTAATATATAGATGTCTATAGATATCTGTATATGTGTATATGTAGATACCTATATCTTGCTATCTCGTCACTAGCTGTTAAGTTACAGGGGCAGATTGTAGAGTCTTTCTCTGTTTTTACAGTAATCTTCATAGGATCACAGGGTAATTCAGGTCAGAAGGGACCTCAGGAAGTCTCTAGTCCAACTTCTTCCTTAAAGCCACCTCTACTATGACACTGGGCTAGGTTGCCATTTGGTCTTGAAACCCACCAAAGATGGGGACTACAAAACTTCTCTGAGCAACCAGTTCCACTGATTGTCTGTGCCCCATGGTAAAAATGTCTCCTTATATTCAGTCAGAACTTCTGCTTTTGCAGCGTTGCTGGACTAAATTGAATTAGTTATAGACTGATGCAAGTCTCTTCATTTCATTACCAAGTTCCTTCTTCTTATTGACAATATGTCTTGAAGGCCTGGTTACCTTTAATTTTGCTTAACTCCAAGTAATTGACTTTTTTCCCTATCATAAGGCTCTTTCAAATCTGTAATATGACTGGATTTTTTCAGTGCACTTTTACCTATGTTTGCTTAAGACAAAATATTATCCTGTTGTAAATGAACAATAACAAGGAAGGATGAGCAAAGCCTTAGTTCTAGCAATACTCTGGAAGGAAGCAGAAAGTCTGTATTTAAAGACAGCTACTGTGGTATACATATGCTTTTTGGGGTCCCTCTAGTGGTCGGTATTGAAATTATCATTAAGAAACTCAATATTGGAAAGAGCAATCCTCCCCTCGAGTATATCCTAACAAAATAGAATAATCTTTTGACAGCAGATTTTTGACATAGAGCTGTACATTAAAAGCAATAGATGTTAGTTTTTCAGGAAAAAATATTGCATTTTAAGATACAATAAATTTTAATTGAACATCACTAGTAAAATACTTTGGCTTAAATCTGATTACTTCATAGTGGCTAGAAAGTCCACATCTTTATCTTCTGATACTGCATTTTTTTTAATTCTGCAATCTTATTCCACTGAAGAATAAGTGTCAGGTGTCTGGAAAGATACTTCTTTAACAGAAGCTTTGAGCAATATTTTTTTTTTCTTTCAAAATATTCAGAGCAGTTCACAATGGCTTCATCTTACAAGCATCTCAATAGAAGCATAAGATCAATAAACTGTTGTCATCATGGGTTTGGGATATTAAAAAAAGAAACAATGATGGGAAAGGTGGTATCTGTAAGTACTTCAGCAATTGTAAGAAATAGGAATATATGTAGGAGAGAAAGTGTCAATGCATGCACTTCTGGGAACAGAAAACAAAAATGGGATAAAGGACAAAAATATTTTGATGTGCATTTAGTTGTAGTACTTGAAAAGTTAAGATTGTAATCCCTTCAGGTTACATACATTTGTATGTAATTGTCTGAAGACTGCTCTCAGGCATACTCCAGATGGGTGTCTGAATGGTGATGAGTGCACTCTGTGCTATTGCACTGCACCTGTGTGCACTGGCAAGAGCTGTGTGACCTGTGATTCTTTTGCTTACATTGTTTTTACCAGAGAGGGTTTTGCAAGTATGTACATAGCTGTTCTTAGTATTCTTCCTCTTAAATATTTGGTTGTGATTTACAACTTGCCCTCCACAAAACTGCATATTTCTTTTCAGAGCTTTGGATTTAAATTTAACTGTATGTAGAATTCATCACTTAAGCTGTGTCCTTTGAAAATAATTTTTTTAAGTAAAAAATGAAAGTCTCTGCCACTTGGTTTTTTTTTTAATTGAGGGGAAAAAATGGGTGATTTGTTGATACTCTCTGCTTTTAGTAGGGTGAAAAATGTGATCTGCAGTTATGCCCATTCGCTTCTCATTAAGCTGGGTCTGTGTGCTAAATGAGAGTCCTGCTGCTGGGTCTGTGGTAGCAGCAGGAGGGATGGTCTTTAAAAACTGGTTTTTAAAGTGGCTGGTTCAGAACCAAACCAGAAATGGTTTAGTCACGAAGCTACTGTGTTTCATAGCTGGGACGTGTTAAAGTTATTTGTGTGTTAATGAGCTACTTGAATTTGGAGATGGTAAAACATTGATATGGTTTTTTTAACTTTTTCTCCCAGAAGTACTATCAGTCTATATTCTAAACTCCTGGATGACACTTGTTTAATCTCCTCTAAGTTTCCTTCTTGTGGAGGACAACAATTGACTTCTTAACTTCATTTCAATCAGAAAATAAATGTGAACTCTTAAAATATTTAAAAATTGCTAACTGGACATAAATGAATGGCTAAATCTGTATGTTCTGTTAAGTTGACCATTGTGCTGAAGCGTGAATGTGGTGTCTCGGGCTTTCATCCTCTGCTTAGTTCTTCTACAGAACAGAGAATCTTTAGAGAATTGAGGTGCTCTGCTTGACAATGCAGTTGGATTTTGATATCTTGAAATAATTTTTTTCACCTGTCCCCTTTCAGAAGACAAATGACTCCACTGATGTATGCAGCTAGAAAAGGCTATCCTCAGGTTGTTGCTCTTCTTGTCGCTCATGGATCACATATAAATGCCCAAGATGAAAATGGATATTCAGTAAGTGATTTACTTCTGTGTGTTGTAATTGATAAAAATTTTAAAAAGCGAGAACCCACAAACTGATTCTAAGTACAGGTTTCTCAGAAATACTCAATGGTATATTCTTCTGCTTTAACACCATTTTCAAGATGTCTTTGTCTCCAGATTCTGTCATCTAAGAACTTACGAAGATTGCATTATTGATTGAAACTCTGTTCTTTTTTTGCTCCATATGTAAACTTGGTGAAATGAAGTTGTTCTTTGCAGGCATTAATATGGGCAGCACAGCATGGACATAAAAGTGTAATTTTGAAGTTGCTTGAGCTGGGAGCTGACAAAAATCTACAGACTAAGGATGAGAAAACAGCAGCAGAACTGTCAAAAATCAATAAACATTCAGAGGTATTTAATTTCTCTTTGAAATGCAAATTCTGTGGTTTACCTCAAAAATCTGTTCATTAATTGTGTAATTTTCTGTAGAAGTGTTACTTTAATAACTAAATCATAATAGTAGAATACTTGTGCTATTACATCTATATAGACTATTTTCTGTTATATCCCAACTTTTCACAGGGCTTTAAATGTTTAAATGCTATATAGTAATGTTTTGGGGGTTTTGTTTGGGTGTGCCCCCCCTCCCCCCCCCTCGCCCAGATTCCTTGATTTCAGATTTAGAATACAGGACAAGGGATTATTCATGTTAGTAATGTTGATATGAGAAGTAGAAAAATAATGTGTTGGTTTTTTCCTGTCTGCCAAAGTGTGTGAGAGAATCAAACTAATTTGCAGTGTACAGTTTCTGATTGAATTTGGAAATGAAAAGGCTAAAGCTAAAAAGAGGGGGAGTTGGTACTGGCCATCTTCAAAATCTATTCTCGGTAGGGAAGAAGGGGTAAAATAATATAAATTGGTCATCAGATCATTGGAAGAACAGCCACTAATTAGCAGCGTAAAGAGAGAGCTGCTGAAGACAACATATATTCTCCTAAAATAAATCTGTTTACTGCTGTTACCAGATGATACATGGTGGATCAGACCAGATTTATGTTTATTTTTCTTTGAGTTGCTCTTACCAATGATGTGGCTTTTTGCAGTGGCTCTTCAAAAATGTATAATTCACTGTAGTGAATTGTAATTCACTTTACAGCTTCTTTTTTCTTTCTTTCTCCCCACCCCCCCCCGCCAGACTCCAGGGCTGGGCAGGAGCAAAAATGATAACTATGCACAAAGCTGTTAGTGTAGGCTAGCAAGATCAGTGTCTGAAGCTCAGTGATCTGTTAGCTCAGGTTACTGAAGGGGGCTACAAATGCTTTCTGCCTCTGATAAATGACTTGTTCAGCAGGCTATGGCCATATAATCTTATAACACAACTTTCTCTGGCACGGAGGGAATATAGGCTCCTCACACTTGAGAGGTGGGTCTTGCCTCTTGACCTGTGTAGCGCTAACTTTCACACAGTTACTCCAAAGTCGTGCAGATGGTATTGAGATATTTAATGGTCATGAGCTTCTTCCAGCTTGGGGGTCTGCTCTTCAGGCTGTTGATGACCCAAGGGGCTGTCATATAGACTGTGTCTGCAGAAACTGTATCTGGGAGGGGAGAAATTTTTCTTGCATATTGTACTGAGTTTGGCTGGGCTGGAATTATTTTTCTTCCTAACAGCCTGTATGGTGCTGTGGTTTAGGTTTGTGACCAAAACAGTGCTGAAAACACACCAATATTTTAGCTATTGCTGAGAGTGCTTGTGCAGCATCAAGAGCAAGCATCATTCTGCCCCTCACCTCCAGCAAGCAGGCTGGGAGTGAGCAAGAGGTTGCAAGGGGGCACAGCCAGGATAGCTGACCCCAAGTGACCCAAGGGATACTCCATAGCATATAACATCATGCCTAGCAATAAAATTGTGGGGGGAGTTTTTCCAAAGTAGCCATTGCTTGGAGACTGGCTGGGCACTGGTCTGCTGGTTGGAGGTGGTGAGTGACTACCTTTGCATCAGTTAAGTTTTTGGGGTTTTTTTTTCCCCTTCAATTATTAAACTGTGTGTATTTCAACCCATGTATTTTTTCTCACTTTTACCCTTTTGATTCTCCCCCATCCTGCTGTGGGAGATAGTTGCTTGCTCAATCTACCACACACATATATGTGTGTTTGTATATGTATATAAAACTGTCTAGTCACCTGAATTTCAGGAAAGTGGTTTCACCATTCCTTTAGGTTTATTGAGGTTCTACTTGTTTTGCTGAATTTTCTAGTAACTATCTCGAAACTCACACAGGGGCAATTCAGTTTCTGGAATCCATCACTGATGCATAGTGATGTCTGTCAGAAGGCTTGCTTCTTTAATCAGTTGAAAGAATCCCTCTCTGTCAGGTATAGTTAACTTAGATTGTCAGTTGTAAATTGCTAAATGTTGGGTCCATACATGCACTGGAAATTGAGATGTTAAAATGGTCATATGCCTCATGCTCTTTAGACAACTTACTGCCTTGAGTACATAGAGCTGTTGTCTACAAACCACAAAAATGAGTATGTTGGTGTATTGCTGCTTCTATAGTGACAGATGCTAACTTTTTTAGACTACGTTATATATACTGTTTTGCTCTGTGTCAGTTCATCATAGTGCTAGAATTTTGTTAATTCAGAAATACTCTTGATAAACTCTGTAGGCTTAGTCTTAACTCCTCATTGTAGTTGTATGCTTTAGAGAAGAAGAAGTGGCAGATGTTTCATGTTCCCTGTAAGTAGTAATTTATGATAGAACTCTTTGTAGTCTTACTCCTGTGTATTTCTTTATTCATTTTGAGTTTGAATAATACTTTATTCATTTTGGCTCTTCCAGATATATAGTTTACTCTCTTTGGCTGCAAATCACTTGCAAGGGGGATACCATGAAACAATTAAGCAAGAGGGTATCTACAAATTTCTGACAGCTGTCTCTGACCACAGAGTTGGGTAAATACAGTCATAGTGTAATTTTAGCTTATAAACATTCCTAAGAGATTGTATTTGTTCATATCAATGATTAAGTTGTACTGATACATATTGTATATTGTTTGGACCGCTACCGAGAGTCCACAGTAAGTATATTAATGTACTATTAATTTTTCAAGATTGCAAAGTTCTTTTGCATTGTAAACAAAGAGCATGCTCTAGATCTTTCCTTCCTCTCACTTGGTGTAAAGTATAGTAGAGCCAGGGTCCAATGTCACTTCAGTTCGCTTCAGCTCTGTTAAATTTGTATGTTCCCCTGCTGGATACTCCTTTTTGTGTGGTTGTCTTCATTTAATGTTAAATTTTTGATGTTTTCACTGAATGCCTGTTTTCAGCTTCATGCCACCATGCCCTTTCCTTTTTTTCTGCACATATGAGAGTGAGAATTAAGTATGAACACCAGTTAAGCGCTAGAACTTTTTGATTAGTATGCCTCTGACCCTGAAGCTTACAGGTGTCCAAGGACTGAAATCAGCCCCTGCTTCAGCAACTTCGAAGATCTCTGGTATGGTTTTGTCCTAGAAGATGTTGGCTAAAAAGTCCTCAACAAACCATCCACTTGCCTCCTTGAGCTTGAGCAGCATGGTCTTGAGAAGACAACTTCCAGTACCCATAGTCTGTTCTGGTTGGTCTGATTCTTTATGTCCCTGCTCAGCCAGGTCATGCTGAATTTTAAATGCCCTAGTTTTGTATCATTAGGCTGATGGCAGTTCACTAGGTAGCAGCTCTCACTGAGGTAGTCCCAGTCTCAGACAGAGTACCTCAGTTAGGGCAAAGCCTCACCAGGGTCTGTTGCTAGATGACTGTATATGTCAAATGAGATTTTTATTCTCTGGTGCTTCAACCACAGTCACCTTAGACCTACTTCTTGGAGCAGAGGGTTGAAGGCTTTGCATGGTAAAATCAATTATCTGTGCTGTCCTCTTTTCTTTGTTCTTGCATTTTACTACTCATAGATTCCTGAAGGTGGTGTTCTGGGTATTTCTTGCCATCTATGGACCAGGTGTCCCATGGGATCTGTCTGCTCCTTGGGGATCATCTTTTTGAGTCCCCGTATACTTGCCATGAAGGTGACGTTCTCTTAAATAGATTAGTCTTCTACTACTCTTCACAGAGACTCATACTCCTAGATAGAATCTGTACTTAATGACCTCAGTGTTAGAACAGATATCTGTCTTTTTTTTAATAGCTTTAGGTTATTTAGGAAGTTTCCCAGGCTTTTTCTGGTGTAAAGAAGTGAACTAACACTATGCAGCAGTTATCCAAATGAATTTAGCGCTGTTGAAACCTGACAGTGGCTAGAGGACATTATACCAGTGTTTGGGTAGTCTTGATAAGTTTTTAAAATAAGACACTGAAATCGTGAATCCCATTTAAAATGCTTTGTGGCAGCCAGATGTCTAGCTATGCAAATGTAATTCTGTATTAGGCAATTATTGGGCTTTCAGGATTTCACAATGTTTCGGTAGTGTTTTTTTAAACTCTGCTTGTTTTCCCTGCATCAGATGAACTTTTTGTTTGTATGAACAGACATTTCTGTCAAGCTTATGGATTTTTATATTAACAAAGGCTGGTTCTGATGTTTCGTAACTTGGAGCATATTTCTGGTAATTAGTAGAACTCCTGGTTTCAGGAAACAGTCCCCTGGAGTATACCAGATGTTTGGCTGTTAAACGCCTGTTCTTCCAGCGCATGCCTATTCTTATGCCCATTTCCACACACACACATACCCATGCCCTAGTGAGTTGGTTTTTTTCATCTAGTGATAGTCAAGAGGCACACCGATACCTGTGTTTACTCCATCACAGTTCCTTGAGCTGGATGTCTCTTTCCTGCCATTTACCTGCATAATTTTCATCGTCGGCATTGCCAGTTGTCTTCTCAAGTCCCTGTTCTCTCAGTTGCTCCTAATGCATCATCTGGTACTGGATATCAATTGTGCCCCACCATGCAGGATCAGCAAGTATAACTTGGCATCGTTTTGGCATCCTTACATAGTGAGTGTAGCTTCAGTCATTGCTGTCTGCCATGCTAGTTAGACAATTGTCCTGGCTCCAGAGCCCTGGCCTATACAAGGAAATGCACATATCTGTCAGGAGTTTACTTTCTGCAGCTCCTGGATTAGGTCATTTTCTGGTTCAGGGTCTTTCAAGTTACTGTCTGGATGCTGAATAGCCCTTTCTTTGATCCTGGGAAAAAAATGTCCTTTCCTTGCACCTTTAGCAGAACCAAAAGTCTTGAGTTACCCAAGGACTCCCAAAACCTTTGCAAACTGGGCACTTTGCCTAAATAACATTTCATCACTACAGGTCATTCACACACTTGTCTCCTCTTGCCGGTTGAAGGGTATTGGCTGAACATACAAAGTTTGGATGTATATGTGAATTGCTTACTTCAAAGACTGGTTGTTGCTGTCTCTGTGTTGAGGGGGGAGGAATCCAGCAGAGGATAACACAATTCTATACAACTTCTTGGTAGGGATGATAGCTTTAATCTCTACTAAAATTATTTGAAACTCTTTTTATATTTTGCCTGCTGACAGAAGGCGTGCTTACAGAATTATTGACTTGTTACAGTGTGGAAGTTGCATAAACTACCTCATATGTGATTTAGGGTATCCGTCCTCACAAAGGGATAAACATACTTAAATACCAGAAATCCTGGAATACAAGGTTCTCAGTGTGCAAACCTGAAATGTTTTCTTATGTATTCAGAGAGGTTTGTTTGGGGGTTGGGGGGGGGGGCTTTTTTTTTTTTTTTTTTTTTTTTTAAAAACCAGATTTCGATAGGAGCTCTTTACATCTTTGATGTGAAAAGGGGACAAACCTTCATTTCAGGGCCTACAATAAGACAGAGCGAACTCTCTCTTAACACAGGGCTTTGGCGAAGGATTCGCTGTAGCAATTGCAGTAGTGCTTTCTGCATTTTGTATGATTTGCTTTTTGGTTTAATTCTGTTCATTGCAGTTGTTCATCTGATTGTTGAAAGCTGTTTAGATTTTTTTTTCCTCTTATATTTTTATATCTTTTGGTAGGGTGGAGAATCAAAATTTATATTTTACCTTTGTTTATAAACGTTAAACTCTGAACCTACAGTGGGTTATGCTACTTCCTCAGTCTACCTTCTGAAGAGTAGTCTTCTGACAACAAATTTCTTACCTGACTAATTTCCACTATCTTTAATTATAGACTTTCCTGTTTTCTTGGTAACCTCTTTTAGTTTAAATGGAACTGGGAGGGTAACAGTTGTGGGCTGAATCCAATTTATATGAATGTTATCTGATAAGAATACATATTTATCTTCCTTTACCCCACTTCCAAATCTTTTAGGCTTTTGTAGCCCAACTTTAACATTCAGTTGGAACATTTTGCTACTTAAAATGGCATTTATTTATGAAAATCATTCCCTTTAGGCTCAATTCAACTCATTAGACAGAAAAGATATTTATTAATTTTAGATTAAATTGTATGCCATGATGCTTATGAGATACTACTGTCATCAGTACAAGTGTACAACTCTAGGTTACTCCCCAGTGCTTTGTCTGGGGAGCTTTTTTATAGTACTTTGTTCTAGATGTCTGTCTTTTTTATTTTATTTTCACTGTTTTCTTCTCAAATCTCATTAATTATATTTACAGTTCCCATTCAACTTTTGATGACATGGAAGTGTTTTTACATGGTCTTGGTCTAGAGCACATAATAGAATTATTGAAGGTAAGTTAGTGATGTATCTGCTATCTGTAAAGTAATCCATAAAAGCAAAATGCACCTACAGCATAAAAAAAATTCTATCACTATTAGCGTATTAATTCAAATAAATTTATTTATTTACAATAAATTTCTTAAACAGAAGTTTACATATAACGTGTTAAGTTAAACTGCAATGGACTGGATTGGATTGCTTAATTTTGATTATGTGCATTAGTCACAACGTGATATTTCTAAACTAGAGAACTCTCATTACTTCAATAATGGTGTTGTGTAGCTGGTTTTGTTTCTGAAACTGAAGTAAAACATGAATGGAAAAAAAAGTGAAAATAGTGTTTTCTTCTGAAATTCTTTTTAATGGCAGAAACCTCTGTTTTATACAGGAAAGAGGTATAGCTTTAAGACAACTTCTTATCATGGGAAAAGATGAGTTAATACAGGTCAGTTTACTATTTCAGAACTTTAGTTTTCTCCTCTTTCTTAAATGTTTTTAATATCTTAACTTCCCTTTATAAATGTCTAACCTTGTAAGATATTTTTTTTTTAAGATCTGTCTTCAGAATCTTCTGCAACTTCTTGAATTTTAATGTGAATATAGACAGACTTTTTGTAAAGTATGTAATCCCACAGATCAGCTTTGAATTCTGTGAGTTGAATTCTTGCATCTTCTCTGCCTTGATCTGACTACGAAGTGGAAGTCCCCAGTATTTCTTTGCTACAATGATGTGGGAGTTGGGGTGAGCAGGAAATAGTTCCATTTTAAATTTTAGTTGTTACCATTTTTAGTATTTAAGTATGTTTTCACTGAAAGGAAATCAGTGCTAGGATTAGCAGTAGATAATCCTAAACAACTACTTCAAATGTGGTCCTCCTTTGTGAGGTGGTAATTTCTGCTGGGAAAATGAGAGCTCTCTTACATTGTGGAATCTCATATCCCACACAGATTTGTAAAACCTTACCAAAAAAAAAAAAAAAAAGAGGAGAGAAGATTTGGTTTCTTAGTTTACTGCAGCTGGGAAGGTTGGTATTTCACTGTTATCCAGGACTAAGTGATGCATTATAACAAGTTTTCAGTTTCCAGTTGAGATAGGGTGGTTTCTTTTCCTTAGTCTTTGCTGGAATTATTCCTGTGGGAAATGAAAGACTTCCTGTGCTTACATGAGGATGCCATAATAAAATCCAATTATAGGAGTCTCCTTGGAACAACGTAAGTACTTCAGGCCGCAGGATTCTTCTGAGCATTCTGTACCTGATCTGAGATACCAAAGACGCTCATTAAAATAGCTGCTTCAAGCCTGCTCCCTGCTACTGATGCTAGACATGTCCTCAGTGCCAGCTTTTTTCCCGCTATTCTGGTACCAAGGAGGCATGTGTTCTAGCAGCTGGAACCAACGTTCACGTACAGATATTAATATTCTTTCAGAGTTGGTGTCACAAGGTTGTTTTGCATGAAGTTTTGTCTTGTAACTGAGTAGAGTTTAAGTGTTTTGACAGAGCTCAGAAGTAACTCTGTATTCCCAGAGGGTGCATGTATAGGGAGCTTTGTCAATGAAGAGATTTTTAAGAGTTCACTTAGACCTAAATATTATGAGGCATGTCAGCATGTTCTGATGTTACTGCTTTTCTGAAGCCTCAGGATTGCGCCCATTGAACAGCATCCGGGTGTGGGCTTTATATCAATCCTAAAGCCCCCATTGACAGGAATTTTGCTCTTATAGGAGACTTTTGTGGCTTTCTTCTCATCACTGTGTGAGCTTCTGTGTTGGTCATGATTGCATTAAACTGCAAATCTGACTGAGTATATGTTCATACTGATCACCTGTTTTGATGTTGTAATCATTACTTGTTTTTGTCCAGGGGACACTGGGGGAAGGGGAGAGAATCGTGGACTTTAGTGAATGGCTAAGCCTTACAGTGCCTTCAATGAAGAGGTATATTTTCACACAAACTGTTAACTTCTGTTTCAGTGTTGTAACATATTTGAGGCTCCCTATTATAAAGAGGGCTTTTTTTGGACAAACTGAAATAAATACCTGGATCAACTGCACAGGAAGATAATATCCACAGGAACAGAATTGTTCTGCCTCTCAGCTCTGCAACTGCAGGAGACAGTTCCTGGAAAATAAGTCATGCTTTGTGCATGGACATAAATTGATGAGTCTTCAACTGAGAATTTAAAAAATGACATAACACTCTGGCTTATTAGCACTTCATAAGTTACCCTAAATTCTTGATGCAGTCTAGCTTTAGAGTTCTGCTAACAGTTTGTCCCCACACTGCTGATAGAACAAATCTAATCTGTTTCCTCGTAATTCCAGAGTTGAAAGTTTTTAGTGTGGTGGCAGATCTTCAACTAACAGCCAGCTATTTTAAAGAGCCTGGATCTTATTACTACAGAGATTAATGATGACCTCTGATGGATGCCTCTGAACCAAGCTGCTTTGTATCCAGAGAACCGGGGAGAAATCCTGTCACTAACATGATACGCTTTACTCCATCAAACAATATCAGAAAGATATTTTCTCTGTAAATATCTTTATCTGTATTCTACAACAGAGCCTAAACAATGACTCTTTCAAGCTGAAATCCTTGCATTCCTTAAGCTTATAAACTGTTCCATACCGAGACAAGTCTGTTTGATACACTGGGATATGTCTGTTGTATATTTGGAGGTTTTTGTCTGATTCTGTGCTACTAATAACACTCAGATCTTTTTTGTCTGGTTTTTTTTGAGCATTTGTCTCACAAGATAGCAACAGAAGTAATTTTACTTCTGGATGCATTTAGGACTAAAAAAGTTCCTTAAAAAAAAAAAAATAGTGGCCACTTGGGCAAGGTGGCAAGGATGTAAGAGTTCATGCATAACTTTACTGGTTGTATCTGAGAACTATGTCATCTTTCATGTGTTGAGGCAATCTGTTATTTGCCTCTTCTTTCATTTCCATCTCAAGGATGACAGAAAAGTCATGTTGATGCTGGAGTGTGAGTTTGGGGCATGGATTTTCAGGGGCATTTATTTATTTAAGTAAAGAACAAAATAGACGTTGATGTGCCTAAAATCAAAATCTAGAGTGCGTGTAGTCTATTTTACAGATACAAGCAAGCTCTTGTACATTCTTAAACATATGGCCACTTCACAATAACATTTGCTTTATTTGGACTGCAGAGTGTAACTGAGCCAACTTAAAAGCTTGCTTATCCATAAGGAAGACGGGCTTCTTGCACTGTGGTTGTTCCATGCATTCATCATTGCATGAATAGTCAGGTTCTGGGTAACCATCATGTTCAGCAGAGGTGGTCTAGAAAGGGAAAATATTTCTGCTTTGGGAATTAGTTTGGACTGGTCTATTTACTTTCTCTAAGTTCTACATCTAGTACCTCTGATTTCAGAATTACTGTGGTGGTGGAAGGCTTTATCTATGATGACTTTTATCACATTCTTTACTTCCTAAACCATGTCTTCAAGATGTGGTGGTGCTCAGTCACTGATCCATTTGCAGAAGGATGAAATTATGTTTTATTTATAGGGAAACAAAGTACAATGTCTTCCTGATACACTGGTCAGAAAGCTGTATCCTGATTTTCTTGTTCCAGGAGTGAGAAGATGGAGTCAAAAGCAAACCCAATCTTCGCTTTATGTTCCTGCTTTAGGCAAGATACTTTTAATATTCAAGAATAACTGCCATTCTGTCCTTGAAGAGCTCATTTGATTTGTTAATGATAATTAAACTTGCTGCTCTTGTATAAATTGGCTTACTTCTGCATCATGAAATGACTGCTGTAATGCTTTGTAAGCATTAAGAAAACATTAGTTCATACCAGACAGGGCTCCACAAGGCAAACCTGAGAACTAATAAATTGAGCAAACTTACAGCTCAACATAAGTAAAGCAAATTATTTCTAGGAAACCCAGGTCTTTCTCTCTTCAGGCTGCTAGTGATATTTACCAAAGAGACTTGAGTACAACTTGTTCAGGTACCCTTGGCAACCTATTTGAAACTCAGAAGTTCTTGACACCTGTAGTTAAACTCGTGATTAATCTTGTTGGCATTTTACATTACTGAAGAACTTTCTTGTCTATAGACTTATAACATGGTTTTGAAATGTTTAAAGATGCACTTGTGAGCCCATAGTTACATGTTACCTTTGATTTCTGAACACCTGGTGGTGAACCTGGAGGACTGTTTTATAGATAACATGATAAACACTGGGTATCAGAAATTGTAGTTTCGCACAAAGCAAGCTTTTTTCTGGGCACCTTCTCTTCCCTAGAGTTGCTGCTCAGCACCATCTGAGGAAGTGAGACTGCCTGGCATTTTGATCTGATGTGTGTTGTCAGCTATTCATTCAAAATTCTTTCTACAGTAATTACAGAAATCTGGGAGACTTCAAACACTAACATCTTACTGATTTCTGAGGCTGCAGCTGTGGTGATTGCCCCCAATCCCCCCTTTTTGCAAAGACTGCTGACATGAAACCACAAGCCTCTTGCCACAGCATGCATCTGACTCTGAAGGATGGACGCTGACTTGCTTTATGGAACTTGACATACTTTTACAGAAGCCAGCCTGTGGTTTGCTTTCAGATCACAGCTGCAAGTAATTGTGCATAGGTAAAGCGACTCTATAAAAGCTGACTTTAGGATAGAACCAGTTGAGGATCTCACTAACGTGGTGTCATCCTCCTAGCCAGGGATGCCTGACTGTATGACGTTGCCAATCGCCATAATTACACTCGTGAGTTTTATTTGTATTATCATTGTTCTTATCACCATTGAATACATAACTGTCTTTATCAATGATTATTTGAATAGAGTTAGATCTGTTAAATCCAATATAGTGAGTATTAAGATGCTTAATAAAGTATACATATGTTGTCAATTTCAATGTTTGGTTGGTTTAATTTTCTCCCTATTGGAGCTCAATGGGTACTTTTCTTTTATTTCCTGTTTGCAAACATTGTCTTATGGACATTGGTCTGGTATTGCGCATATACCCACTTTAACCAGTTGGGTGGAACTAAGGTGGCTGGGGAGGGATCTGGGCTCTCTTGTGATCCAGACCTGCCTGACAGCCTGAACCTTTACCAATGCATAACCCCTCAGGGTGGTCAGGTTATGACAGCAGCAGGGAATTTCAGGTCCTCAGAACATCAGTGAGAGCCCCATGTGTTCTAGCTTTGGAGACTGTGGGATTCTTGCGATCTTAAATTCCAGAGTGGTTCATTCCTGCCAAGTCCAGGTACTCAGCTGGAGAGTTAGCAACAAAGTCATACTTGGAACTAGCATTATGAGGTTTTTCACTTGTGTGGAGAAGCATCCTTAGGGCTGCTAACATCAGAAGTCCTGTGTTGCACGGCAGCCTGTCAGATGAGCAAGGAAAAGTATTGAATGTGCCACAAAAGCACTTCCCTTTTAACGAATGGACTATTTTTTTTCTTTATTTAAGTGTTCTGCAAGAAAACTCTCAGCCTAGGATTTAAATATGAGTTAAATTTTAATCTGAGATAGTTGATGGATAACACAGCTGACAATGTTTTCTGTCCCAGGCATCATCTGGAGAATCTGTTACATAGTCTATAGCTTCTGAAGAAAATTGTGCTTTTCTTCAGCTAAAAAAGACAAAAACCCTTGAACACTTGAAAACTTTTCTGTTGTTGTTTGCAGCATTAGCCAAGAGTATAGAAGATTAACTGATTGAGCTTAGGGACTGTGTAAACTGATGTTGGGTAGTATTTAGGCTTGGTCTTAATCTGAGGTGAGAAATCTGTTCTGAGTTTCTAAGAATGCTGTCCTTCAGATACATAAAAAGGCTGCTTTTACAGGCTATTTCATGGTAGAAACATCCACCTGAACGTCTCTTTAACTGATCATACTCTCTCTCTTCACTAGTTTCTCATCATTTGAGGTTTTGGAGGAGTGTGAACCAACTAGATTTCTTTGTAGACATAACTTTTTTTTTTTAAATGAGATTCTTTTTTTTTAAATGAGATTCTATAAGAAAATAAGGTTTTAGAAAGACGTATCATATCTTATGAGACCAGTTTCTCTAACTGGAAAAAAATACACACCCAAAAGCTTGTAAAAGCCTTTCTTAAAATCTGGCCTCTTACTGTAAAATTCTTCATTTGATGCTGATTTGGTAGTTTCCATTCTTTCTGAGTTAATGCTGTATCACCATCATGATGATTGGTTATTTTGCTCTAAGAGATGAGCATAACATCCTAACAACACAGGGGTACTTATAAAAACTGCCTTTTTTTTTTTTTTTTTTTTAATAAACCTTAAACAGATTTTCTGCGTATCCTGTGCTATTTCAGTTTGGCTCTTCCTCAGCTCTTGTAATTTTGTTTTGCATCATTGAGTATTTTCTGTGGTTTTATTTTTTCCTTTGGCAGTTACATACATTGTAGGTGGTTACAATAACTTAAAAGCAACTTCTTTTGACTCGTAATAATTAGAAGCTTGCACAATAAATGGTACTGTACTGTTATGTCTAATAAGTATTAAAAGTAAATCATGTTTGGAATTACTCTTTAAATTTAGATTGGCATTACAAATCCTGGAGATCAACAGAAACTCCTAGGTGCTATTAACGAGCTACAAGTGGAAGAAATAAGAATTGAAGACCTCCCTGACCTGATGAAGCTGGAATTGAGGTATTAACTGTATATCTGAGGAAATGGAAGTGAAATATGAACTATTTAAGTTAGTGGATTATGAGCACTGGTGGTAGACATGTTTTGTACAAAGAAAGTTGGTAGCATAGATTCCTGTTGTAGGAATCTGTTTATGGGTTATATTGCCATTATATGCCATTACTTTGGCCATCTTTTTGAGTAATCAGTTCTTTGTACCTCAAACAGGGTTTTATGGCCTTGCTGTGCAGGGTTTTCACTACCTTGTGTTCATATCATAAACTCTGAAACTGGCTTCTTGGGCTCCAGTATTAACTCATTCTTTAATTTCTCTGATAGGCTTCAGTGAGCAGATTTTTTTATTTCTCCATGGAAATGGGGTCTTGCCCTCCTTGCTTCTCCATGCTTCAAGAGCATCATGGACCCTTGCAAACCCCACATGATGTGGTCTCTGTAATTCTTCATTGTGTCTGTAGACAAGGCAGGCTCTGTTTTGCAATCAAATTTGTCTGGTTGTAGGATGCAATAAAAAGACGTGTGGGAGGGAGAGATGCATATAATTTCTGCATAGGGCTTTAATTTTCAACTCATAAATTAATTAGTTGTACATGTCTCTCTTAAATCATAAATGTGACTCCTGTATAGATTCAGGATTTTTTCCTTGTTTTTCTCTTCCACTGGAAGCAGTTTTAACTGGCTTCTAAAAGACCTCATTTTTTTTAATATCACAAATTAAGAACTTCATAAGGTATTTTCCTTATCATAGATTATGCATATCAGCAGAAATAGGTTTATAAGGAAGCTTTTTTAAGAGAGAGTTACTCCTTCAAACTTCTATTCCAACTTGATATTGTTCCCATTATAGGTTCTTTTTTACAGCCTTAAGCATCAGCTCTGCAATACCTCTCATACTTGTATTTATGCATTCCCATGAAAGCCAGGTCTGAGCTGAGAGGAACAACCCTCAGCAACCTTATTAAACTTCATCCATCCCCTAAGCACTGGTAGAGCATTCTCCACGTCCAGCCCAAAAGGAAGAATGAAAGCTATAGTAAGTGCGGAGGTGTCTCAAGATTTCTTAAACCTCTCATCCTCTATTTTGTTGTGTAAATGTAATTTTTTCCAGAAGAGAGACCTAGACTTGAACTTAGATTCTGTGCTCACGTCTTTCCTCTTTTTACTTCCCAGAACTATAGAAGAATATCTTCTGAAAATAGGATTAGTTTGATATTCTAATTTGCAAAAGTTTTAGAAATGGACTCGGACAGAAAAAGCTTGCCTTTCAGAGGCTTTAGTCAGTTGAACTGTGTTTATTTAACTTGGAGAAGACTGGTTTGGAGATACTGCTCCTTCCTTGTACTGTAGCTGCATCCCTAGTAAATTAGGTTCTCTGTGATCGTTTCTCTCTTCCCAGTCCCACCACCATTTGCATAGCATTGTGTTGCCTTATTTGCAGTGGCCTGGCTAGAGTAGTACTGGGGAAAAAAACTCCTCCTTACATCCAATCAACTCATTAAACAACTTTCTACTGTCTAGAAAAGTAAGGGTGCAAGTTCCTCTTTAAAGTGTGTGTATCTCCCTCTTGACTGGTGACCTGGTAGCTGTGCTGCTACTCTGTTAGATATTTCTTCCCTCTCCAAAACACTGGGGAGAGCTGTCTGGATTTATTTGGGTACTATAAGGCTAGACTCTTCTTTAGTTATGTTGTTCATTGGACTGAAGAATGTGCTTGGGTTCAGGTTCATTCTGTACATGTCACCATCCTTTGGAGGCAGCTGAATGACACTGACAGTGTATTAGCAGTCGTGTCATGATGTGGTACTGCCATAGCATTGTCTTGTGTGCCTTGGTTACACGAGTCTGTCTAGTATGTACTCCACTTGGGTCTAGTCATTCTTACATAGAATGATTGCTCCTGATGCTGGTACTGTGCCTCTATCTGTATCCATTACCGTGTTTATACAAAAGAGGCTTTGCAGCCTGCTTGAAGTACGTTTTTGCAGCATGATGCCAAGTTTCAGCTGTAGGTTGTGGAAGGACGTGCAAGGCATTTGGAGAAGCTCTTGAAAGACTTGAGGCGGGCTGGGAGAGCAGGATGTTCATGTCTTAATACAGGACTTTGCTGCTGCTGCTTCTAGTCTATGAGGAGATTTCATTTGATGGGTGGACCACTCGGTGCGTAAGGAATTGACTGGATGGTCGCACTCAAAGAGGTGCGGTCAATGGCTCGATGTCCAAGTGGAGAGGAGTGACGAGTGGCGTTCCTCAGGTGTCGGTATTGGGACCAGCGTTGTTTAACATCCTTGTCGGCAACATGGACAGTGAGATTGAGTGCACCCTGAGCAAGTTTGCTGATGACACCGAGCTGTGTGGTGCAGTTGACACACCGGAGGGAAGGGATGCCATCCAGAGGCACCTTGACAGGCTTGTGAGGTGGGACTGTGTGAACCTCATGAAGTTCAACAATGCCAAGTGCATGGTCCCACTCTTGGGTCGGGGCAATCCCAAGCACAAATACAGGCTGGGTGGAGAATAGATTGAGAACAGCCCTGAGGAGGACTTTGGGGTATTGGTTGACGAGAAGCTCAACATGACCCAGCAATGTGCATTTGCAGCCCAGAAAGCCAACTGTATCCTGGGCTGCATCAAAAGAAGTGTGACCAGCAGGTCAAGGGAGGTGATTCTCCCCCTCTACTCTGCTCTCGCGAGACTCCGCCTGGAGTACTGTGTTCAGCTCTGGGGCCCCCAACATAAGAAGGACATGGACCTGTTGGAGTGGGTCCAGAGAAGGGCCACAAAGATGATCAGAGGGCTGGAGCACCTCTCCTATGAAGAAAGGCTGAGAGAGTTGGGGTTGTTCAGTCTGGAGAAGAGAAGGCTCTGGGGAAACCTTATAGCAGCCTTCCAGTACTTAAGGGGTCCTATAAGAAAGCTGGATAGTGATGTTTTACATGGGCAGGTAGTGATAGGACAAGGGGTAATGGCTTTAAACTGAAAGAGGGTAGATTTAGATTAGATGTAAGGAAGAAGTTTTTCACTGTGAGGGTGGTGAGGCACTGGCACAGGTTGCCCAGAGAGGTTGTGGATGCCCCCCCATCCCTGGAAGTGTTCAGGCCAGGTTGGATGGGGCTTTGAGCAACCTGGTCTAGTGGCAGGTGTCCCTGCCCATGGCAGGGGGATTGGAACTAGATGCTTTAAGGTCCCTTCCAAACCAAACCATTCTAGGATTCTCCATCAAAACAAGTGTGTGCTTCCAGGAGAGAATCCAGGTGCAAATTAGTACGAGTGCTGTAGGACTGAAGAACTAAAGTTCCAGCACACAAGAGGGTACAAACCAGTACGATATGGGTACGCCATAAATACTCTGACAGCACCTGAGCCTTTCCTGTTAAAAGAGAGGCTTTGCTGCTGAGCTGAGGTAGTGGGGCAGGCATCTGGGTGTCTAGCTGTCCAAGTTAGGCACCCTTGGAAAAGGACGTTGACTCTTCAGCAAGGGATAGTTAACTGCAATTTAAGAGGAGTTTGCCCAGTTTAAGCGTCATGTGTTTTTATGCTAGAAATGTATACTTTTTTCAGATTGTTCCATAGTGGTGGTTAGTATATACATTCAAGCAGAAAAGCTTAAAAATTTGAACAGAGGGAATAAGCAGAGAAATACAAAAAGTTAGCAGTTCACGGCATGTGTGGCCAAATACAATAAAAAACCCACATGATGTCCGGTACAGTCTCACACACCAGTGACATATCTAATTCCTAGTACAGTATGGGTTTAGATCATACGTAGTTCTCAAAACCAGAAAATAATTTATTAAATATTGAAGTACACAAAATATGACAGCATTTCAGTTACATCAAGCACTGCATAGTTTTCTAGAAAATGGCTTGACGTGTATTCTAGGAATCTGACCTTGAGACTAAAATCATAGGCTATGTTTACATGCTATTATATAAAGATTTTACTTCCCACTTGTTCAAAGTCATTCTGTGAGAAGGAAAATCAGTCATGAAGTCATAGAAAAACTAACATAGTAGAAAACGTTGAACTGATTATAAACTCACAGAGTGTCTAGCACTGTTTAGCCACTGCTGTTTTGACAGCCATTAATTCTTTTAAAAAGTGATTATTATTTGAAAACATTATTTCCATTTGCAAATATAAGAACATATCACTGCAACAGATAAAAAATTCTATGAAAATGTTTTTTAAGAGCTATTATTGGTATAATAAAGAAGTATGATTAGAATAAATGTTTTTCTTTTCCTTTTTTTTCTCCTCATTTCATGCCCATGACTGACTTGATTTTTGCTGAGAATCCTTCCAGAATTCCTAAAAATAATTTCCTTTGTGACAAAACACAGAAAGTGCCATAACTGATCCTAGCCAGCTAAAAAGTTATCTTTCTAAGTAGAAGGAAATTTTCATGAGCGTGGCTTGACTGTAGTAGCGTGGGAGAAACTTTCAGACTATCTTCAGATGTGATTATTTTATTTAGTGTTTGCTGGTTTTTCTACCCTAAATATTCGGTTCAGTTATATTGTTCTGAAATAAATAATAATTTATTTTATAAAAACAAGCTAATAGGCTTTCTTACTTCCCCATCTTCATAAAAACCATGAACAGTCTCGGGTTTTAACCTCCATCAACCCTACTGATGCTTCTGTATATTTCTGGGTTAAGTATTAAAAGTCTTAACAGTTCAGCAGTGTTACAAATCACAGATGTCCTGAGCAGTGGTGGAAACTTTGCTTGCTAATGATCTTGTGCCAAAGTTGAAAGAAAACACTCTATGGGCTAAATTCAGCCTCTGTTTAGATACTTGCAGCACACTGGCATGTAGCTTAGTTTAGGTGTTCGGCAAATTTCATGTATAGCTTTTTGCCATTAGAAGCAGCAGCAAGTGAGGTGGTGCGAGTATGGTGAATTTAGGTTTAATAGCAGATTGCCCTAGGGAAAAGAGGAACGTTCGGGTCCGAATTAATTTATTCAGATCCTTCTGTAAATATAACAGGAATTCCTGCAATAGGAACTTAAAATTGTCTCTTGTTTTGGTTGTGCTTTTTACTCACCTGAATGGCTTATAGCTAGTGGAAACTTTTCTACTGGAGATACAGGCACTTCTCAGGAGTTTCAGGGTTTGAGAGCTCACTCTGTAAAAACAAATGGATGATCTTCTTCCTTGCCCCCTTTTCCTCTGCCGAGTCAACAGCAACAACTTTCTGGCCAGCACCATGACTTGTAACTAACACCCTCTAAGGCTTCCAGTAAAATAAATTGAGTCAGTGTCACGTGGAAGCTCTAGAAACTTAGCTTTGAAATTAGTCTGTTAAATTTTTCTATCCTTTTCTCCAGTCTTTGGAGATACTGATCAAACTAATTTTCAGAGTTGTCTTCCTCCTTCTGTTTGAGCACTAAGTATAAATTTTCTTCAAAGTGGATAACATCAGGTATTTTAGGCTTTGAGGAATGTATTTCCAGAGCCAGGGGCCAAGTCAGTATTGTTGGATTCTTTTTTCTTCCACTGTGCTGGAGACTAAATGACTCTAACCTAGTCATTTCAGTCCTAACTCCAAAGTACAAACCAGACTTCTTTTTCCCCACATCTTCCTCAAAAATGTAAGCTGCAGGTCAGGAATATTGATAGATCAGCATAAAATTGACTATAAATTCTCTATTTCTCGTGTTGCAAGATTGTGATCTATATGCACATGTGCACAGGAAAACAGTGTTGCAGTTATTATGCATAGTGTGTTACAAAATTACTGGTGCAGCAGGTAATGAAATGTTTTCATTGACAATACAGGATTGATGAGAGTTAGAAACAGAAGTGGAGTTTAATAGAATGTTTCCAAAAAGCTTTTGGGTGACACTTTTTCAGCTTTTGGTGACTTACTGGCTGAATATCCCAGATAACTTAACGATTTGTTGTCCTTCCAAAAGTGGGGTGGGGGGAACTTGCAAAGATGTTAAATGTAGTGTTTAACTACCCTGCATTAAAATGACATGGATTTTTTTGTTTGTTTTTAATGCAATGAAACTGCATGTCTGAGTTGCTCACTAGCTAATGTTGGAAATGCATAGATAAATATTTAGTGTGCAAATAGTTACAGCCTTTAACGAATAACAGACTATTGTTTTATTTTTGTAGTGGAGATGAATTCCTCAAGTTTCTTCAGAAGTGGAATAAAGAGTGTAGTAAGCTGACTGTTTCTCTGCAGACCATGAATAACCATTTCCTCAAAAATTCTCACAAGGTATTTAACCAAAGAAAAAAAGGTTGATTTAGAGTATATTATTCTATTCTAGAATATTATTCTACCTTGTAAAATGAAAAATACGAATACTCATCAACTGTCTTGATTATTATATAGTTACATAGAGCTGTCCAGTGTTCTTTCTGTAAAGGACACTTTTTTGGTTTTAGTAATTTATTTCAAAGAGTTAAGCCACCCAGTTAAAGGAGATAGATATGTTTCTTCGTGTTTCTGCTGATAGAGGAGTTAAGGTGACAAAAGGTTCCCACAAAGGCTGACAGAGAGTAGTAGATCATGTTGTGCATAAATCATACAATGAAAACCCAGCATAAATGCAGTTATAAACTTTTTCTGACAGTCTTTTATGATATGTTAACTAAAGAATATTAAATTATCATCTACAGTAATTCTGGCAAGTAACTGTAACTATTAACAGGTGGTACTGCAGTGGGCACCAACTGAAAGTTTTATTGAAGTCTGCAAAGATTTGGTTTGCAGTGTTGAAAAGCTGGGAGAAGAAGTTACCAAACTGAAGGACCTGGTGGAGAAGGTGAGTATGTGCAAGTGAGGCTATTAAATACTGTGTACAAGTTTCTGCGTGCAAGCTCAAATGCAGCATCCATCAGTGAAATGTTTCATACCTTGATCTGCTACAGGCTCTTTAGCTGTAGCTTGGACACTGCATACACCTCTTCCCCTTGCAACTTCTCATGGACAGAATGTGAAATAATCTAGAATATTCCACAGCAGTGTGGACAGTCTCCAAAGGAAGGCACAGTCAATCTTTTTCTTTCCACTGCAGGAAAGAATTAAGTGGAATGTATCCCTGTGCTCTTGGACAACCACTGTGGCATAAATGCCACTCTGAATACTTACACTCTTACTTCTTAATTAACAGATCTTTTGTTTGCAGTTATTGACTCACAAGGAAGATACTAAGGTTTTATGGATTGAACGGGAGGCATCCCAGATAACTCTGCAGAGTGACAAAAGAAGAGGGTGGGAGAGGTCAAGGCTAGATGTTAGCACCACATCAGTCATTCTCAAACCAACACAATGACACGCTCTTGTCAGATGGGGTCATTTTAAGTAATAGGCTAGTAGAAGGAAGGGCCGCTGGGATAGAGTAAATGGAGCATCAGTGTCAGAAAGGAATCTGTTGCTGAATGAAGCCATGTGGAACTCGGACCTTGAGTATAATGCTACTAATGCAATTTCCTGTAGTCTAAGTAAATTTAATGTAATATAACAGCCTTCTCCCAATAAATCACTTAACACCAAATATATTTAAGAGGTAGATAGAGGTTGTGGCAAAGAACTTTTTAGCTATTTGTGTTCCTTTTTTTGCATATGCAGAAATCAGTTGTATGTATGTATTTGCCTCCTGTATGTGCAGGCCAGTTATAAGGGCTGGTGGGGGATCTGAGTTAGGTGCCACTTGACTTTGCTCTCATCTGTACTTAAGGGTTTAGAGCTGTCAAGATGAAGCATGGTGCCTCTGTACCCAGTGTTAAACAGAGGTGTTAAACATTAGCCTTGTGATTACTTCAAAAATGTCATTCCTGTTCTATTAAATACTGTAGCGTTTTATGAATTTCCCTGATGAAGACTTTAATACAAAACATTTTTGTGCTACTTAATTTATGATGGGGCACTCTTGAATGAGTAGAGCACTGAAACATTTGTTATGAAAAGTGCCAATTTACATGACAAAGTTAAACCTCTTGGATAATAAGTTTGTATAAATTCCCCTAAAATCTTCAGGACTGTTTGCTAAGCTTAGTCATTACAAGACTTTGCCAGCAGTACATGTTATGTCTGTAGCATATAATTTTTGAAAGCACAGCAAATGAGATGGCCTTCCAAGCATTATAAACTAAGGTAGGGAATCGGAACCTAACCCTGCTACACTTCCTAACAAGGCTCCACTCAGTTTCAACATGTATTCGAGCAGCCACTTGTAAGGTACTTTCCACTCTTCCTTTAATGTCAAGGAAGTCTAATCTGTTACATGTTTAACTTGCTTTTTTAATAAACAGTTGTTTTAGTAATTAAATGGCAAAAGTTCTGGTGAAAATATTTAATGACTGGAGTTTAAGTGTTTTGTTACTAGATTTTTGTAGCATCTACTAGCAATGTGTTTTACTCCTGAGGAAATAAGTTTGTAAATGAACAGTTTGTTTTTCTAATGTATATTACAGAATGATTGAGCATCAGATAAGATAAAGGTTTGCACAAGTTTATTTCAATTGAAGTAGGGCAGAGACAGGCAGTGAGAAAGAAATAATATCAATCCTAGATGTGTGCAAATTCTTAGGACTGGGTACTTTATCACGTACTTAAGAAGCTTTCACACTAACTTTTTTCTCTTTGTTGCACTTTTTACATGAATTTAACATCTGCCTCACCATGAACAGAAGAATGACCCTAGCCAAGTGAAACTTCCAGAAAAAGCACCCACCTTGGAAAAAAGATTAGTAAAAATGGGAGCAGTAACATTGCTTGGATTTGGTTTTTTCTTCCTTATAACTAAGTTAGTGGTAAAGAAAATTTGACTTCAAGTTTAGTGCTATGAATACTTTTGGAAAACTTGGTCGCATTATGCTACTGTTCAGTACGCTTCTGTTCTGCAGCTGAGCCAAAGTCATGAAAATTTGTGTAGTTTCTCATCATACCTGTTGTATTTGCATCCAGTAAGTACTTTGATCTAGAAATAAAGTTATTAAAAATTAAAACTGCTACTTAAATGTATCTTAGGGTTTTATTTTCAAAATCAGTTTTGGTATAGACTGTAGGTCTAAAATCTTCTCAAAGCTGCTTTTCTTTTTTGGCATAAAGCTGGAATTATTGCTTACTAATTACTAGCTTCATTTTTACCTTTTAGCTGTTGTTCAGAGGTGACCATAAGCAAATAATTCTGATGATATCACATGTTTGTATTTAAAATTATGATGCAGATGTCTTTTGGGGGTTGGGAGAGTTTAAAATATTTTAAGTATCTCATGCAATTTTATGTTGATAAAGATCTTTTCTCTTGCAGTTTTTCATATGAATCTATCACATGAAAAACTTCCCAGTGAGTTGTACTTTTTTTTTTCTTTGTCACAATCACAGGACTGTGGAGATCTTGTTACACATTGCCTAAAAAGTCATTTCCCACTGAACTGTGATACTCAAATTATGCCTGAAATCTGTTTCCTTAGGGATACTTACTTCTATTAAGAGTTTCATCACATCTATTGAAAGGATTATAGCAGTCCTTTGCTATAAGAGTGCAAGCAACTTAGAAGACATAGCAGCATGTTTTTTCTTGGTCTGGTCTTTCACTATAACTGCTTCATGCTTAGAGTAATTTTTTCTTAATATTTTCTCCACTTAAAAAGGTGTTTGTAATTCCACAGTGAAACATTAATATCTGTTTTTCATCTGGTTATCAAACCAGCTATGGTGGAAAACAGGGAATTGGTGTAAGTTAATTCAAATCAGTTATGTTTTTGCAGACTTCAATAAACATCTGTAAAAATGCTGAATATTTCTGAATGGACATTCTTCTATCAAAATAAAACAAAAGGAGTCTAAAGAAACATAAACTTCAATGGGTGTGTCATGCTTTAGCACTCCCCACACATCTCTGAAAAAAGAGTCTTAGTCTTTGATGTTCCCTCTAGAGACTAGTAAGGTGAAGATAAAAACTTGAGTGCTACTCCAGTTGCTGTCACAGTTGTTCTCTGCTTTTTGTTTTCTAAAACTACATTGGGTGTTAGTATGTTTCCTTGTTACTGCAGTTGTTTTGCCTCCTTTCCTCCCAGGTTTCTCCTTCAATGCAAGGAGCATACTACAGAGTGATGAGGCCAGAGGCAAATATAACAGAAGTTGTGGGGGTTTGGGTTTTTTCCATTCTGTTCCCAGCTTTGGGTCAGAGGGGATAAGCTGTATTCCCCACCACCACCATCTACCAGCAGAAGTGGAGAAGTGCCTGTACTATCAGCATACCTACTTGAACCAGCAAAGTATAGAAAAGGAAGTATTTAAAAAATAGTTCTCTGTTTCTTCATATTACCTTATAATTAATCCTAAACTAACAAGACTCATATCACAAAAGGAAGAATCCATGGAAATGGAAAAATCCATGGAAATACAAAAACCTGTAAAGTGCAGTTTTAACTGCTTGTCATACCTTATATGTACACAGCACTCTTCCTCTAATTAGCTTGAAATACAGTTCAAATGCAGTTGCCCAGTGATGGGATGGCTCACAAGTATTACTAGAACTTTGACACCTAACATGTTTTGGGTTTTTCTGTTAGGTGAAGGTGTTGGGGGTTTTGTTGTTGTTGTTGTTTTGGGGGTGGAGAGGGAGTAGGCAGGCATTTTGTTCAGACTATGTTTCCAACATGTACTTTCGCTTTAGTTAAGTGGAGTTATTTCAACCACTAGTAAGATTTCTGTGATACCACCCTTGAAAAGATTCTGTTACTTAGCCTCACTATTCCTTACTTCTCCACTTCAGTGAGAATTTGCATTAATGAAGCCACTTCAAAGGACACTGAACGTAGCTTCCATTTCAAGAGATTCATTTCCTACCACTGGTGGATCTTGCCGTTTGAGACAGTAAAAATTTAAATTATTTTTTGCCATTAATTTGAAGAAAAGGTCCACTTATATGGAGGCCTTTTAAGTTAACCTTGGAGGTCTTGCAGTTCAATAGGAAATCTGTTCCAGAAAAGTTTTATCGGTATTTAACTTAATTACAGGTATAACAGTGTGAATGATGCCATCACTGTAAAATACCTGTGAGGGAAAAAACAATGCATGATAGTTGCCGATAAATTTTTTTATAATTTGAGAGTTACAATAAAATATTCCTGGCAGAAATGAGTCAGAAGTCTGAATGCTTGGAGCTGACCTCTAAAACACATTTGGGAGAAGCTGGTCCTGTGAAGTTATCTTATGGATTACCTATTTCAGGTGCTTATAATCATGATTGCAAACACACATGTGAACAGCATTTGGGTTAAACGTAGGCTTTCTGCCAGCAGCATCCTTAGCATGGTGCACTGTTCAGGAATAGTGTTCAAAATGGCATAAACCGCACCAGAGAAGCAAGGGTCTTGGAGTAACTGTTCTGAGCTGTCTCATTAATTGATTGGTCATGAACTGTGTTGCGTGAGTAGGTTAAGAGCCAAATAAGCAAAGATTATTTTATCCTACTATATCACAAAAACCCTGCATTTTCCTCTTCAGATTCCAAACTTGGGCTTAAACAATGAGTTTCAAGGTCCTTTATTCACTTTCATGTTGTTCCAGTGCCTCTTTCAAATTCTCTGTTTGAGAAGGTATCACAATACGGTTGTGATAGAGGAGGAAGCAAAGAAAGAGATTCCTTCAAGATCTGGCCCCTGAGCTACGCTGTCAAAATTCTCACCCCCACCAGCACCCGGTAAGGGAGCCTTCAGATAAAAATGTCCCTGCTGAGAGGCCTCCTTTGGTAAATCATCAAATTAAAGTAATTATTCCAGAACAGTAAGAATACAATGATTTGCACATCTATGAGGGGATTGGAGGAGAATGCTAAAGAGCTTTGCATGCATTAAGCAGGTAAACTGCACAGCCATGAGAGGTATTGTTCTCCTTTTACAGTAGTGCAAATTGAGATGCGGGAGGATTGAGTGAGTTGGACCTGGGGCCAAATCCTGCAGATACATGGTTGCTTAAAGATGCAGCAAGGTTCCTACTTGCAATACCATTGGATACCTAACTTCTCTTGATACGGATGAATATTCATGCAATGGCCTTTTCTGAATCTTTAGACTGTTATGTAAAATTAGGGCCTTGGTTGATCCCATGGAGATCTGAAAGAACCTAAAGAATTTTTGTTTCTAATTTTTCCTGTCCAAGATAAACTGCAGGTTGTGTGTGTTGTGTCTCTCTTCCTGTGCCTTGGGATTTGCCCTGCTCTTTAAGTTTGACTTGTGGAGTTATGTGACCTGTCATAAGGCGTTGCCCAATTATTCCTGTTGGGTACCAGTTGCAAATAGACAGTAATTTGGGGTATGTGCATTCTTAAATTGGGAAGGAGTGAGCTTTTTTTATTACTCCATTGACTTAGAGAAGTGCTGTGTTTGGTTTTTCTTCCTTTACTTCATCCAACTGCCTTGTTGGGGACAAGCTTAAGTTTGAGTTGTGCAGTTTATTCTTTTCCCTCTTGCCATCTTTGAACCCCTTCAGGTGTTCCCCAAAGCTGTATGTTGCTCGTAAGTGTGAGCAGGTGTTCACTTGCATTTGCCTTCTCTGTTCCAGCAGTTCTGCAAAGTTACAGCTTATCTTTCCCAAGTAAAGCTTCTGTGTTACTAGTAAAGTATTACAGATGTTGCTTTGGGCCTTACGTGGTGGAAGATTTTGAGTCTTCAGCCTTGCTAAACAAGTCTCTTTCAGAATAAATTGAATAAATCCATCATGCCTTGTGTCATGAAAGGGTGACTAAGTGATCCATAGGTTCTCTATGTTAGTTGTCCGCTTCCTTCCAGTCTGTTTCTGTATTCATACAGGAGGTAATCTTTCTGCACAGATAAAAAGCCTTGAAGGTCTAGCAGGTATCATAACTGCAGGTTTCTGCTTTTAAAGACTTTTATTGTCAGTTCTTTGTCCTGGAGGCATGGGGGAAATAAAATTTGGAAATTTATATTTCCCTGTTCTAGAAATAGGAATTTCCAGGTCACAAGGCTTTGTATTTTACTGACCAGAAACGGTAAGTGGTGAGGTGTGAAATGGGGTATTACTGGCATTAAATGAATAATGTGATGTGTATCCTTAACAGCTTTAATAGCTGTTAAATTGCTCTTAGTTTTTATCCTGATTGAAATGGTGTAGTTTCATGTAATACAGAGCCATAGTCTCTGGAAGTGGGACTTACAGGGAACCCTCTGGAAAGTTCTTTTTCTTTTAAGTTGTGCTACTGACGGTGATATATATGGGAAGATGCCTTCTACTTAAGGGTTTGGTGGGGTTTTTTTCTTAATTATTGTTCTCAGATGAGCCTTCCATGCCTTCAGCTTTTCTGAAAACGGTGTTCTTTATTTGAATGTAGAAATACAGGTTTAACTACATTATTTTCACTATTGTATTGAAAAACCTCAGCTCAATTTCATAAGGTGTGTATTCAAAGAATTGGGCTTTCAGTGTTCCAGGCTACTCCACTGTCATCTGTATTGCACATGCCATGATTTCTTGACTGGGTGAGAAACTGTGTGTGCATAGTACTTGTTGAAGACACATACAGCTTTGTAAGTCCAGCCTGCTCTTGCGGCAAGTAGGGCCAACAGCCTCTCCAGGGCTGCATCAGGAACAGCATTGCGTCACCTGCAGGTCGAGGGTGCGATCCTTCTCCTCTCTTCAGCACCAGGGAGGCCTCATGTGGTGTGCTGGGTCCAGTCCTGGGCTCCCCAGTATGAGAGGGACCTGGACGTACTGGAGTGAGTCCAGTGAAGAGCCATGAAGATGCTGAAGGGCTTGGAGCATGTGAGCTATGCGGAGAGGGTGAGAGAACTGGGATTGTTCAGCCAGGAGAAGAGAAGGCTCTGGGGCATCTTATCCATGTGTATAAATACCAGGGGGGGAAGTGAAGATCTTCTCGGTGGTGCCCAGGGGCAGGCCAAGAGGCGATGGGCACAAACTGAAATGCAGGAAAATTTATTTAAATGTAAGGGAAAAAAATTCATTGTGGGTCAGACACTGGAGCAGGTTGCCCAGAGAGGTTGTAGTGTTTCTGTCTTGGAGGTACTCAAAACTGGACACATCCCTGAGCAACCTGCTGGCTGACCTTCCTCTGAGCTGAGGGGGTTGGACTGGAGGAGGTCCCTGTGGTGGGTTGACCCTGGCTGGATGCCAGGTGCCCACCAAAGCTGCTCTATCACTCCCCCCTCCTCAGCTGGGCAGGGGAGAGAAAATATAATGAAAGGCTCATGGGTCGAGGTAAGGACAGAGAGAGATCACTCACCAATTACCATCATGGGCGAAACAGACATGACCCTGGTAAATTAATTTAATTTATTGCCAATCAAATCAGAGTAGGAGGAGAAGAAATAAAACCAGGTCTTAAAAACACCTTCTCCCCACCCCTCCTTTCTTCTAGGGCTTAACTTTACTCCTGATTTTCTCTACCTCTTCCCCCCACAGAAGGTCAGGGGCATGGGGAATGGGGATTGTGTTCAGTTCATCACCTGTTGTCTCTGCCGCTCCTTCCTCCTCGGGGGAAGGACTCCTCACTCATCCCCTGCTCCAGTGTGGAGTCCCTCCCATGGGAGACAGTCCTTCATGAACTTCTCCAACACGGGTCCTTCCCACAGGCTGCAGTTCTTCACGAACTGCTGCAGCGTGGGTCCCTTCCACGGGCTGCAGTCCTTCAGGAACAGACTGCTCCAGCGTGGGGCGTCACAAGTGCTGCCAGCAAACCTGCTCCAGCGTGGGCTCCTCTCTCCACGGGGCCACAGGTCCTGCCAGGAGCCTGCTCCAGCGCGGGCTTCCCACAGGGTCACAGCCTGCTTTGGGCATCCTCCTGCTCTGGCGTGGGGTCCTCCCCGGGCTGCAGGTGGATATCTGCTCCCCCGTGGACCTCCCTGGGCTGCAGGGGGACAGCCTGCCTCACCGTGGTCTTCCCCACGGGCTGCAGGGGAATCTCTGCTCCGGCGCCTGGAGCACCTCCTCCCCTCCTTCTGCACTGACCTGGGGGTCTGTGGGGCTGTTTCTCTCTCATATATTCTCACTCCTCTCTCCCAGCTACTGCCGCGCAGCAGTTTTTCCCCCTTCTTAAATACATTCTCCCAGAGGCACTACCACCATCGCTGATGGGCTCGGCCTTGGCCAGCGGCGGGTCCGTCTTGGAGCCGGCTGGCATTGGCTCTGTTGGACATGGGGGAAGCTTCTAGCAGCTTCTCACAGAAGCCACCTCTGTAGCCTGCCCGGCTACCAAAACCTTGCCATGCAAACCCGATACAGTCCCCCGGGCCCCTTCCCGCTTCTCCCGTTCTGTCATTCTGTGTAACAAGAGAGTGGTTAATAGAAATAATGGATCCAAGGTGAGTTCATGTAAGGCCAGCACAGAGTATAGGGCTCGGAGAAGGAATGTGGACAGCAATAAAGCTGGAATGCAGATGTGGTAAATGACTCTTCTAGAGAGGAAGAGGACAACATTCATGAGCCACTGGGGCGGTTGCCACAGGTAAAGGAGCTCCTGTTAATATAGAAGGGTATCTCAGGAAAACCAAACAGGTCAACTTCTTACTGCAAACCTGAGAAGGCAGGTAGCAGGGGGGACTGTAGCCTCTGCTCAGAGGGGTCTAAAACACTGCTGGAATTTGCTGTCTTCTCCTTGGTGTTTCTCTTTCTCTCCCCTTGTCATGGTTTAACCCCAGCCAGCAACTAAGCACCACGCAGCCACTTGCTCACTTCCCCCCCACCCCATGGGATGGGGGAGAGAATCGGAAGGAAATAGGTAAAACTCATGGGTTGAGATAAGAACAGTTTAATAGGACAGAAAAGAAGAAACTAATGATTATAATAATAAAATTATAATAACAAAAGGATTGAAATACACAAAACAAGTGATGCACAATGTAATTACCACCCACTGACCAATGTCAGAGCAGTGATCCACCCCCTCCAGCCAACTCCCCCCAGTTTATATACTGGGCATGACGTCACATGGAATGGAATACCCTGTTGGCCAGTTTGGGACAGCTGTCCTGGCTGTGTCCCCTCCCAGCTTCTTGTGCCCCTCCAGCCTTCTTGCTGGCTGAGCATGAGAAGCTGAAAAATCCTTGACTTAGTCTCAACACTACTGAGCAACAACTGAAAACATCAGTGTGTTATCAACATTCTTCTCATCCTAAATCCAAAACATAACTCTCTACCAGCTACTAGAAAGGAAATTAACTCTAGCCCCGCTGAAACCAGGACACCCTTGCTAATTGATCCAAGGTGTATCTCTTAAACTTCAGAAAGTGAAGTTGGCCAGCAGCTGAAAATGGGTGTGTTTTTTCACGCTGATTATCAAACAGATGCTGAATGCTCATCTGTTGCTTTTAAGACCTGCTGGAGTTAGTAATTGGAACTGTAGTTGCCTCTGGACAAGTAGTACTGTTGGAGAAGCAGTAATGTGCTCCAAGCTTCAATTGCCCTTAACCCAAAGTCTTTGCAGCCAAAAGCTTTTCTGATATTGGGGCGGTGGGTGGGTGGGTGGTTTCTGTGGGCGTGTTTGGGGCTTTTTTTAAGTTAAATTGATAAGTGGGTGAATGTTGCCACCTCGAAAGTTGATACAATTCTACCTTTTGCATTTTCTTTCTGAAGCACTACACGCTTCCATCTGTGATCTCAAGAAGTCCTAGCGAGTGACAGCCTGGAAGACTGATGCCTTCCCTGCAGAGAGTCATGGCTGTCAGTGCTGCCTGAAGAACAGGACTCAAAGGGTGCTTCCTAGCTAGCTTGCTGTTCCAGGATTTTCACCTGGGGTTGACAACCGAAGGCTTCTTTCAGGAACAAGAACTGTGCAGTCAGTCCCTAAGTTACTTAGCAACCTTCAGAGTTTGTCTTTGTTACAGCCAGCGAGGGCTGACTTGGAACTGGGGCATCTCCCTCTAGTTAACGAGGGTTCCTTGCCTGGAGTGTCTGTTACCCCGTGTTTGCCTTACAGAGATGACACTAAGCAAAAAAAAGCTGCTAAATTCCTTGTTCTCCAATTTGCTTCCACCCCGGAGGCATCGCCCCGCTCCCCGCCCCGCTGCTCCCGGGCAAGGGCCGCCGGGGGCGGAGGCGGAGGGGGGCACCGGGACCCCCCTGCACCGGGGTTGTGCTTGTTCCGGGCTTCTCCCGCCGACAGCAGGTCGCGGTCTCGGGGCGAGCCCGGTGTGTGCCCGGTATTGGCGGGTCGGGCGCGGTGCGGGTGCGGAGCGCCGGCGGTGCCTGGTCTCCAGCAGCCGGGGTGGTCGCCGCCGGAGGCTGCGCAGCGGCTGGCGGAGCATCCGCTGGCGCGTTTGAACGGACTGTCTGCTTGTTGTAGGGTTATTAGAAAGCAACTGGCTTCTCGGGATTCCTTGCCTAATCGGAGGTGTTACCTCCTCCTCTTCCCCCAGTGTCTCTTGACATCATTTCATCCATCAGAGTTTGAGAGGAGGAAAAAAAAAAAAAAAAAGGCAAACCACACACACCAACCAAAGCAGAACCCACCCAGTCTGTGAGCAGCCCACGCCAGCCCCTCAGTTTTGCTGTGACTGCAGGGAAGAGCTGGATCAGGGCAAAGATGAAGCATGGGAGCGGGGCTGAGCTCCTCGTCCTGAAGGATTTGGTGCGAGGCGAACCGGGAGGAGTCCGGAGCGATGCACCCACCGGCACCCCCCGTGCCCCGGGAGGGGATCAGTAAACCCCGCGGCCGCGCGTGGGGATGCGGAGGCGCTTGACCCGCGGAAGGAGGGAGCCCTCAAGGTGCGTTTGCTCCTGCCGGTCCTTGTCGCTCCATGGGATTTCTTCTGCCCCCCGCGACTGACCTGATGTGGACCGCAGCGTTTCTAACATGAACTTTCTCTCTGGGATCTGGTGGTCTCTTCCCCTGGTCTTGGTCTGGGCGACCCCACCAGTCACCTCCTCATGGTGGTAAGCTGTGCAATTCCAGGAATTTTTATTTGCTCTTGGGGAAGGTGGGATCGGATTAATTGGAAATTGGGGGGGGTGGGGGGGGGAAGCCTCTCCCTCTCAGGCTCGTATAAGCGGAGCTCGCTGCTGCCAGCTGCTCCGGTCCAGAAAGCCCGGCCTTAAAGCAAGCGGGATTAGACGGTCTCGGCATCTCCTTCCACACCCCATCCCTGCTCCCCGGCCTCCTCCTTGGCCTAAGCGCAGAGCAGCTGCGAGGGCTGAGCGGGGCTTTCGGCAGAGCCGAAGGGTGCGGGGGGGGGGGGGCAGCGGGGCAGCTCCCGGCCCTGGCCGCACTGCCCCGGCGCAGCGGAGCCGGCGGGAGGAGGAGGAGGAGGCAGGCTTGCAGGGAACACGCCCGAGGTGCGCGGGTGAAGCCCTGCTGCTGGCAGCCAGCCCCCCCCCCCCCCGCGCCCCGGCGGCTCTGGGAATTGGCTACAGCAGGGGTATTTTGTTATTAATAATTTAAATTTTTTTCCCCTCCCTCCTTCTTCCTCGCCCTCCCCAGCCCCTCCCTCCTTCAAAGTTTCTCCTCGCTGAACTGCAAACTGCAAGTGCAAAGGGTTGAAAGCCCTGCGGGCAGCGCAGGACCCGACTTCAAATGATATTTGAGCTCAAGGCGGGGCGTCCGAGGGAGCTCGCCGCAAAACGGGGCCGTGTAACGGGTTAGGATGGAAACACAAACCTGCCCCTCGAACGGGGGACCCCAACCGAGCCCAGGCCGAGAAGTCTTGGCGGGGAAGAGGAGTTAAACCGCTTCTTACAAACCTGGGGAACACATTTAACCTTGACACGGGCTGACGCGGGATCAAAGCCTGATTTATCAGACCGAGCATATTTCAGTGAAAATGCTATCTGTGTCCGTAGCCGTATAAACGTTATTTATGGCGATGGCTTTTTGTCGTGCCGTCTTTTAGCTGCCACTTAAATATATATTCCTCTGGAAGTCACGGCTTTAACGATTTTCTGATCGTATAAAATAATGAAAATACAAGGAAAGGACACTTTCTTCTGTTTGATCCCTTCAACAGACACCTATAGTAGTTTGGGTTTTATAAAAGGTACCTTTCGAAACATTTCAGGACTAATAGAGACCATCTGGACACAGATGATGATGTGATTTAATTTTTGTCAAGGTTGGTTGGTTTTGTTTTGTTTTTTTTTTAAAGTCCTGCACGGAGCTGTAATAGCGGGGTTTGGGGTTCTCCTAAATGCTTCACGTTGTTAAAAAACACAGCGCCGGAGACCGATTTTGAAGGATTTCCATCCAAAAAAAAGGCAGAGGCAGCTGCAGCTCTGGATCCGCCAGAGGCAGGCTCCTGCCCGCCGACGGGGGGGGGGGGGGGGGAGATGAGGACACCCCCCCTTTCCCCCCGGGGGAGCCGGTGCCCCGGGGGGTAACCGCAGCCTCCCCGCCTCTGCCCTTGCCCCTTCTCTCCCGCAGGTACATGGGGGCCGTGGGGTCGTCGCGGGTGATGTGCGACAACGTGCCGGGGCTGGTGAGCCGGCAGCGGCAGCTCTGCCGGCGCTACCCCGAGGCGATGCTCTCCATCGGCCGCGGCGTGGCCGCCTGGACGGCCGAGTGCCAGCACCAGTTCCGCCGGCACCGCTGGGACTGCAACGCCCTGGAGCGGGGGCAGCGTCTCCTCGGCCGCGTCCTGCTGCGCAGTGAGTCCCGCGTGGCGTGGGGGTGTGTGTGTGGGGGGGGGGAGTGTTTGTGTGTGCGCCTTCCACGCGGGGCGCGCAACCGCCGCCCGCGGGCTGAGGGTGACAAGGGGGTTTTGGGGGTCGGCGTGAGGGTGAAAGGGGGTTTTAGGGATGGGGTGCCCGTCGGTGACACCGGGGGGGGGGGGGAACAGGGGCAAGCGGCGGCCCTCCTCCCGTTCTCCTTGGTCCTAGCAGCCCAGAAGCTTCGCTTCCCATTTCAGGAGGGAGGGAAGGGGAAATGCAAAGTTATCCCGGGGTCTCGCGGTTGGCAGAGCAGCACGTACGGTAAGGAGAAGTGCCGCTCCGCTTCAAAACCTGTATCGGAGCAGAAAGACAAGGACCAGGTTTAGAAAGGGGACTCCGGCACATTAGGGCCAGGCCCTACGGTTCCCAGCTTCTCAGTTTTTTGGTGCATAGTGGACCCCAAAACCACAAGTTACGGGCTACAGAGAAACCGAGGGGCCAGAACGCAACAGTCGGGCAGAGGGCTTTCCAGCACAGCCCGCCCCGTCTAGGGACACTGGTGCTTTCGGGGGGCTGAAAGGGGAGCCCCGCGTCCGAGCAGGATCCCAGCACATTGGGATGGCAGATGACAACCCCTTCGGCAGGCCGGTTCCCGCTGGAGCGTTTCGTGGGGGATGCTGTGCTGCCCACGAGGTGCAGGCTGAGGCGTGGGCTCTGTGCCTGTGCCGGGGCAGCATGGCCCTCCAGGCCCTCAGCCCTCTGCAGGGGGGTGCAACAGCCAGTCCCTCAGGTCAGGCTCTGGGGGAATGAGAAGCGGGGACACATCTGATAGGGGGGAGCCAGGCTTGTGCAGACCCCGAGCAGCTGAGGACCGCGATGTGCTTCCCACCCTGGGCGGAGGACGGTTAAGCAGGGTGTTGTTGCCATCTATATGTTGGACTAAGGCATCTAGTGAGTCTTCAGGCAGCTTATATGGTCCTTTCGGCTCAAAGAAACAGCTGAGATCTGTTACCCTGCCAGGATGCCCTTATCCAAGTGATAAACGTGCTGAGATTCTCCTGAACCGCGGCTCTTTTCACCCAACGCCACACCTGGGCACGCAACTGGTGGGGCTGACCCTGCTCGGGCGCTTGTGTCCCTGGGATGTCCCGGGTACCGTCCGAGACAGCCCCTCCGGGCTGTGAGCAGCCGGGCACCTGCAAGGAGAGGAGGAGGAAAGTACCCCGAGGCCATTGCCCCAGCCAGCGGCGGGGATGGGGAGGAGGACAGGAGACACTGGGCCCACTGACCCGAGCAGTGGGATTTCATCCACAGAGCATCGTTCAGTGCCAGGCTCCGCAGCTGGTAAGCGCTCGGTTCCTGTAAGCGACTTCACGTTCCCTCAGGAATTCTTTGTGAGTAACCAGTAACGTCACCCATCAGCTGAAGTTTTCAATGAGGTTTGTCTGACATTCAGGAAAACAAGTCTGGCAGAACATGGCCTAATTCTGATGAGGCTATTTCATAAAAAAAGTAAAAATGCAGTTTTTCCAAAAGTGAAGTTTTTGCTGTTGGCTCATGGGAGACAATTAAGGCGTCAGGCTTCTGAGCTCTATGCTGAGCCTGATCAGGCAGTGATTGCCATGGGAAATGTAGGTTGATATTGCTCTAATTTGAAATGAAATGTTTTTGATTAGTTTAATAAACTCAAATGAAATATTTATCTTCCAACGACATCAAGCGTTTCTTTTTAATTAACGCTATAAAAAGTTTTGATGTTTCTGAATATGTTTTCTCAGAAATAAGTCTTCAAAAGAGCATGATTTCTAACAAGCCGTGATATCTCCTGCCTGATTTTGAAGGCAGCGTAGGGAAGGCAGGGTTTGCCCAGTCCTTCTGCAAGCTTTTAGTTGCCATTTGCCAAAGGCTTGCACAGCACATGGAAGTCCGGGGCCCATTCCTATTTGAAACATCTAGATGCTACTGGAATAGAAATACTAAATAATAAGTTATATGGCGTAATGCTGCCCTTACAATAAAATCACAGATAACATTCCTTCTTTGGGGTCCTACTTTACTGCGCTAGCATTACTTAAGGCTTACAAATCCTCCGAACGGGTCTTTCTCACTGCTAGTGGTCTTAGATACTGCACAAAAGTCTACTTCTCACTCCTTCAGTGCTAACAAACTTCTAAAGTATGAAAATATCCCATTCCCATAAATAGAGCTGTGCCAATATAAGGTAGGTCTGTATTGTAAATGACTACATCTTAAAATAAACTTAAGCAATTAGTACGTTGAAATATGTACCCGATAGCCTAAGAGTAGGCATAGTCTAGAAGTGCAGATAATCTTTGGTATAATAAAGTGTCTTCGTTAAGAGAAGGGAAAACTGCCCGCGCAGCTGGCGTGGAGGAGTCACAGCTGCCCAGCCAAATCCTGCCTCAAGCATGACACAAGCAGTGCCATTGATTTAATGGAACTTGTTTGTGTGAATCATGGTTACCGGGCTTGGTTCTAGGCAGAAAACCTAAATTTAATTTATTTTCAGAAAATAACACCCAAGATTTCTCCCTACCGCCTTTTAAGCAGGAAAGTTTATTCCAAGTGCTTCGAAGAGGAAAAGCTAGTTTCAAAAGTTATTTGCAGTATTTTGCAACCTACATGCTGTTCCAGTATCCCTATTTAATAATTTCTTAAACCTATCTCTGAGATAGCACTTCATATATTTTTCTAAATCGATGAAACATGATAGAAATACCAGCTGTCCTAGTCACGTATCTGTACAAAACAACTGATCCGTGAAAGTATATTAATCAATATCAGAAGCAAACATTTAATGTTTCCAACTCTAACACTATATTGATGAGCTTTTACCAGGGAGGGGTCCAAGTTTAAGCCATGACTAATTCTGGCTCCAGGGAATGTGTATTTGTGTGATTTCAGCCCAGTTTTATCTTTTGCTCAGCAAAAAAGTCCAGGCTAACTGGCTTGAGTTAGGATAGCCACTCAAACTACCTACCCCAACGATTTTTAAAGCGCCTTTTTTTGTTTCAGGTAGTCGGGAATCTGCTTTCGTACATGCCATCTCCTCCGCCGGAGTTGTTTTTGCCATCACCAGGGCATGTAGCCAAGGGGAGCTGAAATCCTGCTCCTGCGATCCCAAGAAGAAAGGCTCTGCCAAGGACAGCAAAGGCCATTTTGACTGGGGTGGCTGCAGCGATAACATCGACTACGGTGTTAAATTTGCCAGAGCCTTTGTGGATGCCAAAGAATGGAAAGGAAAAGATGCAAGAGCACTGATGAACCTTCACAACAACAGAGCTGGAAGGAAGGTGGGTGTCCATCCCCCCGATGCCTGGAGATGCTCTCAGCGAGCTCTCATGGGCCTGGGGCAGGGAATGGTTGGCCGTTGCTGACTGGTCTCAGCAGTTAGGAAGAAGTATGGGACGAGCAGGAGACTGAGATGCTATTTCTGTCTCCCTTGGAGGGTCGGTGTGGCAGAGATCTCCAAACAGACTGGGTGCAACTGCTTAACAGTGCTCCCATCTGAGCCAGTTCAGCGGTTCCTTGTGTGGGAAGTTAAGCAGGAGTCCAAGTCGTTGCAGGATCAGTTTGGATGGAGGTTTAGTTCTGAGCCTTATATATGGAGGAGTTTTACTTTTGGTTAATACAGAATAGAAATGCCTAGGGGAGGCTGAAGACCACACTGAAGAACAGGCTTGACTATTAAAGAGTAAATTCAAAATAGCATTGGAGAAAAAAACCATCCTGTCCATTCCCGTATGTATATGGTAAACCTAAACACAAAGTGAGCAGATATAAAATACAATTACTTCACTTTTTAAGAAAATAAATCCAAAATACATGTTCCTCCAAAAGGCATTGGCCCTGGGGTATGACCTGCTCTAAACAAACCCCTTTTCTAAACATTGTGTGAAAATACCATTCCTGAATTTCAACAAAAAGAGTCTTTACTTTTTTATTGTAGGTGAGTAGAAGGAGTAGTTGCCGGACATATTGCCCACTGCCAGTACAACGGCTGAGGAATACAGGCACTGACATTTTGTAGGGGTAGCTATAAGTAGTAAGAATAGTGCATGAAACTGGAATATGCTGTTTCATTATTCAAAATTTATTCAAAACTTGCTGCATCCATGACACCTGAAATAAGACAGCAAAATTTTTTATCGTGCTAGACCAAGCACTTCTAAAATGATTCGTAGACTCTTCTTGTCTTTGGTTTTCCTTTACGTGTATTCAGTAGGAAGCAAACTGTTCATACTCTGATCTTTTTGTATTAAAATATTCCCTTTATAAACTGTAAAATTGTTCTATACTAACTAGCCCTTATTAGAAGAAAAGATCCAATTTTAATGAATTGTACTGCAAGTAGATGATTTTTCTGGTAAATTTTTTGCCTTCAACATCTTTCCTCCACCTGTTTATTACCAGCAGGTGTAATTAATATGTAATATAGACAGATGAGGCTTTTCAGATCAGTGATATGCATATGCAGCACTATGGCTGTATTTATGTTACTGTGCAAAAGAGACTGCAGTCTACAACACAAGCAAAGACTTTATAGGGGTGAATTAGCTCCATGCTGGGAAGTACTTTCTGTAACAGATGAGTGTCTTAGTAAGTTTAAAAAAATACATATGCCAAATAATAAGACAGTATCGGTAAGCAGGTAGGTTTTTTAGAAAAAGATCAAGAGTCTTGAAGAAATAGATTCGATTAAAAATAATCAGCACATTTTCATATGCTCTAGGACCTGCTTTATAGAAAGGGATGCTGCTTTGCATCCACAGTGCAATAGTGTAGGTTTAATGTTGCAGGGATCTCACTACCTCGGCCCATCCACAAGCCTGGCATTCGGATCTGGGTAAGACCAGCTGTGCCCTCGGCTTTTTCTCACCCCCCAAAGGGGTGTGGATAGGTTTCTTTTAAAACTAGACTATTCAGATTTTACTAATTCAAAAACACATAGAATAAATATTTACAATATTCCCATATGAATCATACAAAATAATATGTTGTGTATCAGTATAGGAACACCACTGACAAAAAAAAATCTTGCATTCCTAGGTACTTCTTCCACTATTCCAGCAAGCTGTTTTAAACGTATGAGTAGCTAAACTGATTTTCACTCAGATAATTAAAACCCAGCATCTGCTTAAATCCCAGTTTTGTGATAGTACCATTGGCAATGAAGTGGGGCTGTGGGAATGTCAGTGACTTCTTTGAAGTAGTCATATCATTTACAAGTTGGAAAGAAAATTAAAAGTACTTTGGTTTTATAACACATTCTCGCTTTATTACTAAGTGCTTGGCTGAAAAATGCTGCCCCACTGTGCATCAGTCTCACTTCTAATCACGGCGCTTTCCTCTCTCCTACCTTCCTCCCATGATGCTGTTCCTCTTGTACAAACTCTAAAATCTTCATATTTCATGAACCCTTAAGGCATAATATTTATAGATCAAATATCCATATCTTCAGAATTAGGAATGAATTATTTATTGTATATGAACCCATCTGTTGTTCTCCAATGTCATACGGATAGCTTAAATGTCTGAGATGAAGCTGAAATGGCTTTAATGCTATCCAGACATTAAATTAATGATGAAGGTGATCTCTCCAGTGCAAGCTAATGAAGATCTTATTCTAAAATGTTTGTTAAAAGGTTTATAAGCATTTTAAAAATACTGTATTTTAAAATTTTGCATAGATCTGATGCCTAGCCCAGGTACGACGCTTTGCACAGTCTCTGTAAAATCATTTAAATATGAAATGCCTATGAATTTCCGGGCAATATTTGAAACGCTATTTCGGGCAAAGGGCGACTTCACGAAGGCGAGCTAGAGAGGGTCAGCACGGCGATGCTTCAGCTGGAACGATGGGGAAGGGGGTGCCTTCGCCTGCCAAGGGGCTGAGTGATTCTGCCCGTTTCCCAACTGGTTTCCTCCCGTCCAGTCTGTGCCCTGGCCTTCTGGACCATCTCGACCCTGGGGATGACTGGCAGGAGCAGGGAAGGTAAGCCCACCAGCTGGAGGATTGTCTGCACGGTTGAGTCGAGCAACCAGAGCAGCCCAACCGTGTGGGGATGACTTGATGCTACCAGTGGGTGTCACTACAGACCGTGATTTGCAGACCCACCGCACGCCTGGCATTACCGGTGAACTGAAAAGGGCTGGGAAGCATAAATTACAGTTTGTTTTACCTGTGTATATTTTACTGCGTTTCTAAACAGGCCGTGAAGCGGTTTTTGAAACAGGAGTGCAAATGTCACGGTGTGAGTGGATCATGCACTCTAAGGACCTGTTGGCTGGCCATGGCAGACTTTAGGAAAACAGGAGATTATCTGTGGAAGAAGTACAATGGAGCGATTCAGGTGGTCATGAATCAAGATGGCACGGGTTTCACTGTGGCTAATAAGAGATTTAAGAAGCCAACTAAGAATGACCTGGTATACTTTGAAAGCTCTCCAGACTACTGTATCAGGGACAGGGATGTAGGTAAGCCTCTGTCATTACACGTGAATGGTTTTATTTCAGACATTTGTACTTTGAAGCTCAAAAGTTATCATTATTATTGAGTATGTGTGTATATATATATATAAAAATATCCATGCATGTAACTAGCAGGAAGCAGGCAGGAAGATGTTTGGGAAGGACAGCTCTGTACAAGAACAATAGCTCCTCGACATCCCTAGATGTATGACGGCCAGTTGTTCTAATATAATTCAGCAGATTCTTCCAGATGCTATGGATCCCTGGAGACACTGCAAGGCAAAAGCTGCTTTTAGGGCAAGTTTGAGTTATGCTCTGGAGGCAGGTCCATACCATACACAGCCACATACACGCTCGTATCACACGGCTCACTCCAGAGTTGCCAGGTGCAACTACAGCAGCCCCAAGTCCCGTGATGTCCCCATGATACCACCTCCTGTCGCGTTTCTTCTCTTCCATATTGTTATGCTACTGGTGCGGACTCCCAAGAGACCAGCGTCCTCCTTTATCTGCCCATTCCCCGCAGCTCACTGTGGACCGTGGCCCCCCTAGTTGTAGACGCACCTCTCCCCATCGGTGATGCAGGAGGTACAGCAGTTTGGTGCAAACCATGAGCGTGCTGTCGGTAACGTGGTGCAAGGCAGCTGGAGGGCACACAGGTGGATGAAGGAATCGGGGTCGGTGGGGCACAGCCCACTGCATCGCGCGACACAGCTGTTTATTCCTCTTTACGAGACAGGGTTGGCTCCATCCGTGATAACCATCACATTTTCTGAAGAGTTGTGCCAGCCCCAGTGGGAAGAGGTAAAGTTTCAGGGCTGCTATTAACACTGGAATTTTCTGCTTTCAGAGATTCCAATAGAGACACGCTTAACAGTGTTACAGGATTCAAGGCATTGCCAAGCACCAGGAATCCTGCTATAACGGTTCTTGACCCGTGTATAGTATTTCCTGATGTGGCAATTAAAAACTAGCAACTAGAAAACCAGAAATGTGGAAAAGAGAGCCAGACTGAGTAATGTATGAAAGATGTTGTGGAACTAATTAATAGGTTGTATAACGTACCACATTGCACCCGGTATGACATATCCATAAGTATCTGGATAGCGATGCAGCTCAACTCTTTTTGGCACTACTGCGTATTTACAATCCAAGTTTACTTGGAATAAGCATTGCAAAACAACTGTACTTAAATAAGAACAATATGTGAAATCCTGGTCATGTACTATTGACTTCAGTGAACCCAGAATTTCATCCAGTATGCTTATATTGTACAGTGTTTCTGGTTAGTTGAGTAGTCAAGGTAATTTTAAATGTTATTTATGGATTTTGCAGGTGATGCTTATTACCTGCACAAGCACATGTTGTTCCTTGCATAGTGACCAATACTGTAAAGTCTAATACTTTAATCCAAGTGACTAAATGGGCATATTGTAGCATTGTGCAGAGACTAACTTTGCAGACTAGGATTTATTCAAAACTTTATTTCTTGAAGTTGCCTTGTTCATTGTAAAACCCATGATTTCTTTCCCCCAAAAAGGAGAGCCCATACACGACCCACTTCTATGTCAAAAAGCTGTTTAATAATCTCTTTGTACTAAGACTAATCTCATCTGTCAGTCTTGTTATCGTGGAGAAGAGTGGGCATTTTTCACCGTGGTGTATTACGCATGCTTGCCTGACACTGTCAAGCCTGTGCAGAGATGGCAGAGTCTGACATGTTCTTTGGCTCAGCTCAAGATAAGGCTGCAGATGAGGCGGTGTTCCTTTGCTGCCCAGAATTCAGAGAATGTGGCTGTTTGGAAGAGCACATTTTTGGCAAGCTGCAGTAAACCTTTAACAGGCTGCAGGATGCCCTGCTGCTTGCGTGGAGCAAAGAAAGAATCAGACGAACAAAAACTGATCTGGCTTTGAGAGAGGTAATTTCAGCAGCTGAGAAGCAATTTTTCTTTATTACCTGTGGTTTGCCCTGTTGAGCGCTCCAGAGTGTCAGCTCTGTTAAATGACTGGAAATGAAATGAGATTATGGAAGTCTGAGTTTGGAAATAGCTGGGGAGCATCTCAGCGTCAGCTAAATCTAATAGCACAGCACATTAGTATGTCCTTGAATACAGTTCTGCCTTTCATTCTCTGGGGAATTCAAGCAATTTAGTGCTTCAGGGAAAAAAAAAAAAAGCATATCTGGTGATTGGTTAGTATTGGGACTGAACGAAGGATTCACAGAGCAAATCTTACGAAGCATCACGACTTGACCAGGAGACGGCTTCACAAACTGTAAACCGACCAAGCCAGTGTCCTCTGCGGCTTGGGTGTGCTAACGCATGTGAACCAGTAAATTAAAGGTGCTCAGGGGCTGTATCAGCAGCAGCCTATCCAAAAAACCACATACCTTGTCTTCTGCCATTGGAGCCTGTAGCTCTGGGTCTTCTCCCTGGCGGTGAGCAGCCACCGGAGGGTGCTGGGTTGGAACACACCCCTCTGGGTCTGGCAGTCTGTCTGGGGGAGACAGCTGGACATACATACATGGATCACCCCCACTACATGAAAAATGTGACGTTAGTATTTTTTTTCCTAGAAGGAAAAGAGGAGTCATTGTTTTCGGGAGACATGTGATATGTAGAAATCACTAATAACAACTCAGTAGCAGGAAAATGTAATAACGTGACCACCTCTTGTCTAGATTTCATGACTTTTAGAAAAGGACCAAAGGAAGGTTTTCAGACATGTTCAGAATTCACTTAATTCTGCTCACATGGGTGCTGAAATAATTTTTACTCACAATTTTTTACTCATAATTTGATAGAAACAGAGATAGGACATCCCAGATGGCTTTTGAAAATCTTGGCATGAACTTACAAATTTTGCCACAGTTTGCATGGTCTTCCCTTATATCAGCATACATTTCCAGCTCCCAAAACCAATACAAGCCTACCCAGGACTACACAGGGAGAGACCTGTTAGAAATGAAGAAGCTGTGAAGGGAACTAAAGTGATGACTACACAAGTGGCACTTTGTCACGTGTACTGTCTTACCCTGAGTGCGTAACTTCACCTCTGAAATGCTCTAAAAAACCTTCTTGCTTGTCTGCTTATAAGCTTCTGTTAGGAAGGATTAAATGTTTGAGCAGCCGTAGCACGGGCATCGCCAGCTTGCTGGCTGAGTCTTCGTTACAGGTTGTTCATAGATACTATTAAAACCATGTAATGTCTTACTGCAAAAAAACACCCCATTTTACAACAGGTTTATTAAAAATTAGCTGGTACAGAGCAACCAAAAAACTTAGGCAGTGTTTGAGTGAAGCCTCTTCCTGCAGGGAGACCCCCACCAAAGCGTGTAGAGCAAGCTGAGCTCAGCTACGCGTGTTGAGGTGGTGCATATGGAGCGGAGAGATTGGGTCCCCAAGCATGGACGCCAAGGTGGAGGTGATGGGTGAGCGGCAGGATGGCGTTGGCGAGCGTGTGTTGACAGTTTGCAACTGTTCTGGTAGCAATGAGGCTTCAGCTGCGTGAAGGTGATGGTGGAGCAGAGGCAGGTTGCGTCTGCGTGCAGATGGTCTCAGGCTGCTGCAGCAGTCCCTCAGGACCTGCTGCAAACCCCTGTGCCACGTGCTTCAAGTCATGCATAGGTTTCTCCCGACACTCACATGGTCGCGGTTTGGGCGCTGTCAAAGCCAGCGTTGCTGCCTCTGCCCGTGCACGGGGTGTGGGCTGCGTGCCTGGGTTGTGGTGGCCATCTCCTGTGTCCCCAACAGGCAGACGGGGTGCTGCGGCTGTGCCTGAGGACCCTCCTCAACTGGTGTCCCGGTGGAAAGCACTCTGGACATGCACGTGCAGTGCTACGGGCAGCCCCACGGAGCCGTGCGTTGGGTGACAAACCACATGCCCAGGGTGATCTGCTTTGGGTCCTTCATGGGATGATTTTCATGTTAATTTATTTCCCTTGCTGCCCCACGTAAGCCGTTTGCTGCATTTTTGAGATGAATGAGGACAAGCCCAGAGTGAAAGAAAAATGTGAAACTAAAGTACAGTCTGCAAAGTATTGGTGTCGGGCAAGATGTGTTAGTACTTGAGGTATGTAGCCCGTGGAGGGAAACCAATCTTGATCTATGTCAAAAGCTGCTCACTGAGGTTAGCCGCATACAGTCAGTCCCTGTGTGACTTCTTGGCCCGTATCTCCCAATTTACGCATTGCAAACATGTTGGGTGCAGTCCCAGCCCCATGCAAGCCGACGGTGAAGCTTGCGATAACTTCCATCAGGGCAGCCCTCTTCCAAGCACGCTCCGGCAGGGGAGTAGCTCAATTGCCCCAAGAGCCTCTGGGAGCTGACAGCTGTCATTAGACAGCTATCACTGGCTGTGGAGATTAGAACGAGACACGTGTTTACTCTAAACTGAATCTGGATAAGCTGTTTTTATTAGCACCTTGCTGTGTCTTTGTTGCTGGCCTGGGAAATCCCAGCCCCTCCAGACAAGGCTGTCTCTGGTGTGCGCTGCCTGTTCTCTCCAGCCCTGCTGTACTGGGGTGTTGTACATAGGTGCCACGTGAATCTTTCTAGATTTAAAAAGTAGCTTCAGAGCTACTTTTCTGTGAATATTTCCTTCTTTCTTTTTCTTTCCCCAAACACTTGTGTGGAAACTAGTTTATTGTTGTTGGGAATTTCACTGCTTTTTTTTTTTTTAGGTGGAAGTCAAATAATGAACTTTATTGCTTGACGCCTGATTTTTAATCAACAGAAATAGAAGGGAAAATCTCATGTTATAAAGGAATAAATACATTTTAGTGCTTTAGGAATGGGAAAAAATATTTTTCAACTTACTTACCATATGTTTGCTTAAGAAAACAACTGTGCAAACCAAGAAGAAAGGGTTTGATGTACGGGCCATAAAGTTGGCAGTATTAAAAGCTGTGGATGTTTTGGCAGGTATAATGTTGTGTGTCGGCATGGCAATTCCAACACTTGAAATAAAAACAAAGAGGTTGCAGGAAAACTTTTTACAAGTTAGAACATACTCCTGCCTCTTAAGCGATGAGGAGGTGCATTACAGGTAGCAGGCAAAGATCAGAAAACTCTGCCTTATTTTGTTTAGTGTCTTCTGCTGTCTTCATCACCTGGGTATCTGAGTGCCTGCCAAGGAGCGCAGTAACTTGCCTGGCTGCTCGCTCTCAGTTATTGCTCATCTTCTTTCTCACGAGAGAAGCTGAAAATGCTGTTAGAACTTTTAAAAAGTGTTGGTTTTGCTCGGAAACTAAGCCTTTATATGAGCCTGTTTTCTCTTTTGTCACATTCTATGGATAATTTAGTCTCCTCTCTTAGCGGCATAGTAAATGTTGATGTTGTACTGTGGGCAGTGTCAGATGATACCGGCTTCTGACTATCTCTTAGTGGCTGAAATAATTTTGCTTTTGAAGTCAGTGGCAAAACTCCTGTTCAAACCAGCGGGCATATCCCATTCAGGTTCTCCTTCGCTGCTGTGCGATTTCCCCAAACTTCTGGAAATGAGAACTTTGGAGTTGGAAACTAACCTGTGCCTCGGCTGGGGCAGCTCCTGCCAGGCGTGGGGGGACGTGGGGTCTTCCTTCTCCCCCAGCAGCCGGGTAGCACGGCCCCGAGGTGTGCTGAGGAGGAGAGCGGATTAGCTTTTCCTCCACTGGAGGAATGACGCCTGGCCGGCCACCACGCGACAGTGGCACAGCGAAGGCTATCTGTGGGTCTGGCTCGGTTCACATGAACCGCACGCTGAGAGCAAAACGCTAAGCGTTTTGAAATCTAACCCAAATCACGGTTGTTGGAGATGATTATTGTTGTAGGCGTGCTGCACTACACAGCCCAGGCACACCGGGACTTGGGGCTGGGCCCGGTCGGCCGGGTAAAGCAGCACGCAGAGCGAGGGAGGTGAGGGAGAGCCTGTGCGGGGAGGCCAGCAGGAATTTGCACCAAATTCCTGATGCAGAACGTTAATCACATAAGTAAGTCACAAGCTTGGCCTCTGTACCTTTTTTCTGTCTGAGCAGAGAGGGCAGGACAAGCATCTGTAAAAGTGGTTATTCAGTGGTATTTTGCACAGTCTGGGATGAGATGGATGTTGCTGTGGGCTGACACAAGCGCCAGCACTTATGTTCAGATGTCCCCGCTGCTTGCACGGTGTCATGGATGGAGGAGACCGTGGTGGCCAGGGAGCAGGGTTTGGTTTGTTTTCTGCCACAGGCTTCCTACGGGACCACAGGCGGATCACGTAGCTCTGCATCCTCCTGCCCCCTCAGCCCTGCCTAGACTGGGGGCACTGGAGGCCAATGGAACTCTCTCTTCCCCCCAGTGTGGAGTGATTCCTGAAAAAAGGATCTGGGAAAGGCCTTTGGCATCACTGCCTTGCCTGTCATGCAGGTTGCCCCTGTACAGCTGGCCTTGTGGGGAGAGCTGCATGGCCAAGGGCTTGCTAGGGGTGCTGTGCACCCGTGTGGGTCATTGCTGGTGGTACCTCTCCTCCTCCTCCTCCCCGGGACCCCCTGCACGGGATCCAGGTGCCGGCACTGGCTGCGGGGACAGGAGACTGGGAATCACTGCCGATTCCCTGGTGCAGGGTATGCCTGATGCAACGTCTCTGGTTTTTACATCAACGTGAGGTGCTCGCCCTGTTAGCAGAGACTCACTTTAAAGTGCTGTTCCGCCGCCTCCCCAAGGATGCTATGCAGAGTGCTGGTCCATGGGCAGCAGCGTGAGAAGGCTCAGACCCCGAGGCGACCCAGGATTTACGAGGCTGCAGGTGCAGGAGCCCGTCTCTGGCTCTGTTCAGCATGTCTTCTCCTCCCTTTGCCTCTTCCCCCTTGGGTGGCTCAGCAGGTCTCCGCTTGCCTGGCCTGGCAGCACCGTGGCAGCTCAGGACCCCCGAGCTGGCACCAGCGTCTCTGCCGTCGGCAGCAGCCGGTGCAGCTGTGGGCCCCCGCTGAGCCCGGGGGGCCGGCGGCCACGCAGCACCCTTCTTCTGCTCTGCCCGCAGCAGACCGGCACCAGCGATTTGCTATTGAAGCTTTGTGGGTGTACATTTCTACCCAATGAATATTTAAATATTTAAGTAATTACAGGAATATAGGCTATGGGAGAGAAGGCTGAGATGCCTCCCAGGGACTGAAACACTCCTCCGGGGCAGCAGTCGAAGCCTGTCCTGACTTTGATGCGAAAAGAGCAAAATTTCCCCCAGCATAGCAAAGAAAGAGGCTAAATCATGTGTCGGTCACATGAAAAACTGCAGTCTGAGAAGGTGACTTTACTCAAGTCCCTGAGAACACTCGCTGCCTCAGTGGCTGGGCCCAGGCTCGAAAAGACACGAAGTCTCCCTGGTGCTGGTGACAGTAGGGGACAGAGGAACAACGAATTCTTGTACGTATGTCATGAATTGCTTCAATACAGCAGTGGTATATACAACCATGAGTACACCATAGGGGGAAAAAAAAAGAAAATTAGAATTTATGCAGCTTAGAGTTTTAATAATTACATGTTAATTACAGCTTAAGTTTTGGTTAATAATAAACCAATTACGATTGGTTTGCTCTCCTAGCTCATGCCAATTTGAATTAACATCTGCATGTATTTTTCTTCTTTAAGAAGGTGAATTGTTAATGTTTGATGTACACCTGTGAATACACTTTGTAAAATGTTTCCAGTTAATTTAATGACCACAGTCAATATTTAGGGAATCCCATTTTGGCCAAGAACAGAAGAATGGAGCTATAATCGGGTCTAGGGAAAATGGCAGAACAGTATTCATCTCATGGGTATACCTGAAATTGATTTATAATAGCAATACATAAGAAATTAGGTGAAGCAATGAGTATTCATGAAGTTTTCAGATTGGTGGTAATAATCTGTCAACAGCTGCGGTATAGATCCTGAAGTGTAGCCTAAGATAAGTTTGTGTTAGATGAGCAGCAGCTTCTATGATGTGGTAAAGTAGCAGTTCAGGCTAAGGCATGCCTCAAAGAGTCATTTTGTGCCAAGTAGAGGTGGGCAGAGTCATTTCAGCCACTCCAGAGAGGTTTTAAGAACATGAAAAGGCGTGATATGCTTCCCTACCCCTCCTTCCGTCCACAGCAGGCTATAATTTAGTTTCTTCTAATCTCTGTCAAGAAAGAGGAGGAGAACCTTTGGTGCTTACCCCACAGAGATGAGAGGGGCACAGAGCAGCCACCCTTCAGCCGCCACGTGAACTGGTGGACACAGGGGCTGTGGGTGGGTGCAGCAGCGATGCCAAGTGGTTGGGGTGCTCCTGCACTCATTTCTGCAAGGACTTTAACCACCAGCAGCATGGTTACTCTGCCCATTGTGTCCCTTGCGGCCATCAAATTTAGCGGTCTCCTCTTTCCCAGCCCTCCCCTGCCCACCCAGAGCTTCCCTGCAAAGCCCTTGAGGTCCCGAGCACGACGGGGGTCCTCCTCCTGGGCGCCCCATTTCACGCAGCCCTGGGGGACTGGGCGCAGAGGGCAGGACAGGGCTGCACGGCTGCCTCGGGGAGGGTATCGGCTCGCTGGAGAGGTGAAAGTTGCTGCAGAGAGATGAAGCAAAGCATGATGATACCAACAGAATCAGGCAGAGCCTTGAAGTATTAGGTCCGTTTTACTCCTTCTCATCTCCAGACCTGATTTCTAGGAGAAATGGGAGAATTTGAGAGCAATTTTACCTTATTATAGGTATTTCTCTGGCTTGATATTGAATCCTGGGTGATGTGATGTTGAAGGATCAAATACATTGCAAATTATGTCTCCTATACCTATTTTCATATGCTTTCTGTCCTTCCTTAAAATCCCCCTCCTGACCTTTACTGTGTTTCCTTTGCAGGGTCCCTCGGGACAGCTGGTCGGGTTTGTAACCAAACCTCCCGTGGCATGGACAGCTGTGAAGTGATGTGCTGCGGGAGAGGCTATGACACCTCCCGTGTCAGCAGAATGACAAAATGCGAGTGCAAATTCCACTGGTGTTGTGCTGTGCGCTGCCAGGACTGCCTAGAAGTGGTAGATATTCACACCTGCAAAGCGCCGAAGAGCACGGGCTGGATCTCCCGGACATGATGCACAGGCTACTGATGCTTGAGGACCACAGCCTTTGCCCTTCCCGGTCCGTGCAGGGAATGCGTCTGAGGTCTTACTCTACTTTTACGCCACTTTTGCCTTTGTCTTTCATTGCACAGAAGCTACTGAATAATTAATACAAACTCTGCGGCATTTACTTCCCATTTCTGCATGACAGTGTTGCTGCAGAGTTGTCTGTGCATAAACTGATGCAGCTCTGGAAGGACGTACTTCTGCTGGGACTCTTCCAACCAACACGTAACTCTCCTCCGGACTCCTTGAGGCAATTAATTCCTGCCATCAGGAACACAGCAAGATGCAAAGATGGGGCATTTCGTACAAGACCACCACCACCAACTGCATGGGCTGAGCTTGCTCAAGCATCTTCCAAAGGATCTTGTGCTGGTCACAGTCGTGCCCTGGATACTGAAGTGCTTGGGAGTTTGAGCACCGGTTGGTGATTCCTCCATGAGAGAAAATTTGGGGCCAGGCTGGGTGAAAGGCTTTATCAGAGGGGTGTTTGTCTATCGCTGTTGGACTGGAGTTTGCGGTGAGGTGGCCACCGGAGGCCACCCCAGCCACCGTTAGCATGCCGCAGCTTCCTGTGGGGCAGAAATTGGCCCACGGCGAAAAGCAAAGGAAACTGCAGGAGATGTATTCAACCACAACATTTTCATAAGCTATTAAAGAGTCAAAGCAAATGTCTTAGTTATATATTTGTGAAAACTTGCCTTAAAAGCTTTTAAAAGGTCATTAATATTAACTGCTGAGGTTTTTTGTGATCTGAAGGATCGAAGAGATTCGTTTCTCAGCCTAGTGAGAGCTGGGTGTAGGACACTCAACTACCTAAGGATAAAAAGTTTCCTATTTTTCACTTACTGAATAAGCAGAAAAACATTTGCAGAAAGCTGATGAAGAAGGAAGTACCTTGTCTCAGTAAAGATTGGGTTTCTAAAGAATCTATATCAACTTCAATGTTCTTTTAAATTTAATGAATCTGTTAAATGTATTCAGAATGATACTTTCCATCCAGATGGGGACTTCCAAAAAAGATTTTCTCTGAATACTTTCTGCAAAAACTTACACCTATGATTAAGGGTCCATTGGCCTTTGATGGAGGCAGCTGCAGGTTGTGCCAGGTCCATATGCCAGGCTGGGATCAGCCCCAAAAACCAAAAAGTGCTGGAAAGATGAGCAGGCTCACGAGGCCCAGAAATCGCAGCCTCACAGGAGAGGAGCTGGGTCAGAGAGGGACCAGCCGCCTCTCCTCGGAGCAGAGGCCAGCCAATGAGCCAAGATGAAAGATGGGTCCTGCGCTGGAAAGTCTAATAAGGCTCTGGAAAACCACCCATGAAGTGCAGAGACAGGCAAGGTAATGAAAAAATAATGTAGGAAAAGGAGGTTAAATGGGTGACAGAACATACTGTAGATGCAGGTAAACTTTCTGTATGAAAATGAAAAAAACTGCAGGAACCCTAGCGGGTACAATCAGTGCATGAAAAAGTAATATACAAGTTGCATACTGTGACAATCGAGTGAGTAGTCCGTTATGTTGTTTTTTTTTTTTTTTAAAAAGAATATTTAGAAAGAACAGGGATTTACATTCGGTGGTCTTAAGGGCAGTCATTTACATCTGAAAGGCTTTGGAAAAAGTTTGTATCATTAAAATGGGCAAGTCATCTTCCAGAAGTCACAGCTGGCATTAAAAGATCAGGAGGATCCAGAAAGGTATTTATTTGGACAATAAGATAATGTTTCAGTTACTGTATATGGCATTAAGGTAATTATCACGCTAGAAGTAAGAATAATCATGCTTCTGGGTATAAACCAACTGCTGGTGGGACTAGCCCTGTCAGCATGTTAGTATACAGTGTGCACATTACACACACATGCAGCGTGTATATATGTATACACGTTCAGTGGTTATACTGTTGGCCTCATTACTGCTGGCAATTCTGGCTCTGGGCTGGATAAGGAAAATTCCATACCTGATTGTATTTAAAGGTGAGGTCCAAGGAGAATTTTTATCAGGATTTCATTGTGAAAATAAATCTGCGTATTGTTCACAGACTGAGCAATATCACATTTTAAGCCTGAAACTTAAAGAATTTAAAAGCAGTATAATATTTTTTAATTTTTTTGAGCCAGGTTTTTTTAAAGATTCAGAGACCCTATGAGAAGTCTACAAATTCCCCATGTAATAAAGTTGAAAATATTTCGGTGTTCTGGAAAAAGGGAAGTCTCATTCTTCTAAGGGAATTTGTTCTAGGCAGTTGAATAAAAGGTAATGAAATGAGATTGCTTCTTAACTAACTCCATCATTGGGTTAATACACCAGAAATCAAACCTAACTGAATTCTGCAGTCCCAGGTAAAGTGTTTTGGGGTCATTGTATTCAAGGTGGAACTTTTATTCCATGACCTGGTCCGCCTCCACCAAGGTACATCTTCTTGCTCCAGACTTCCCCCTGGTCTCAGGGGCCTGTGGTTCCTGAAGGCTGGTCTTACCAGTAAGACCAGGAAGACGATGGCATTGAGTACCCTGGCCTTTTCAGCATCCTTTGTCACCAGATCCCCTGCCCCATTCAGCAGCAAGCCCACCAAAGATGTGCACAGCAGGCTGAATTTTATATTATTTCACGCAAGTGCCATATTAATAAGCTGCAATGCAATGCCTCCACCAAACTCCCTTCACCAGAGGAAAACCAGAATATTTTGCAGCACAACAAATGTGTAATTGCTGAGCTGGCCAATTATTTTATTACATTTTTTTTTCTGTATTATTTATGATTTTTTTTTTAAAAAAGAGCTCAAGGTAGGCTTCTTACAGCTGTAAGCATTTCTGCTGCCTCTTCCATGAAGAAAGCACTCCTGGGAGCTTTTGCTATTTCTTAGTGGGAAAAGATGCTCAGAGATGTAAATATTGCTAGGAAAGGCACCTCCTTGACCTTCAGCTAATCAAACAAAAAAAGGAAAAAAAAAAAAAAGAAAAAGAAGAGAAGAAACAGAAATTGGGCAAGGCAAATGAAATAATCCTATATTTTGTTCTATGGAATAAATTTACTCATGTATTTAGTCATGAAGAGGAAACAGCTGTCCCTAGGTAGACACTTCAGTGTCAGAATAATATTAGCTGAGGCAAAAGGTTGTAGGATTATTTTTTTTTTAAATATGCAGTCCAATTTTCTTGAGGGAGTTCCCTTTAATTTGCTGCATGAAATCAGAATCTAGCAGAGCTCTGAAATGCTGTTAGCCTGCCAAGCTTTTTGGGATTGCTCCCTCCCTACTATTCTCTTTTTTAACAAACTTTACCCTAAAAAGCATGTTGAGCTATTTTAGAAGAAATCTCACAAAAAAAAAGTGTAATTTTCTTTTACCACATGGAAAATGGGGAATGACTTTTAGGAATGGTGGCATATGTTTTGGCATATGGGTGTTGTAACTCAAGAGATTGTTGTGTTGCTTCTTTTTTTCCTGCAAAACTAGCTAAACCCAATTTGTGCATCTCACCCTGACCTCCCATCCCTGTGTAACCTTCTCTGCAGACATGGATCAGAAATAAAATACTGCATTTCTGGTACTGTGCTACACAGCTGCTGAAAGGCATCCAGCCTGGATGCCCAAATCACACCTGCATTTGGCAAGCAGCCGGCAATCCCTGCCTGCAGGCTTCGTGCCCAGCCTCTCGTGGGACTAGGCGTATGGTGGGCAAAGGGAAAATGAATGTTTTACTGAGGATTAGTGAAGATCTGGGGCTGGGGAGGGTGCTTTCACTAGTTAAAAATAGCTCTTAATCCAGTGTGGCAGCACAAAGTGTACCAATGCTTGCTTGTCTCCACGGGTTTTGCCTCGCACTCTTAGGAAGGGCTGCAGCCTCCACGTGTAGGTGACAGCCACCTCCGAGGGCAGGGGCAGTTTTGTGGTCACATACAAGAGCCTGCAGGTTTCTCCTGCCACTTCAAACAACACAAACGAACTTGTATTATTATCTGAAAGACAGCAGCAGTTCATGGGCTGTAACCACAAACGTGTTTTGGCTTTTTTTTGTATAACATCTTATTTGCCTGATTAAATGGATGCGACTTCATAATGTAAGATCTTCTCACGTGAAAGAAGCAAACGTGTACGAATCAATATATTGACTGCTCCTCCTTCGCTGTTCCAGGGCTGCCTCTCTGCTCCCTCGGCAGTGGGAACCGGGCAGGAGCCCTGCACGAAGGCAGGTGGGACACGGGGCCGGGGGCTACCTGGCACACCGTGCCTTAACTAGAGCCGCTGAGGCTTTCCAACCTTCAGTGCGGTGACAGCCACACCGGGTGTGAAGGGGGGTTGTGCGAGGGGTGCAGCTTCCTTTGGGTGTTTACCTTCTGTAGGCTTCTGCAACATAGGAAAACTCCTGGTATTTTTTTTTTTTTCCTCCTTTTCTACTGGGGTAAGGACTTCTATGCCACCCCACCGAAAAATCAGAGTCTGTGTATTTGGCATTGACACCAAATCACAGCGACCGATTAGCCACCAGAGAAAACAACTGCCTTCCCCTCGGTGCAGCACTCGCCTCTCCGAGTGTGGCTCTCGCCTTGGAGCAGCTGTAAATCTACGGGGTGGGAGGGCCAGAAGCTTGACTTACCGGACACTGCTGAGCATCTCTCCTTTTTTTGTTCTATGCAGGTTACAGTGTAAAGAGATAGCGTGCATCCAAATTGTATTAGGTTGTCTTTAAAGAAAGAAATAGGAACTGTTAACATTTGGAGTTAAAAAGCTCCCCCCGCCCTGAATCTGCAAACTGAAGGTTCGGATGAGTTATTATCTGAACCAGATTTCCAGAAGGCTCATCTCTGCACTAAGCCAGAGGCTTTCCATCATTATAATCACAGGCTGCGTTTGCCTTTTGATCTAAGCCATGCTGAACTTCACAGGAAACATGTCCGTGGCAGAAAAGCCTACGGCAACAAACTCTGCACGATGACAAAGAAAATCCTTTTGTCTGACTTGCTTAGTCTCCCAGATGCCTAGAATTGTAATTAAAGCGCAAGAGATATTTTCTAGATAAAATCCATGGCTCATTACTGCTTATAAGGGAGATGGACACTAGAAAGAGTAGAAATAGAATTGCACAAAGATATTTTTGAGTTCCTAAAAGTTCCCCAGAGTTCAAGGGAAGGATCTGATTCTTCCAGGAGTTAAGCATTCCCTTTTATCAGATTATTACAGATAGTAATTCCCACACAGATCATAATTCACATCATCTCTTCTTCTAACAGAAGGCCAAACTACTACCTTAGTTGGTGATAAACATGGACATTTGTATATATGTATATACATATTAGGACTGTTAATCACAGCAATTTGTTCTTTTGAAATGTAGGGTATATAAAAATGAACTTTGAAAGGTTTTTGAGGTGGCTGGGAATAAGCGACACAAAGCAGCACAGGACAAGACGAGCTGACTATGCCTGATCCTTCTGATTTTCACCAACCTTAAATAATTCTGACAGCACTGCTGTGAGGCAAACAAAGGAATATGATTATCCCTACTTTTACAGCTAGAGAGACACAGGAGCACCTTCTGTGTGGCTGTTCTAGCAATTCAGATGCAAAGCCGAGAACACAAATATTGGCCCACTTCACGCTTCCACATGCTGTCCACTAGCAATCCACTCTCTCTAATCTTACGCCACATCCCACATTAAATATAAGCCGTAATAATGTCAACATTACAGTGAATTGTTTTGCAGGAATAATGGCCAGAGGTGAAAAACCTGTATGGAAATCCCCAACAGCAACACACCTCACCAGTTTTAACATTTAGCTGTGGGGCGCTCTGATCTTCTATGTCCTCCCTCAGGTCTCATTCTCATAGCTGGTTTCTCCTGGTGTGAGGCTGTCTTTTTTCCTCATAGCACAGCAGTGCTTGCTTTAATGCAGTACCATTGCTCACTTGGACAAAAATCTTTTTTCTATGATGTAGACTAGCATATCTGTGATTAAAAGGGCAAAAAATAATGATGTAATGCATCTCCTGCTGTTAAGAAACACCTTCCTTTTATACCAACTCCAATAATGGGAATTTTGTCTTTGCCCACTCATCTCCTCATTGATAAACAAACTTACCTGGTGGTGATCACAGTCCCCCAAGCGGCTCAGCATTTTTAGAAGAATAGCACAGTTGAACTGGCAAAGTGGCATTTTTGATCCGCTGCATTGGGGTTATGCTTCCTCATCTGGGAGAGGAGTTGAAAAAAAAAAAAAAAATCCTCGAGGCATCTGTAAGGATGCACTTTCAATTCTTGACAGACAGGACTACTTGCTTCAACTTCCAGATCAAATTCCTGATCTTAGAGCTGGCCTCACGCATTAGCAGAGGTGTCTGCGGGAAGTTTCCATCTACAGTGGCTACGTGATAAATGAGTACTTTGTCTAAACCTCTCACAACACAAGGATAAGATTTCTGAGGTAAGCACTAATGATGAAACACCAACCTCTGTGCATGAACTAACACCAATTTTGCTAATGAGCTTCTGGTCTCAAGCAACAGTTTATAATGCTGATGTTTAATCTGTACAGGAAAAAGTACTTGCTTTTTTGTACTTGAAAAATACTAGCAATGCAATAAAAACTCAGCAAGAAATACGTAAGAGCACGTGTGCAATGATCACTTACTACAGGTGAATTTGTCTTCAATTCTCTGCCATTACTTATGCTTTGTTCTGTAGACAGAGAACAAAGCATGGAGGTTCTGGAGGTACTAGAAATAGCAGTGGTGTGAAGAAAATCTGTCAAGTATGTGGACTTTCTGAAAATGCAAATGAGGATAAAACTGACCTCTGTGCAGGGATGGGATTCAGAAGCCCAGTGTGCCATCCAAACTGCCTGGAGAGCCTAAAGCGGCTTTAAGCAAGAGCTCTAACTGTCTAGAAGCTTCGGCTAGACTGTCTGTAGTGGTGAGGGCTTCACCCTAATTGAACTTCGTAAGAAAAGGCACTGATACCGTTGCTTAATTGTAAAGTTATTAGTGTTTTTTTCAATAACTGAATGGAAAGCAAAGCCCTAGCTGTGGTGAAGCAGATACACCACACATGTTTAAGAACACAAAGTACCATCTGAGCTTTGAAGAAGAAGCCAAAGACAGCAATGCTGCAATACACAAAAGTTTATTTTTAAGTTTTTCTTTTCTGAAGGCAAAATATAATAGAACCTAACATCCATGTATTTTGTACAACAAAACAGTTTTTATATGAGAACAGACAATCCATGAAGAGTTTTTAAGTCTTAGAACTGCTTCCCTTTTTTATCATGCTTTCTTGTGGTCAACAAAAAGTTGGCACAGAAGATGTCATGGCAGTCAGTCAGCGGGCGTGCTCCCTCAGATCCTTGTCAGCTGGTGCCATAGACTGGAGGGCAGGATACTTTCTACTTTTTCCATCACAAAATTTAAAGGGGCAAAGAGGGTGCTGAGAAACTGTGAAGAAATCAGATACACATTCAGATCAAAATTCAGCAGACAATACACCTCAAGAGAAAGCTGTCCAGTAAGACAAGAAACTCTTTCTGTGTTCCTCTGTAAAATCCTCCAGCATGATAAAAATTATATAATTCACATATATAGACCTTCTGCCAAATTCTGAGCCTTGCATATATACGTATTTCTGGATTTTGCAGTAAAGAAAGCAAGAGCCCCATTTTTATGAAGAACAAAGACTACAAAAGTTTTCACACATCTCTCATCCTAGATTCAGGCTCATACTGAAGCTGCTAAAAACTCAAACCAAAACCTACTGAAGGGAAAGAGAAGCTTTTTCATAACGGCAGAATCTGTCAGACCACAAAGCGTGTCTTTAGAGTCAGGTTTAAAACAGTTCTGGGTTATCTACAGATCTGCTATATACACTGAGGCATCACTAACTGGAATTTATCTTAACATTCTCCCTCTATTACAGTACACAGTCGGCTATGTTGAAAGAAGTTTCAAAATACTACTGTTAGGACAGGCATATGTGACAAAAATCAAGTGAATAGAGGCAATTTTATCACAGGAAAAAACCACTGCCAGCTAAACATCTCAGAACTCAGGTACTCAAAGCACTCCCAAAATTTTGGGAAGTATATATTAACTGTGCTTTACATTAATTGCAATTCAATTGTACACACTACATAGAGCTATGCTGGGGCCCTGTACGTGTATGAGAGAGTACAGTAATATGCAAAGTCAGCCACCTCGAGACTGTGAACCCAGTGGCTTCTAACCATTTAGACTGATGCGACTTTGCTAAAAATAAACAGTTCTGTTTGGAGCTGCAAGAAGTTTGTGTTTCAGTTACTGCTTGCAGTCAGCACAAAACATACAAACTCCGCTTACTGCACTGCTGTGTATATGAAGGCTGCTTGGTAGGTCAGTATTAAAGCAAATCTGGTGCTCCATGTGTTCTCTTTTTGCCCAAAAGAACTCTCTCTCCTGACAAAAGAAAGCATCAGACTTATATATATAAACACAGTTACGTCCCTTTTCATGTTCTGAATTTGTCCCATATATCTTTAGGCACTTAAAGGATGCAGATGTGGGGGTCTGGTCCCCCTGTAGTCACTGAAGAGAGCTAAGTGCTTCCAGAGAGTAATTCTACCCATCCCAGGACCAGAACTGCCTTTTGAAATTGTCTCTTCTCTCTCTACCCCCTGCTGCAGAGGGAGCCGGAGCGGTTGGGCTTTGTCTTCTCCCATAAAGCAAGGAGGACTGTGGCACAGTGTGGGATGCTGGCCTGCCCCAGCCACACTCCTGAACTGCTAGCACAACTCCCGACAGAGTTCTGGCCCATGCCAGTTCGTCTCTCCTCAAAAACGCCCAAGCAGAGTTTGGGGATAGCACAGGGCAGGGACAGTTCCCAGCAGCCAGCAAGGACAGGGCCATCCTGCCTTTGAAGGGAGGAGAGGTTAGAGAGGTCCAGACATGAACTGTGATGTGTCACTTGCCTCTGGAGCCACAGAACAAACAATATTTTATCACTTAATACGGGTATGTCCTTGGTCTCTAACTTAGGCCCCTAAGTACCTGAAGTTAAGTATGAAAAATGCAATTTCAAAAATTTTTACAGGTCTGTGTGCTGCTGAAACACAGCTATATATGGCAAATGTATTTAAAAGATTTCAAATTTCAATATCCAACAGCCAGAGATTATAACCATTTCATGGTATCAAGCTAGAAAATACCTGCAGTTTCACTGTTTACCAAAATGGGCTCTATGCAGAGTTTAGCTGTAAGAATGTTTGATGTTTATGATGCTTATGCATTTTAAAGGCAATAGTAAGCATTCAAATTCTTTTTTTTCCTCTTGGACATGTTTGCATACAATGCAGATACCACATCATGGACAACTTGTGCATCATGGGAAAACCAGGTAACAGCATCACAGCTTATGACAAAATGAGAGATTTTGTCATAAGCACAGGTCAAAGAAAAAACTTCTTCTAACTGAAGCTGAGTATTTCAGTTGTAGTGCTAAAGGTCAAGCTGTATAACGTGAATCACAGGTGAATTAATGTAACACTGACCTACCTAATCTTAGAGTTTGCTATTACTATTTCAAGTGGCTTAGCCCAAGTAGAAGCATCCCTCTGGTTAAGTTATGAACTGTTTAAATAAATACCTCCCTTTAATTTTGCCAAATGCAAAAGGCTCACTAGAGGATATTTTCTGCTCTTTGAGTAGCACTTCATCTATGTGGTAAGCTTGCACCATCACATCTCCTTGAATAGAACACAGCTTTGTAACCAGTGCAAATTACATACTTGTTAAATCAATGAAACAAGAATAATTTGCCTGACAGTAAGTTTTATTGCAATTCATAGGAATTTTGTTGCTGAAGTAGTCGATTGTATCCTGTAACAAACTCAGCAAAGTATCTGTAGCTTAAAATGAGCCAAGTTTTTCTCCACTTATAAAATTAGTTGGTCTACAAAATACATCTAAATTCATGGATACCAAAGCCTCAATTAACTGAGGTCCTTTGCTGACAGCAAGAGGTTCAGGATGCCACCTACTCTCTTGTACAAGCCCACGTAAACAACATCTGTGCTGGGGCTGTGCTGGAGCCCTTGGAAAGCTCCTGGTGCTCCTTTCCTCAGACACCACTGGCAGATGCCTATCTGGCTTGTTTGCCACATGGTACCACCCAGGAGGGCTTAGTCTGCATGACATAGTTTTTTTTTTTAATTTATTTTTTTGCCTTTCCTTTTGACACTGACTGTTTTTCTCCACATGGAACAGAAAAAACAGCACCAGCAGTAGAGCAGGAATTCAGGGTGGCAAAACTGGTGATTAGAGACCTGTAAAAAGTTTGCTATTATTATTTTGTATTTTAAAAGAAAACTATCAACCTGGCTATTTCAAAGTTGGCAGAAAGCAGCTTTCTGGGAGCACCTTCTGAATACTACCATTTGATTAAAACTGATATGCAAAAGTATCTTTTCAAGCTTTTCCACTGTGTGGTTGGTGTTTGCATGGAGGAACTGACTATTTATTGCTCAGTCCCTGTGATCGGATCTACGTGTTCCATGCCTCAGTGTCTGTAGAGGTCCAAGCAGATGAAATATCTCCTTGGGCAAACTTGTTTGCTGAACTGAGGTCTCATCCATCATACAGGAAATATTGAAATAGATCATGTCAGTGATCTCAGGCAAAGAAAGCAATCAAATCAGAGAAAAATTGGTCTTTCTGAAGTTTCACTCATTTTAAAAATTTACCTGGGCACTACACTTTTAGACACAACTGTTGACTCAAATGATATAGTGACCCCCTTGTTAATACAACTCTCAATTTTATTTAAGATCCATTCTTATTGCTACCATGTTGTGAAAAGACCTGCACTTACATATTTTTAACTATTTCCCAGATATTGTCATATTTCTCCATGACAATGAAGTAAATTCAATACTACCAACACTGTGCTGACAATTTTATCCAAGCCATGCAATCAGAAATTTTTTCTGCTTGTATTCCTATCTGAAGTAACTTCCAAAAGCCTTTTGTTGGAAAGCCTAGCAAAAATTAAAACCACAAGCTATGAACATGCTTCTCCCTAACCGAGTGAAAATGTTAAGATCTACTGTCATTTTAAAGTTACTTATATTCAGTCTCACGAAATGATCAAAGTACAACTGGATTCTTCCAATTTCATTATGGGAAGATACAAGTTTACCAGCTACAACATTACAGAATTGGCTGGATGCAGTTGGGATTATCTGAACTTGCTGCTGAACTGGCAGGCTCTAAAACATGGGCACACTGATGGAGTTTGGTGAATTCCATCCTACGTTGAACCTCCCAGAAGAGGAAACTAACTTTAAAATACCTTTGACTTCTGCATCCAGTGGGAGAACGCAGGCTGCCCTGACGGACTGTCACAGTGGCACAGGCCACCTCTGGCAGTCTCACATGTGGAGGAGGTCCTCAGCACTCAAGGGTTTTTTCTGCCTTGAAGAACCCAGTGTCTGTGTTAATGGGCTATGGAAAAGGTGCAAGAAGATGCTACCTGGAGGACAGGTCAAAGCCAGTTCCCAACATGGAATCATGCTAACCCATTCAGTTTTTGTGAAATATGGTAAATATCAACCTGCAGTAACATAAGCCTGGGCCATGATGGTGATATTACATCTGTGCAATGCTTTTGGGATTGGCAATCGTAAGAGAAGGAATAATTTTGACCTATTAAAATTAAAGCATATATATACAGTTTCACAGTTTAATATACCACATCACAATGACTACCAACCATACAGGAATAGGCAATTCAATGCACATAACCACAGCAACAGTTAGCACATTCATCTTCTAGCTATTTAGGAAATTAGTTATTTATGAAATGATCTTCCCTAAAACTGAAAGCGAAGAGCCAGGGCTGGCCAACCTCTTCTGTACTGTTCTGATACAGCTGCATTTCAAAGAGATGTCTGCCATGATTTTCTTCAATCTTGTACACCTGGGCTACTTTTTCCAGAGGAGACAACAAAATGAGCCTTCTGAATCAAAGCCTTTCTATGAGCTACTAAATGAATGTCACAGGCTTAAATTCTGCCCTTCCCATGTACAACAAAAACTGAGCTGCTGCATGTAGTAGTTATGAAGATTAAGATATAGCTAAAACAAGTCACACTACATGTTAACTGACATACTAACTGCATCCATACAGGTTCGGAGATCTTGCCAACTTTATGCACATAATGCAGCCCACATTTCAATTCTATTTGTCTGTGCTTATTTTACTAACTAGGAACTTTACCTGCTCTGACATACAGAACTTAATAACCACACACAGAGTCTTGGGATATCTATTCTATTAACACCAATGGCAGCTACACTTACACATCAGTGAAATAGATCCTTCTGGTCTGACTCCACTCCCCAAATGGCTTTGGAACCTGCAAGCTCCAAACCATGGAGAAACAATTACTAACGCACCGCCAGTGTAACTTCTGGTATCTCTGGTTGATAGCACTAAGCAACCAAAGCCAGGTGAGTTAAACCCATGAAAACATGCTACCAATTTTCTCCAATTCCAGTAGCTCACCGCCTGTAGCAAGAGCACTAAGTACAAAATCTCATCATGCTGCCAGCTTGAGATATGTTCTTTGTTCAGGATACAAGGCTGAGAAGCACAGGAACAAAGTTAACAGGGACAGATTTGGGGTCATTAACTGTGACAGTATCAGAAAACTGCAGATTACCTTGAAAGACCCCCGAAACAAGGGTTTGTTTTGAAGCGTTTCAATGACTTGAGGAAAAAAATGCAAAAAAAGCTTTACAAAGAAGTTTAAGATCACATGCCCAAGTTACACACTTACTGTCTACCAAACGCCTGCATATACACTCAAGAAACAAGAGAAAGTAATAATATTTCAGGTAAGTTTCAGCTCTTTTTGCTGATAGAAGTGGTATATTTTGCTACAGCTAATCTTATTTTCTGTCTTCTAGAGCTAATGAAAGAAAAACCTTGATGCAAGAACTGTTGCTGTACCAGACCTCTATCACTCACAAGCCTGGGCGGTAGAAGACCTGGTTCACCTGCAAAGGGAGTCTCTCGCCATTTGCAAAGGAGTTTGAGAAAGTACTTACAATCTGGAATTTGCCAAAGGCTTTCAGCCTTGCCTCCTCCACCTCACTCCCTATGCCCCCCAAACCAAAAGCACTAAAAACAAGGCCAGGAGGCTATTTTGGAAACACAAGACTTACAAGAGATACAAATATATTTGAGAAAATACATTACAACAGAGGATGTTCAGTATTTCCTGGAGAAGGAGAAAGGGTTTTTATTATCATAGAACTTTTCTTTAAGTGGATTTTTCATATCCTAGCACAGTGGAGCCGTGATGTTCTTGGTTTTGCAAAGAAAAAAGCATGTTTCAGCATAATTCATGGCCCTTCCCCCTCATCCTCCAACATGTATTAATCCTTGGTGGATTAAAAAAGCAGAATTAGCAGAGACTTCCCTAGATGTAGTAAAGAAAAGTTGTGAGGCAAATATTGAGACTACTTCCTTCATGGCAGTTTGGGGAAAGAACACAGAAATTTGCCCTGGTTAACAGTACACTCTATTTCTGCTCATACTAAGAGCTTCTACTGCACTGGAAAGCACGACACAGTCATTACGGCTCTACACAAAACAAAGGGGTTCTGCAAGCCATTATTAATTTATTTTATTGGATTATATATGAAAACACAGATACTCCTTTCTCCCACCAAGCCTTTTTTCGCAAAATCACAAGAGATCTAGCCTAACAAGAGGGCCATATAAACCACAGAAGATGGACAGTAGCGTGTTTTACTGATTAGCTAGCTCTCTTAACAGTTGTTCAAATGTCCCCCTGCTCAGACATCTCTTGATGTTTTATTTATACTACTGAATATGCAGGTATTTAATACCCAGCAGTATTTAGCTCAGTTCTTCCTGCATCTATGTCTTTATTTACCAGAAGAGAGCAGCAGCAGAGAATACTCACAGCTTTTGCGAAGACCCCCATAAGCTCTGGGAACTGATGTGTCAGGAGGGCTAGCATGGCTGTGAAAGAACAGAGTCCAGCAGTGAAGAGGATGAAGAAAGGAAGCTCTTTCTTGGGGTAAACTGAAACTTCATGAAATGCTGTAGAAAAAAAGATGCGAAGGAGAATGCATTACATGTCAAAAAAAAAACCAAACCCCAAACCAACAAAAACCAAACCAACATTCTTAACGTGGTTTGAACAGCCAGAGACACCCAAAGATGCTTTTGAAGGAATACATACATAGAACGTCTGAAACATCTAAGGCCAACATTATTGTTGTGTCAGTTGTCTCACTGCCAAATAATTCTCATCTAAAGATCATATTTCTGGCTTACTCTGGTCCTATGTACATGTTACTTTTGCCTTCCTTGTGTCAGCACTAACTATAATGCAGCTGTGCAACAACTAACCCCAGAAAACTAACCTACAAATAAAACATCCAGATTTTTTTATGCAGGTCATCGACTAGCCGCATGTATCATGCTAATGCTGATACACAGAGAGCGCAGAAACATGCACCCGGGAGCAGCAGTGAGACCAACCTTGCAGAAGCATGGTTGTAGATTGGTTTAAGCAGGCTGTAAAACTACAGCCTTCGTAACAGTAAATTCTGAGGGTTTAATCTGCAGAGAAAAGTTATCCTAAAAGTAGGACATATAAACACATACTTTAAATTCAGATTTTCAGAATTCTCTGTATACTTACAACAATACAACAATTTTTTAAAGTGTTAAAACCTGGAATTTAAATTAATAGTGAATTTTTAAGGTGTTTGTTAGTATACCCTAAAGGGAATACAGAAATGCCTTGACTCTGCTATGAAAAATTGCTCACTGGGCTTCAGAGAAAGCAGCACTGAGAAGGCTAAAAGGATCAGAAGAAGATAACGAGTATTTTATTGGAAGAATATATCCCTTAAACTTTTATTGTGGCCCAGATTCAAGGTGAAAGTTTGGCTGGGTTGGCAAAAGGTCTGGTGGACTCTTATCTGTCTGCTTCACTCATTTGAGTCTGTAGTTTGGAGCTACAGTCACAATAAATGCAAACTTTTAAACATTTTTTCTCATACAGAACCAGCCTCAAGGCTTTGCATATACTCAAATCCTATGACTATTCATACACACAAAACATTACTCTTCCATTTTGCCTACTTTCTTTGCTTCAGTGACCAGCTCTCATCTCATTGTACTTGCAGACAACATAAGCACAGGGTAATCTAGCAACATGGTAGGACAATATACTTGACTGCATTCATGCAGGATGGAGCGGTTTCCAAAACCAACAGCAGGAATTCGTTAAGAGTTTAAATTAAAATAGTATAAACTAAAAACATGTATGATTTTTGGGTATGCTAATTCAATCAGTTTAAAAATAAAAACACAGATAATTTGCAACTTCTCTTTGATTGAAATTAAATTTAGAGATCGGGAAATTCCAGATCACGGACATTATAAGTCTAAGATTTCTTGTGCTCAGATTCTGCACTTGCTTTTGACACAGGCTCAAACTTGTTCCAGTCTGTTATCCAGTCATGGCAAAAGTTTTGTGATTGATATTTTTAATTCAGATAGCCTATCAGATCTTAGTGTTCTGATATAATTCCAGCTGAGTCTCTTTAAAAACACACGCAATTAAAGGGTGTGGACAGGTATGCAAAACCCCTTTAACCGACCTGTGTCTGTCATGGGATGTTAAACCCTTCCCTACTCAAACCCAAGAGATTTTGCAGTGAAAGGCATTTCCCATAACTGCCAGAGCAGAACACAACTGTCTGCATATGCTGTTAAAGAGTCCCTTGCTTCTAACATTTGACAAGAACGATTAGTTTTGCATCTAAAAAGAGAACGCTGAGCTATTCTGCATGACTTTGTCATTCCTAAATCTCCTGACACTCCACCCTCCCCAGCTCAGCATCCCTCTGAGTGAAGCAAACACAGCACTCTAAGAGGTGTTGTTATAATTAGGGTGATTATAATGGGGTGGGGAGATATTGTCAGTTGCCAAGGATTTCTGTGTAATATCAGCGAGAATGTACTGTGAAGGAGAGACTCGCAATGAGTGGATTTTTGCTGCATTATTCTCACCTAATGTTTACTCACATTTTTCAGCCCAAACCAGAAAGGTTCTGAATGAAAGACTACAAAGAATGCAAATGCCCTCAAAACCAGCCTTCACAGCAGAAGCAGGCTACACTTTACTTTTTCCAGAACAGATTTCTCTTATTCATTCTCCAGGATAGAGAAGGTGAGGGAAGAATCTCCTTCCCTTGGATTATTTGCCTCCTCTGCCCTGACCCTGCAAACCCCTCTGCACTTGAATGTGTTCCACTTGTCCCACTGGGAGAAAACACGTGGGAATGAAGCACAACTGTTTGCAAGATTGGCTGCTTCCGGTCTTCCTTTGTAATCTTGTGCTTCACTGCATGCACTGCAATAAGTCTCATTAGCTTGGACTGTAACACTTCTCGAGGGCTGGATCTGTCTTTGTATCTGTATCTTGCAGAGCACTGGGAACACTGTTCGCACTTGGCTAATACATGCCATAAATATATATAATGAATGACTGAGGTAATTTCATTCACATCAATCTCTTCATAATAGCACACACACCATTACACAAAGAAAACCCTTTCTTGCTGTTTAAGACTGCTTTTCAGAAAATGTCAGCATAACCTGTCAGAATAACAGCTATATTAATGATCCAGCTGTCCTCAAGCAGGTTTGATCTTGCCTTGGAATTTAAGTAGCTAGTGTGTCTACATAAGACTAACAAGGCTGTGCCACTGTGCTTTTGGTTTGATGGGATGTTACCCTAGATGAAAGATCAGACGTACTTTCCAGTGTCTTGGCAAGAGAGAATAGCAAGATCTAACTGATTTGTATCTCTTCAGTAATCTCTCTCCCTGTCCCTACACTGTCAAGAACAATAAAGATAGCTACTTGTTATGAACTATCGCTAGGAGCTGCCTCTTAACTATGAACTATGGTTAGGAGCTCCAGAGACTCGCTGTCAACCTGATTATTCTAATGCAGTGTATTCAATTTAAAAGGCATCAATGGAGATCAGTGCTGCAAGACTCAGGTAAACAATTCTTTGATGTCAACGATAAGAAGAGAAAAGATGAACGTACACGGTAGTAGTTCTCTATCTGCAGTTTCTGTACAAATAGGGTAAGGGTAGAAAAGATGTCCTTTTTCCAGTGGATAGGGGATCATTCTGAAAGCTGAAAAGAAAACAACACCGTGCACAAGTTACTGTGAGTATGGCAGTTACTGGACATACTTAACTATATTTACAATTTTCAAAAACAAACATAGCCAAAACATAACATTTATGTTTGGTTGCAAACAGCACATAAATTGCTTAATGAAAGGCCAAAATGTAAATCTACACTTAGCTTTTAATCCTGCAAACACTTATGTTTATTTTTATTCTTGGGAGACAGCTCATGAGCTTCAGCTGAGACCATGTTACAAGTACATACATAAACGTTTGCATGATCAGAGCCCATTGTACTTACAATTCCATAGCCAAATATACACATTTTGTCTTAGGCTTTTAGGCTGCAGAATTTTTAAATTTCAGGGGAAAGAAGTGTATCTGATATAACAGGTATAGCCTACACAAATGACCAGCCAAGCTTGTGAATTTGGGCCAATGCTCACAATCTCTGTGCATCAAGCATAACAGAAGTTTTGCATGGAAAAAAGTACACTACTTTTTTCCCATCACACTCCAACAAACCAGGTAACACTGATGACTCAAGCCCAGAGAACTAGTTTTCCAACACAGTCATGTTTTCATTTTATATTTGGCAATCAAAGATTAATACTGAATTATTAAAACCAGATTCCTCACATGCATTCTTTTTAAATGCAGCAGATCGAGTTAGGTTTCCAATATAAATCTTCAGGTTATGGATTAAATAATACTTAATCTTATGCATTTTTAAAATTGAAAATAATAACAGAGAGGGAGGGAAATGGATTACTAAATCTGGACAGTGATGATGTCATAGGCCATCTGAGTGTAGTTTATGGAAACATCAGAATACTTGACTGAATTATAGCTTTGCAATCAAGGCATCCTTTTCCATTATCCTATATATTATTCTCACTGTTAAAACGTCATCAATGTGTTATTCTCACTACTCCTATGAACATCAGTCACTGAAGCAATATTTTCCTCAACAGATGTCCTAGAAGCACTGTATATTTTAGATGTTAGTTACAGCCCACCGCCATGTGGTAACACTCCATTATCTCTTGCTCACAAGGCAACCGAGGAATCGGTTTAAAATACACAATACTCCAATATTTTCAGTTGTGCACACTGCATTTGAAATAATGTTAGCTGTATTTTTTGTGCAATTGTATGAGTGTATTTATTCTTGATTACTATGTTTAAAGCAATAGTAAAGAAGGTAGAAATCCTCAAAGATTGTAAACCAACCTGGGCTGTAATGCTCTTCCAATATTAACCCCCCACTCTCCATAGTACCCCAAAAAGCCAAGTACAAATACAATAATCCAAGCCTTGTATGATCTTCACATGCAACAAACTTGAGTGTCTATACAAAAACATATGTGGAGGGATGTTCAATGCTCATTACTTTAAAATCACTTAATGCAAGTTTTTCCTTCCAATTTGGCTTAATATTTAAACAGACAATCAAGCTTCTTCTGCCTTACCCTAAATCGCAGTAGTACTAGGATTCTAATAAAAATAAAAAGGGATGGTAAAGACGTTGCTTTCACAAAACAAGTGAAAAATGTCTGAATAGTTTTTGCTGAATTTAAACAGTCATCTTTGACATGAGACCAAATATGGAGTATTTACAGCAAAACAGTTTATTTAGCAATGTTATCAGCCATGGAAGAAAGTGCTCTGGTTTATCTGTATCAGTTTGTGTTTATGTAGGTACTTCTTTGCCTTACTCTTACAGTATTATCTGATCCTATTTTACATTAATCAATTCAGGTAGCACAGAGGCAGTTTGCCATTCAACCGTGTGCTTGTCATAAAAGCTACTATAGTATTTGGGAACCCCTAGGTTTTTCTTCTTCATGCAAACAACAGGAAACATGACACAACTTTAGAAACTGACAGTGATGAACAAGCACCTCAGACTCTTCAGAAATTTGGTTACGCTTTAAACTACAGACCTTCTGTATAGAGCACCCAGACCAAACCCAGAGCAATGTTTCACATGGTGTCACTTGGGCTTTTTTAGTTGTACTATGAATAAAACTGTACTTTCACTGATCGAATGAAGACAGAGCAGGAAACAACCAACATTCCAACAACCATCATTTGATGATGATCATTATTTTTAGAACCTCACTCTTCTCAATCGTTGAATGCAATTTGGGATAAACACTCTGTGAGAATTTCAGAGTTTAAAATACCACAAAGACATTTCTGCATAAATTTTGTTAGATGCTGTCTTAATTAGGAGTGACCTTATTCTCCTCAGAAGCATTCAAAATGTACCCCCAAGTGACTGACTTAATATACTTAATTCTGCCCAACTCCCACAAGGTCAGAACTGAATAGTGTATATATGTGGGCATTAAATTCCTACATACAAGCTACTGAAGTGAGACTTGTGGTTATTTAAGCACACTGACAGAATAGTACACTCTAAAGACATGGCAAGTACATAAATAGCTAGAAAGAAAGTGAGGGCAACTGACTGTGTACTGTATGTTGACTGTTGGTTGGTATTTAATTAAATTTAATTTCTCTGTCATGTTTCCACTGGTTTTAACTTACGATTGTGCAGAGATGCCAAGGAAACCTTTTGCAAGTAAAGGACATAAGAGTGCCATAAATAGTTCACTACATCTGTAAAGAATATTACCCAGTCTAAGATATGGACCAAAAGTTAGTATTATTGGACTAGATACTGGTGAAACCATTAAAACCCAGGGGAGTCTTCATGCATGAGCAAAACCTGAACAAAATTCTTGAGGACTGGTGCACTGTTCATCTCTCTCTGAAATCACTGTGCAAAATGAATTATGGATTTTACTTTAGAGGTTATGCAACAATACTAATTTACATCTTTACAGGCTACTATACAAATATTAGCTAATAAAGTACATATTCAGATTGCTGTGGAGGTAATAAGGAGAGGAATCAGTTTATGTAATTAGATGGGAATGCCCTACTCTGCCTTCAGGCACAGATGACTAGATTTCCTAGAGTGGCAGGAGGACTGCAGGGCAGCCAGCCTCCTGTGCCAAAAGCTAGTCCTCGTGAACAGCTCCTTAGGGATTCCCCAGCCTGACAAAACAAAAGAAGATCTATTCAGGATTCCCTGCAAAATACTGCTCTATAATGATGGGATAATAAGCCTTGGGCTAAAGGACTTCTGCAAGAATCTGGAAGAGAAGAAACTTCATAAAAGCAAACAACTGAAAATAAGCCACTGGGAAGGAAGCTATGACACAGAAAATAATAGACTGGGAGAAATGACAGGGAAAGAGCAAGCAGGTAGGACAGAGAACAATGCAGCAGAGCAAACCCCAGGTGGCAATGGTATGGATTACTGAGCAAGGTGCTCTACACACCTAGAAATAAAGCCATTGCTTCCTCAGGGAGCCTACACTGAAAATTAGGCACATTTAGGCTATTTCATACAGTGACTGAGACCATAAGTCACTTTTACAATGGAGGTAATAAGTGCATGTCTGTAGGAATTATCATGGTGACAAACTATTGTTTCTAACAAAGCTAAATGAGAACAGCAAATGGAGAAAGCAAAAAAAAAAAAAGGTGATATAATAACATACAGAGAGGCTGAAAGAGAACAGAATAAAGCAGAGCACAAAAGGCGTACTAGATTACATAAAGAAAAATCTGCATTAAAAAAAGCCGACAAAGGCTGATGATAAAGATACTTTTTAATTATCTGAAACCTGAAAAAACCCCACATCTCAAAGACAGGATAAGACAGGTCAGAAGATTAGTATATGACCTTTGAAGGTCATATACTCCAACCTCCTACTCAAACCAGGATCATCTTCAAAGTTAGGTCTGGTTGCTCAGAGCTAGGTCCAGATGAGCTCTGAGTATCTCTGGGGATAGAGATCCCACAACCTATTACCAACCTGTTCAAATGCATCACCACTCTCATTCTGAAAGTATTTTTCTTACGTCTAGATTAAATTTCTCCTGTTTAAACTTGTGCGTAATGCCTCTTGTCTTTCTGCTGTGCCATTCTGTGAAGACTCTGACTCTGTCTTCCATATCATCTCTCTGTTGTGTGGTGGAAGACAGCAACTGGATCCCCACTTCACCCACCAGAAGTCTTTTCCAAGTTGAATAAAACCAGCTCCCCCAGCGTCTTTTCCTACATCACATGTTCCAGTCCCCTATGCATCCTAGTAATCCTCCACTGGATTCACTCCAGTTTGTCAATAAAAAAAAAAAGTCATAAAATACTGTATTGTTTTGTACTACACATTAATATTTATCTGCCTATAAGGCACTTTCATAATTTCCCAATATCAAAGCATTCACAGAATCATAGAATGGTTTGGGTTGGAACAGACCTTCAAAAATCACCTAGGCCAAAGCCCCAGCTGTGGGCAGGGACGTCTTTCACTGGATCAGGTTGCTCGAAGCCCTGTCCAACCTGACCTTGAACACTTCCAATGATAGGGCATCCACAACTTCCCTGGGCAACCTGCTCCAGTGTCTCACCACCCTTATTGTAAAAAATTTCTTCTTATGTCCAATCTAAATCTACCCTCCTTCAGTTCGAAACTGTTCATTCAAATAATGACAAACAAATCTCTACAACTCTGGAATGAGGAATGTAAATTATTACCCCCTTACCCATGAGTAAGAAAATATGTCTCAAAGAAGATGGGAAATTTTGTTCAGGATTACACAGAGAACACAATCCAAGACTTCAGAACCCTTTTTCTCATTAAATGAAGTTCGTACTTTCAGTTTGAATTTCAAATATTGCAATGCTGGTGAGGATATAACCGGTCTCCAAAATTCCCACATTCTATACTTCACAAAAAGCTATAATTTTCTCATGACGTTCAGTAGAAATATTTTATTAGGTCCTTTGTAAGAAACAGAATTACTTACTGCCTTCCCATGTACAGTGTAAGAGATTCAATGCCCCCTCTACTCTTTTCCAGTGTTGAAGATGAAAGAAAGCATAGGCTATTGCTTCACTGTCCCCTCTCTTCAGAATATGTTCAGGGGGCAGAATTAAGCTTTTCATTTCTAGTAGATACTGCAATAAAAAAGCAGAGCACAATTATTTCAGAGGTAGTAAAAAACACAAGAAGCTGCCTGTAATTCTACAGCGCACACCAAAAGGTCTATTTCCCTAAAGTACTTTCCCTCATAAGTGTTTCATCAAATGTGCAACATCACCAACTGCACTTGAAGATAATTATTGAATTATTCCCAAAGACTAAGATATGCTGACAGATGGTTAATGTTCTGCTCTTCAGCTGTCGTAGGGGGACTACAGAGAATTTCAAAATGAGATGTCTCTCTTATCAAAGGAGATGGAAGAAAAGGCTCAAAGCAAAAAAGAGAATCTAATTACAAGAGCTTTTTAATTAAAAGTGTTTATAATAAAATGAAGAAGACATTAAGCAGTTTGATGCACATAGTCTTTCTATAAGGAAACATGCAGTACTCATAGGTTGCAACCGGTTGCTTTACTGAATCACCATCAACCAGTTGCAAGGTCTATGAATATGCAAGACTGGCAGCCACCTAAGTAGCTACCAACAAGTTACAAAGTAAAAAAAGTTACAAAATGTAACAAATACCTGATTTCCAGAAAAAAAGTATTGGATGTTTAAACTTGCTACTTGAAATAGTTATTGAAAATTGTATGAAAATGAAAAGCACCACTGACTAAACCCACAAGCAATTTTCCCCGTTACTGGATCCCACATAAGAGAGTTGGATGAAACACATGGAGGGTTCATGCCACAGGAGAAGACAGAGGTCCTGGACAATATTCAAGCAGGTGATTTTTCCTCCTGCCCCAGCCCATGAGCTAGACCACTACCAGTTCAGCACAGAATCTCATCACTGGTGTTACTACATTCCAGTTAGTGGAGGGGAGATAGATCAGAGGGGAAAGACACATCCCTTGCTGGCATGCTTTACAGGGAAAGGAATGACAGACAGAAACCACAGGCTGCCGAATCAAGTCCTGTTTGTCAGTTCTCCGAGAAGTGTAACATTTCCCAGCTGTGCACTGACCGCTCTTCAACAGCATAGGGAAACTGCCGCTCTTTTCCAGGATGCCCAAGAGCAAACGTTCTCCCCACCAGACTATTTAAGTTAACACAAAAGGCGGCAGGTGAGTCAGGCAGTAGACTGTCAGGCCCTAACACAAGGTTTGGAAAGGAAAGTTATGGTTAATCATTGGCAAAAGGAGAGCGAGCGTGCAGCCCCTCTATTTCACCCTGCGCCTGCGCGCTAGTCTGGCGGGGGGGGGGTTGGGGCTGCAGGACCTAGGGACTGACAACAACCCAGTGCAGGCACCCACAAGAAGGCAACCTGCCACCAGAGGTGAAACAGAGGGAGGCATGGGTGGTGGTAACCTCCCGCAGCTCCTGTTAAACGCGGACTTTTGTGAACGGGATGAGCTGGTGCAGAAAAGAGGAGAAGAGAGGGCAAAAGAAATAAACGAGAACTGAAAATCAGCCTTGGGGAAAGGAAGAGGAAAGGCCAGCGAGAAATGAGCACCAACAGCATGATGTCATGGAGGGCATCCGAGAGCTAGTCACTCCTTCGCCTGAAGGAGCCTTGAAGGAGCCAGCCAACAGCTGAAGGACTTGAAGAGACCATGATCAAAGCAGAGAACTATCAACCCTGGGAAGCAGACAAATACTTCAAAGAGGAAAGAGAATCATGTGTGTTTCTGATGCAGGTTAACAGTATTAAAGGTGGAGAAACTGAATTAGCAGTGGGAGTAGGAAGTGTGATACTTGGATTTTCTCTAAAGCCTTTCAGAAAAATCTGAGAGCTGCAGAGCCGGTGGATTAATGGAGAAAGGTGCAATTTAGTAGGCAGGACAGGGGATTAAGAGTGACAGAGAGAACAGAATAAAGAGCTGACGAGAGGGAGGGAGCTGCCAGGCTTACAGAGATACAGCAAACATTCTTACTCCCTGCCCTAATGAATGTGCCACTCTTTTAAAAACACACATTATACTTGTTGAGCAGAATGGAATACAGCTGCAAGAGCTGCAGGTTTCTATCTGTTTTATTAATTTAGAACATAACACTTTATTTCCATATTTTTTTAAAAAGTAAATGAGAAAGTAAGTTCTTAATATTTAAATATTTCAATTAAAGGAAAAAAATACAAACCCAAAGCCATGTCACTATTTATAAGAAAAGAAAAACCAGGAAGGAATGTCCTGTTTCTAGGAGCATTGGGATGAAAACATGTTATTTTGGGATGAAAACATGTTATTTTGATTCTTATGTATTGCTTGTTATCAGCGATTAAAAACAAATCAAGTGGAAATACCAGATGGAAGGATGTATCTTGACACTTGCAAATCATTCTTAGTCCTCACTCAGTTGTGTTGACTTTTCAGTCTGCATTTTTCTCAGTTTCAGAAAGAAAAACCCATTTTTAAAAGTTCCTCAGATCAAAAATTGTGAAACACTCTTCCCTCATTACTCTATCACAGCTACTTTCTCAAACAAAAAGTCCATAATCTGGTTTGGTGGTATTCAAGAAGACTCACACACAAAGTTGATGGATGGCTCAAGTTTCATTTCAGCCTCATAACAGTTTTTGTTTTATGCACAAAGGTCAGCCACACCTTTTGGGCATACAAATTGTCAATGAATTTATTCTGGAGGCATTTCCAGCATGAATGCTAATTGTACACAGCCCCAGAGAGACCTCGTCTGGACCACTCTGTACAGTTCTCATCAGGCACTTCCAGAAATGTAAAGATCAAGTTCTACAAGTACAGAATAGAGCTAATCAAAGAAATGGCAAGTCTGCTTTGTGAGAGGGCACTTGAAGACCTACATCTAAGTTCTCTAAATAGGAGTAACGGGTACCAAAAAGGTGCCTAGCTGTAGGTAGGGCTTGATTATTATGGAAGGAGAGATATGACTGTCCATGAAAATAGGATGGTCTCAATGTCCTAGAATATCATATCCATTTGTGCATTGCTGTATTTTCAAGAAGAGTTCAAGAGCCCGGAGGGCGTTCAGGTTCCTGGAGGTTTCACTGACAGGGCTCAGGGTCTGCTTGGAGGTAGTATAGCCAAGGGCAGCCCCCTTTCATGGTAACGGCAGGCTACTGCCACCCAGATACTTGACAGGCAGGACTGACTCCCAGCAACCTGCTGGGTTTCTAGCAGGTTATCCATGAAATCAACGCAGTCCCCCTGAAACGTTTTGGATTGGACAAGCAGACAAATTCCAGTGAAATGAAATGAAATTAAATTAAATTAATCCTTCTTCAAAAACTTCCCAATAAGCTGCAGTCCTCATGCTGCCCATGTAAAGTGTGAATCACAGGCCTGATGGACTTGTGCATGCAACAATTATCTCCAGCTCTTGGAAAAAATTAGCCAAAGACATCTGACTGTAGTTTCCAAGAGGCTGCTATTGCACTTAATCAAAGATACTACACTAGACAGGTACAGTCTTCTCTTTAGCCACCAAAGACTTCAGGGTGGGATTCTGACAATTTATATCTCAACATTTCCAAAGGCCTCGGTCCAGAGCACAGCCCTTGCTGCTACAGGACTAATACGGACACAAGATCCTACCATACCACTAAAATTCATACCAGTATGAACTCCATCTGGCTTCACAAGAAAACAACCTACACCTCTTGACAGACTCCCTGTTAACTGTAACTCCTGATACACTGGCACCCTCTCAGATTCAACCACAACCTTTACAATTTAAGTAATAAAACTTCACTACCTTTTCAATACTTTGAATACACAGGGAAGACGGGAGCCCTCTGTCACCCTGACAGGGCTCTGAACCCAAGCGTGGTTCCACTTCAGAGGGAAAGTCAAGTAACAGGCTAAATAAGAAACTTAGCAAGGAGCTAGCCATCATGAAGGAAATGGAGACGGCAAGCCCAGCACATCTCCAACTGCATTTGTTTTTCAATGTTGAATGAAGAAGTTTAACTAGTACAGGAAATAGCATGTCACCACCATCTGGGGTTATCATGTTCCTTTAAAAAAGGAATCGGCTCAGAAAAGACAGGCTAGAAAATTTCAGGCAGAATGACCTAGTCTTAATGAAGTTATGAGTGAATACTAAAGTTGTGCAATGATTTCTGTCATCAACACATGGCTCAATCAGCCCTTCTCCACTGCATTGTTTTGGCTTGGATTTTTTTGGTTGTCTTTTTTTTTTGTTTCCTGGTCTCTCTCTTCTCTCATGCCAAACTTTTTTCCTGTCAAAACCCTGTATTTTAGGAGGTACAACAAGGGCAACAGTATTTTTCATGTGCTTCCACAGAGGACTTCCGGGCTGTTTACCTGACATTGTAATAGATATTGCTCAGCTATAGCCATTCTGTACATGTATGGGAACATGCCTTTTAACAAGCATTTGGAGGATGACAATGGACCTTGTACACATGAAGTGCAACATGGTGGAGTTTATATTTCTCTTACTTGAATTGACTGAATATACAATATTTATTTCATAATATTGACCACACTCTGGCTACTAATTCTCCTCTGCTGGGAGTGCTTTTAACATTCCACATTAATGGGCTACTTCAGTGCCCTTTTATAAAATAAATCAACCTATCTCAAGCAGGTTTCCTTCTTTTCCTCAATTGTGCAATTTGCCTCTGAAATTACAGCTCAGGCTGCAAATGGGCAATAGTCACTCCTGCACCTGTGACAGCATCCCTCCAGGCCAGAATATGAGGATTTATTGTTTGAACAGGAACTCTCCTCCTCCCAGCTGGATGAACAGCACAAGCTTAAACCAGTTCCAAAATACTGGTTTCTACATGCCCAAAGAAGCCACTTTTAGGTCACCTTACAAGTTCTCATTGGATTGATGGTAATTAAGAAGTTTGGCCTTTTTGCTGGAGATAAAAAAACAAATCAGTCTCACTGAACAGTTACAAGTTCTCTTAAACATGTCTGGAATAGTTTCTCTGTAATATCATGGGGTGTGCAGAACAGATTCATTTCCCATCTGGCATACGAATTTGTTTGCACTGTTTGTTTCTATTAGCAACTACAACTTACTAGAAACCACACAAGCACACAGACACAGTTCTTATTAAAGAAAAATTAAAATAAATAAGAAAGAAATGCGAAGGGATGAAATGGAGAACAGATAAATCTTTAAAAGTGTTTTAAGTCAATGGCTTGTTACATCTTTTTTAGAAACTGTTCACACACAAAATTTGCATTTCTTAAAGTAATATCAATATTTAAGTTGTCCAATTCAAATGCAGTAAAATTCAGCAGCTACTCTCTTTAAATCAACTCAGCTCCTGGTTTACATAGCAAACCCATATGACTGTGTGCAGAGCACACTTTTGACTCACTTTTAACAGATATACGGACCATCATCTGTTTTCTCTTCCCTTTGACTTTACTGAATAGCTCATGTCTCGTAGATCACAGAGAAGAGTGGGGGGGCTTTTCAGGAGGAGTTTGAATGCAGGGAGGGAGCCTTGCAAGTCAGTTCAGAAAGGGTGTTCCACAGTTGAGGAATGTCCCAGAAACAGCTGTGGTACTTTGTCAGCATTAGCTTGGGATAGTTGCATTACATTTAAGTGCGGAAGCTCCAAACACAACATGTAAATAATATTGATGAAGTTGTGTGTGTGCGTGTGTGTGTGTGCGTGTGTGTGGATACACATATACTTTTTTCCCCACCTACTCCACAAATTACATACTCTCCATGACATAGGATGCACTACTCTCTTTTCCATACAAAACCCTCTGGAGTGATACCTCAGCTGCTTCAGTGGCAATGAAAACTTTGTTTAACTCTTAAATTTTTGAGCAGCACGTTGTCAGACAGCGTCAGAACGTTTGGTTGGGACCAACTCCACAGTGCATGGCGCTACACTAAAACAAAAGGATACTAATCCATAGAATCTCATTTAAGACATAGATGTTTGGAAAAAAATATTCAAATCTTCACAAACAAGTGATACAATTTGTTGTGACTCTTCTTATAGTGAAATTCACAGCTCTCTGCTTTGTTCTCTTTCCTGCTGTACTGTTGACTTCAGTCTGCTACTGGTTATGTTTTTCTTCTACTAAAAAGAACCCTGAAAACACTCTGCCTGGTGAAGTGCTTTCTTTTTACATAGGCAATCTCTGCCAAAGTATAAAGCTGTGATTTGCTGTAGCTGAGTTGTTTCAGTAACATAAACAAGTCAAACTGTAGATAGATCTAGTATCTTTTATCAGATATTTTTCTAGTACAGCTTAAAAAATGAAGCCACTTTAAAGCACAGAAACCTTTTTACAGGTGAGATGTCTTCAGTTTGACAGTGGTTTGATTTTTGCTGCAGTCAAGGAGATCATAGTTGACATACCTGAGCTGGCCTTACCCTGCACAGCTCAGCTTCCAGAAACAGCACAGCCAGGTCAGCTGCCCAGCTTCCTGGAGAGATCAGGCAGGCTGCCCTGATTGCCTTTGTTCACTTAAACCAAATTCTGGTACCTCCACATGTCACATCTTGACTCCAGTGTATTCCAAAACCAATGAGAATTTATCACCTATGGCTGAGACTTAATGGACTGATTTCTGGGAATTAAATTGTCATTGACATGTACTCAAAAATGGAAGAGACCTGTGTCAAAAGAAGATTATTTGCTGGAAGGGTGGCTGCCTGAAGAAAGACTGTCAGCCATATTAGGTCTCTGTAAAAGGCATTTTTGTGCAGAAAACCAAGGTGATGTGTAGTCAACTAGAATCAATGAAAGTGTGTGCCAACATCTTCATGACATATATACTGAGAAGACTCACAGAACCATGCATACACACTGGCTTCTTTCTATGTGGAAGGTAGGTGTTTTTGCAGGGTTTCTCACCTCTATGTAAAGATGGAAATCTGGGACTTTTAAGTTACTGCTTCTTAAGGGGTTCCTACATCTTTAGATTACATTCAAAAGTGTAAGAAGTGTATCTGACTTCTGCAACATCACTATGGAACGCTGGACTGCAATCTGGCCATAATCTCCTAGGGAAAAATCAGCAGCATTGTAAGAATCCCATGGCTGTTTTACACAAACCTGCAATACGTCACAACGGGAGACCCAGTCTCCCTTTCTTGCTAAATGCAGCTCAGCAGCATCTCTCAGTGTGTTCGCAGTGTGTTCCCTGCACTCCCTTTGTCTCAGGATCTCATTAGCAAAAATCTGCTATTTCCAGTTAAATGTCTTGAAAATGCATATCCAGTAATGATCTTTTTATGTGATAATTCTAAATTTTAATGATTCGCACTGAAAATGGTAGAATCTCCTTTTGAGACAAACCAGAAACATGTCAAAGCATTTTTGCTCTTTAATAGTGCAGTTCCCTGCTTTCAAGGCTTCTGCTGGGAACTTTGCAAATACTTAAACAATTTGTCACCTTTATAGTTTATTTCTTCCTTAGCCTGAACAAAAGACTCATTAGTGTTTAAATCCTAAAGAAGCTTTGAAGACATATTAGTTTTGTGTCACTGTTAGATTTCTTGTGATGCTGCTTGCTAAAACTTATCTCCATTTCATTAAGAACAAATTGGATATGACTTCAATCATAATTGAGGTATAATTTTATGCGCGGTATGGATATTACAACAAAAAATACATTTTTGCCACCTTAATATCCTTCACCTTATAGCAGAAAGAATGAGTGTGAATTCAGCAGTGCTGCATATTAATCTGTATTAGGCTACATTGTTGTAATGTTAAAATATGAACTAAAAAACCCCTAGAGTCTGCTCCCATTACTACCTTGTTATCCTGATAATTTGTATGTTTCACAAAGGTTTTCAGTTCAAAATGACAGACTTTAAAAAACTGAGGGAATCAACTAACAATGTAAATGACTGAAAAGCTCAGGAACTTAAGTGAGGAAGAGGACTGGAATTTCTTTAAATCAAAAGTACTGAAAATAACACACAATCTGCATTTCACACATGAGGATACTTGTCAGAAAGGAGATTCAGCCTTGCATTGAACAGCCACCTAGACAGAAGCTGGCTAGTGAGAAGTAGGTCACAAGCGATGAATGAAAGTACCGATCTACAAGAAAAGCAGGATCTTAGAGGTCTGGAATTGCAGTGGTTATGGAGCAACTGTCACAACTTACAGTAAGGTAGATTTTGCAAGGAAGTCAAACCAAAGAAGAGCAAGGTCTTAAGTATAAACAGAAAAAGAACAAGCTAAAAAGTAAATGAAGACTTAGCCTCAGTTTCATGGCAGTGCAGAGCATGGAGACAATAGAAAGATGAACATTAGGAGCATGTACAGAGGTGAAGGCCACTGCAGCCAATGATCTCTGTCCCTCAACAGTGAATGAACCAGTCCCAGAAATGGCCAAACTAACATAACTGACTTACAGCAAAAAGATTCCCACTCAGAATTAAGTGATCCAGTGATGACAGAAGTAAATGCAATGCCATTCATTTAAAGAGGAGGGAAACAGTATGTGTTAATATGGAATCATTAGTATGCAAACTGTTAAAAAAGATTTTGATGGAAAGAATTATCAAACGCATGGAGGTTAAGTGAGGAAAATGGAACAGGCTCCCAAGGATTGCTCATGACAGGCTAAACTGGTATCTTTGCTTGGCAAGATATCTAATTTTTTAGACAGCAAAGACAGAATACTCTATCCGGGCTTCAGTAAAACATTCAGAAAGGTTCACCCAGAACAGGACTGGAATAGAGAGTTAAACAGGCAACCAGGCAGAAGAGAAATATCAATGGTTGTGTTGGTGCAAGAACCATTGGGATCGAAGAAAGTAAACAGAGTTCCACAAAAGCAGTGCTGGAACCAAAGTTCATTTCATATTTTCATTTTATAGCTTGACACAAAAATAGAAGATCAGCTAATAATACAAAGGGACTCATCTCACCTAAATCTTGTTGTCTAAAAATCAGGCTTTTACTGGAAAATAGTTGCTCCTTTCATAGTCAATGTAGAAACAGGCACCTCGGAGGGAAAGTCTGTCTAGAGATGTCTAAGATAGTTCCTTCTTTCCACTGCCTGTAGAGGAAGTCTAAATGATTTTATTAAACAAACAGCCTAACTTCCAGATAGCTAAACCATGCTATTTAGTGGTTGGCATAACAGATATAGTTCACAGAGAAAATATTTGATTCCTGCAATGCATGAGAATTAACTTTCTGCAATCCATGTGTACATATGGGAGAGGTTTTGGCTTTATCTTGACCAGACCTGGTGTTCAGCTGTACCTAATGAATAGCCTCCCTACATTAACACACACCAGTCTTCCGCTCTCCAGTGGAGGCTGCTTACTTTCAAAGGGCAATACTGGTCCAAAGGTTTGTGGGGTGAGGTTCAGAGGCAGATCTCCGAGGGCCAAAAAGCATCTGCCCGTGGTTTGCCTTTACAATGAACTTACAGACTGCAATACTGAGTATCAGGTGATGAAATAATAAAATGTATTAGCCTTTAGTAGCCCCTGGGCAAGATTCTTAGTGCTGAGATACATATCTAGAAAGGGGATTAGGGAATTAGAACATAAATCCCTTTTCTTACTTTGTAGTTCTCAGCAATTCTTCATCTCTGAGCTTTGCATTCTCAGAACTTAATGACAGGGTGCTGCATAAAGAATTACTAATGCAACTTATATGAAGCACACCATGAACTCCAAACATAGGTTCCTTTGTATAGCATGCCAAAAACATATTCTTACATGTAATCATCAAAACAAAGAAAACATGCTATTTTGAACTAGAAGATCTTTAATGGCTGTTTTGTAAATAATAATCTATCTTTATGTATGGTTTTGTCCTGCAGCGTAGCATTTGGTGGTGTCTACTACTGCAATCCACCATGCAATTGTTGCTCACATAGAGGACTTGCTTCAGCTAAAATTTCAAGTTGCACGGTCCAGAGTAGAAGACACTGAATGTGAAATACCAAACAAAAAAACTATGCATACCATCAGCTTCTTTCCCTTCCCATTGTTTGCTCCCCCTTCCACAACATCACTCATTAATCTAACACAGAAATCAGGAGTTAGGTCCTTAGCAGCATTATAGCTACAACAATGCTTTCTCTGTACTCACTTTTGGCACATGTGGATTAAATTCTACTGCTCTGTGAATAGCTTCTACTGCATTCATCTCTGCAGTACTCAGCCCTCGCCTTGAGGCAGCCTCTGGAGAAAATCTACAAAAGCAAAGAAACAAACACATGAGGTCAGAAATGCTAGTAAGAAAAAGCCAGAAAAGGAATCTAGAACATGGGCCCAGGTAACCAAATAGAGTCAATTTCCTATGCTCTCCAAACTTCCATAGCAAGTGGAAACTCTGAGTGATCTACTACATCAAGGCCAATGAAAATCCCAGCAGAAGTGGAAAGCATGTTTGCATCTAATCATGGCAGAAAGTCAGTTCAAACAGTCCTTTCTCTGTCACTAACCTAAATTTGCTCTAGGTACCTTACTAAGGGGCATATTCAAGGCTGAAGTTGTGGAAAAAAGAAAAGCAAAAAAAAAAAAAAAAACCAATGCCAAATTATTGTTGGAGGGTTTCTATTAAAAACAAGTTTGGGGAGGTTTTAGGGAGGTTCCCAACCCAATGCCCCTGGGTCAGGTTGGGATGGAAGCACGATGCAGCAGCAGTAGCAGGTGGTCTACTGGCCGCAGCACCATTGAGGGTAGCACGCCCAAACTGTGGGCAAATCATCTGCCCCAGTGAATGAAAAACCAGACCATGCAATCTCTTTCTCACCTCACACCCCACGGCTAACTCCAGAGCTGTACTTGGCAGGCAGACACCACAGGGAAAGCTGTGACAACCTTAGCCCTGCCCTCCCAAGCTGGAGTCGCTGTGTAGGGAGGAAAGATGTTGCAGTAGGTACTGGCGATCTACAGGATAAAAAGAATGAAAGAAAATTACTTAGATCTTGATGTGTACATACACTTTAAAAGCAAAAACTGTCAGGATGTCAGTCAAGAAAATGACTTTCCACTCTACTTGCTTTCCATCTTTAGGGAGGCATTTGACCCTCAGGTGCACAGACACAACTCTGCCTGGGATTTGTGTGAAGGCATCTGAGAGCAGAATGGGGATTTTTGAGCTCCATCTCACAAGGAGCTGAGCACCCTTTCAGAGCAGGCCAGTGCTCTCAAGTCCACAGGCATCAAGTAGATGTGCTCAACACCTTGAAAGGTTGAGACCCAAGAGAAAACCATAACAGGAATGAGCAGATATTTGTGTGTCTAAAAATATGAACGTCATCTACCTCTCAGAATCCCTGACATAGTAACGCTAAATCCACCTGCCGCTATTTAAGTAGATGAGCAGTCTTCTGACAGCACTTGTAAAATGACATTGCTACCAGTGCATCCACATTGATTTACTACCTTTTCGTGGTCAGGTTTATACAAAGTTGAAGAGGTTCAGCCACACAACACCTTTTAGTTGCATCTTCATTATACTGCCTAGGAAGCTAAAGCTCACCCAGACAGTATACGTAAAATTGAAACAAGAATTGAATTTATACTATTTCTCTTCTTTTCTTCTTTTGTAATATTTGAAGTGCAGTGTTTGATCACTGCAAATTTTTCTTACATATAAAGTAATTTTATAAATTTACTGCAGGACTGAATTCTCCTGCTAACCCAGCAGATTGTTAGGGTGTGGGCTCAGCTACGAGAAATCTCGAGTTAAATCAGGAATTTTGCTGGACAGTGGTTCTTATGCACTTACTTGTCAGAGACAGCTCTGGCTTTGAGCAATGCAGCTGTGTAACATATTGTTGCTGATTTTGGTAAGCTTATATCTGTTGAAAAGAAAGAAAAAAGTAAACATCTGAGAAAAAAATTTAAAAGTCTGCAGAAAGAAAAGTGTTTCATTGATACTTCAGAGTATGCATGGCATATGCAAAATTATTATGTGAATTCAGAATACTTTCTGATCTTGGGACTTGTACCCAATATACAGGTTTTAAAACCTGTGTTAATGACTGCTGGAACTGCTATTTAAGCAGCAACTGGGTTCATTAGAGAACTAATTCGAAGAGTGACTGACAGTGACATAATAAAAGAATTAATTACTTCATACATGAATGTATAGGTAACCTGAAATACGTGAATTTTTCCATAGTTCACAAAACATCTAAGTAATAGCTGAGGGCTATCTTATTCACTTTTCTTGTTTCCAGTCAGAAGCAGTGTCGTGGTTGTCTAATATGAATATGTGGCAGCTATACAAGTTAAGACAGCTATTTAAGTAATAATGGATTTGACGTGCAAGCAAACAGCCGTTAGATTTATTGCTGTTAAAGATCAACAGTAAAATAAGGTGTTTTGCCTCTTAAGGAAATCTTGGACCAAAACAGTCACCAGTCTCTGGCCATTTTATGCTGTTCCAGAGACACACAGGAGCCATAAACCTGACTTAATCCATTAGTTCAACTTAATTTATACCTGTTCTCTACTAGCAGGTTGGCACAAAGCATCCAAAAGGTAGAGAGAAATGCTGCTTAACAGACTTGAGTTATAGATTTGTTCCCACTGTTACAGAGAAGAATTGACTTCCACACTAGTAATCTACCCAGCAGACACATATTATACAGTGACTGAAATATTCCAGCACTAAAATGTTAAAGATTACAGCTAAATGAAAAAAAAAAAAACAAACAAACCAACACCCACTAAAGGCTGGATTCTGCAAACACTTCTGCACACTGCAGTATTATAGCTTCCTATAGTAAATAGCAAATACACAGCATAGCAAACACAAGGCACTGGAGTAGGCCCACTGAAAAAGTGAAGAGCAGCTGATCTGACTATTGTTCTAAGAAACTATCTATCCCTCAGTTTGTCATTAAAGTTGAATAGAAAGACAAAATTACCATAGATCTCAGTAACTTTAGGGTTAAGAGAAACTTGTGATTTACGGAACCCCAGTGCCTTGCAAGACAAGGCTCCAAAAAGGAGTTAAAGACGACAAGCAAGTCATATCTCAGCAGTCACTATCCTTCACTTACTAACAACCAAGCAACCAAGCAGAACGTTGTTCTGTTAGACAGAAAATGTTGCCAGAATGACTGAGGTACTTTGAAAATGCTACCTGTTAAATGTTCTCTATTGTCTTTTGATGCACTTGCACTTCAAGTATGAGATGTAAAGATCTTGTTGGAGGCTCCCCTATAATATATTCCAACTATAATTTCACTGGAGTATGTAATTGTAGTGACTAAAGTAATTAAAATCAACAGCATGCAAAGCAGTCTGGGTGATAGATATGTTAATTACTCCACTAATAAAAGCTAGCTACAGACACAGACATGAGCACATCTTCAATGACAGGAGGAGAAAATATTTATAAGCACCTTCAATAACTCTGCTTATATGAGGTTTTCCTTAATATTAGGAGTTAAAAGTTACTTCCAGTAAACAGAAATGACCTTTTTCAGAACATACTGGTCTCTGTCTTTCAGTATAAATCTTATTCATCAAATCATAAATGGAGTGAAAGGTAGGGGAATGGAAAAGGGAAAAAAAAACCACCAAGAAAACCAACGATGTGCTGTCATTTATAAGGTTTTCAATTGGTCAATAGAATACATTTATTTTCACCTTACCTGTAAGTGTTTCTCTGGGCCATCAAGCCACTATTACCTCACAGAGAATATTTATCCCTGCATCAGTTCAAACGCAGTAACATTGATTCAGGATCTGACCTTTACAAAATTTTGCATGAATGACACAAAACAAGAGGTCTGCCTAGAATTCCCTGGAAATACATTTTCCCAGGCAAGAGGCAAACTCCACATATTAAAAAAGGACAAAGAAAAGAATATTTGCCTGTACTTCTTTGAATAATGCAGTGAAAGCAACACTTCACTTTTCTATCCGTTTGAAGGAGCTGAAAACTAGGAGGAATCAAGAAGTCTGGAGCATGTAACTGATGTAGCAGAGGAAAAACAGTTGTTAAGCTGATGAAAGCTGCTTGCTCAACTTCAAAGAAAGCAGGTATGCCAGCCAAAGCCAGAATGACAGCAAGAAAATGGCAACTCAGCCATTAATACACAATCCATGAGGTTAAACAATGAGACCGCTCAACATATAAAAACCTCCAACCACATGTATAAAGGCTAGTTTCTGCATCAGATCGTTGATATTTAAATGGAGAAGGTTCAGTGGAAGTTGCATGGACCAAGTTGTGAGGATTATTACAATTCTTGGCTAAGAGATTAAGCTATCATACAGTAGGAACTGAGCTTGATACAGGGTTATATACTAAAACAAAACACCGTATCACAAAACAATATGTTCTACTAGGCAGTAAATGCTCCTGAGCTGGAAACATCGGTGCATATAGATTGCAGGATGATCCACAGTGAGCTGCTGGCATCTGTAAAGAAGGAAAATGTGGTGAGGTGAAGTAAGGCTCAGGTACACCACCTGAGTCATTCCTGCAGAAGAAATGGGATTTCTCAAGGAATGTTGTGTTCAAATCTGATGACCCATGGTCAAGAACAACAAAAGTAAACAGAAAGACTGGATTCTTTTTGTAACAATCCAAATTAAATAAAGTCTGAGAGAAGATACAACTGTTCCCTACGCATACCTGCAAAGAAAGGAAAAGGCTGCTTAGGTAAAGGATGATGTTGGCACAAGAATAAACAGTTCAGAATTAAATTTAGGCTGGAGATTATAAGAAGGTTTCTGAGAAGTGAATTTTTGAGGCAGATTTCCAGGTAGAATAGTGGGGCAAACAAAATAGCTAATTCTAGGACGGAGCTTGCTCAGATCATGGAAGGGGTAATATCATGTAGCGAATGCAACAGCAGGGGACCTGACTCACCCAGGAGGCCTCTTCCAGTACTATGCTCCTAATGAGCAAGCAGCAATTATTTGAGGATAATACCTACAGTCCCTTGGCAATGGAAGAAATACATACAAATATTCATGTTTATGTTGCTGTGGAGATAGCCCTCAGCAGATCCATGCCCACTTCCCTCCAAAAGTGTTTTGCTTTTTTTTGCTCCATATTAGACCATAAGTATTTGGTTCTGCTATATTCTCGTCAGATCACTACAATACTTTAAAATCCTCGTATAATTTAGGCTTCATCTCCAAAACTGGACCCTTGATTTTAGAGAAAAGCATAAAACAATTATGTCTGGTTACAACTTGAATTTAGCAAGGGAATCAAGTCTGAACTAGCCCTAGGAAATAGGTCCTCTGTCAGGAACCAAAGTGAAGTTTTTAAAAAATGACTGTGTCTAGCTCTGTGAGCCACCTGGCAAAATATCTTCACATATACTGTTTCCCACCCTCCTGTGATTACTTGTGGAGCTCCCACAATGTGCTGAAAGATGTGACTGCTATTCTGTTGTCAAAACCATCAGGACATTTTTGTCTAATAAGAACCGATATATCAATCTAAAAAAGGCTCTCCTTCTTCCTTATTGCTTGTGTCTTTAAACAGAATACAAAATAGTCTAGACTTAATTTATGAGCATTTTCTTTCAATTAGCCCCAGTCAGCCATGGGGAGGGTTAGGAAAGTGAATTCTTACTGATCATTTCCTTCTTAAGCAGTTGCTTGTGAGAGTGAACTAATGGAAAGATGCTATGGATAGAGACTTGCAACCATAATATCACTACTTCTCTGATTCAAGATATCCAGAATATGCCATATTTCATCTAAATAGGTCATGGCATCTATTGTTCTTACAGAATAGCAACTAAACCAAGAAATTATGAATCTGGATATGGACTGGTGCAACATCCGCTATCCAAGTCATCAGAAGGCGCTAAATGTTAAGAGACAGGCATGTTGCAATTGCTTTAGTCATTAATAAATGCAAAACCTAGGTCACTAATCAGAAGTTATTCCCTATTTTGACCCCAAAGTGCATGTTATTCCCAAGTCAACAATACAGATTTCTATGGGCATAACTTCAGATAGGTGAACAGTCTTATCAACATTAATAGGACTTAAAGATTTGCTGAAAATAAGCTGTAAATCTGGGGCCATAATCTGCACAGTAAGATTCTTCCAGTCAAACTGCTAGTTCTTCTTCATATAGCACTGGAGAGACACTACATTAAGCTGCTGGAATCATTCACATACTTCCAAATATGTAACTGAAAGTGTATCAACAAAATGGAAGAAGTTATGCAAAGAGGCAAAACAAAAAATGGTGGAATACAGGACACATATTGTGCTATGGCTTGGGGGTGAACCCCAGCTCTGATTTTCTCTCCCTCAGCCTGTCTGTAGACTCTAGTGTTTAAGTGATAGGCCAACACTTGCCCTGTCAGCACAGAACTCCCCCAGTTCTCTGCACCTGCAGGCTAGATTGTCAGCTCTTGCACAGGTGGTAGGAAGAATTGCTTAAGGGAAAGATTGAAAGTGTTCTAGCAAATAAGTATGTGCAGGCTGGATCAGTGATGACAGAAGAGAGACACAGTCATCTATAAAGACACAAATATTAAGGAAGAAAGTGAATTAAGCTGATACAAATGGTTAAAAGCAAGGGTAATGGGATGGAATTCAATATATGAACTGAACATCAGGGGAAAAACACTTTGTCAAAAAGATCTCATATCCTGTAGTATTATCTCCCATGAGAATAGTCATTGCGTTTTTCCACAAAAGGTGGTAGAAAACATGCTGGAAGGAGCAAAACTATGAACACAATGATCTAACGCTTACTTTGTGCTTGCAAAATAAAGCAGTTCCGATTCTCTCTACTTTTGACATTCTTCCTCAGTGGTGGGAAACGCCCCAATCAAACACAAACACATAGCCACTTGTATGTTAAAGCCTGGATTTTGGTCCCCTGATAGGATGGGAAAAAGATTTTGGCACAAACAAAAAGTGTTTATTTTGCCATGACCACAACTAAAACTTAAACTCTTCAGTTATGGAAAGATTTTGAGGGTCACTGCTGGTTGTAAACACTTCATATGCAACTGTTGCTGAGATGCATATCTCAGGGATCAGGCAGGTGTCAGCCCCTTTGATTTGACTAAGTTCAATGCTAAATGCATATAGAGGGGAAGGAATAATTTCTCCTATAGGAGATAAGAAAGAACAAGATTAGTATAATTAGTTTAGACTTTTTGTGCTTTTGCACAAGTGGGAGAAACAAAAAACCTCACAGAATCATATGGCAAAAAAAGAGACCAGATGGTATGAACAGACACAGAACTGATGCAGAGACCTAGTTGAAGTGACAAGTGATTTTGGTATGGAGGAAAGAAACCAGTTCTTAGAAGCAGAAGCTGAAAAAGATGTAATGGGAAAAAAGACAAACTAGATACTGGTGTTATACAAACTAGAGGTCTTACCTGATTTGTGTCTCTTGGAGAAGGTAGACTAGGCTTTGGTATGACCTTAACTAAAAGGAACTTTCTCTTAAGGTCTCTCTTTCAAAGAAACAAAAGGATTATAAAACAGTGTGCATGAGGTAATGGTTCCATACTGCCACTTGCTACATCTTTAACTCAGAAGAAAATCCTTTCTTGCACTTAGAACATCTACCCAGTTAGCTCCACCAGGTAGAACATCTGCTCAAAAATACCAAACATAATCATGGCAAGTAATGAGACTGATGGAGTGGAGCTGTGAACTCAAATACATACATATACACAAAAACCGTGGAGACCATAGCTAATATAACTGAAAACTCCATGCAATTGGTTCATCAATCTGCAACTCTCTACAAAAGAAATGTCTTCAAGTTCAATGTAAATAGAATTTACCCATTCATAAATCTGTAAGGACAAGAAGAAATTGGACAGAGGGGGACTGGAGAAAGAGAACTAGCTCTGAACAGGCTACATTTTAGAGAACTAATTTCTCTACTTTAACTGTTTGGATTTCACTAAGTTGAAAGTATTCCAAGACAAGACGCTGTTTCTAAGGTGTTTCTTGAAAGGCCTGCATTTTGATTTGACATTAAAGTACGATTCTTCAAAGTAAGCTGTTACCAAATAAAAAAGTGTCATTGCCTAGAGCAGAATGAGACCTTTTGTATTTAAAAACCACTTTCTTTCTATGTATCCTTTGGTCTAAATTATCTTCTCAAGTGAACTCTGAATTCGGGATTCTGTCTACATGGTGACATGGTCTTTCTCCTTCTTTGCAAGGGGGTAAGCGAAAGGGGAATCTGTATAAGGTGTTCCTCCTGCAAACCAGAAGGCTTATAGTCTCACTGGAAAACATTTTAAAAAAGGAAAGCAAGGACAGGTTTAGGGAGAAACCATTGCATCACTATGACTAAATACATAGGCATCCATTCTTTTTAAATCTGACTTTCATTTGCCAGAAAGGTCTGAGTTTTCACACAGTGCCCAGGTTACCAGATAATAACAATCAAAGCAACTGGCTGCCCAGGGAAGTTAATAAATCATTTGCTCTAAGCACCACAACAAGCAGACCTACTCTACTGGAAAACAATCCGTTTAAAAAGCAAGGGAAGAGGAGCAGAGAAACTTTATCTACTATGAATACCAGAAGCTTACTCCATCAAGAACAGTCTCTTTAGCAGTCATAACTATTTCTGCTGTAAATAACATGGATATGAGTTAAATCAGAGCCAAAAATCTTTTCAGAATTCAACAGTATTTAGGTCATCTGCACTCCATTGACAGACACTGAACTCTGAAACCATAATGATGTAGCTCAGCAACAGTGCATGCTGTCCCACTAATGAGGCCCTTTTTCCATGAATAATGAGTATGGACATCAGCTCTGTTGCCAGGTACATAATATAAACACAATTTAACACATGGCTTTTGGTAAAGCACTGTGTCTGCTTGCAGAGGCTGAGGTTTCGCATAATGTGATCCAACTTTTTAGCCCAGGGTGGGGGCAGACTGTTCAAGGAAATAATTTGTTCATATGTTATCAAAATACAATAAATCAGGTTTGGTCTTAGTCAAAAAAAGGCAGTGGAGTGGGACCTGCAGAAACTGCAGATAGGAAAGTATATGAGTTCATTGTTTTATATTCCAATAAATCTTACAACACATGAAGCTGATGAGTTCCAAAACGAGCTGAGACTCCCCGAGATGGGCCTTCTGAGACTCATGAACTGTAAGGGTTATACTGGTTAAGCCTGTGTTTGCTGAGTCCTTGTGCATACCTAGTGCATACACACACCTTTGTTTATATATGGCAAAGCATGAGTTGAAACTGCATGGGTCCAAACAGACAAAGTAAGAAGAGTTTTATTTTGAAAAGCCTCATTTGTTACATTTACGACCTCAGTTTTGACTCTATCAGATGCTTTCAAGAAAACAAAATGCACCTTCAAGTTTTATCAACTACCATGACACCAAGTGCCACCATGGTATTGTTTAAAACTAGGGATCACTCCTTTAGTATACAAAAGTAGAGCTGGCACAGGAGTTTAGTCTGAGATTTGGGAGGGCATGGCTTAACTCCCTGTTCTGTCATAGTTCTGCTATCTCCCAGGACTATTATCTCATAACTACATTAAAGACATAAGGGTGCCAACATCCTGTGGTGCCTGGGGCATAAAAATGTGCATTTCTATTTACTTGCTTCTTAACGTGCCAAAATAAAGTCCATGGGGGTCTACACCTGTGTCACAGGAATTACTGAAATACAAGAAGCTACAAGAAAGACGCTGATATTACCACTTTAATTGGAGATTTCTTCAACCAGACTAAGCACAACCAAGATCTCTCCCAGAGTCATTACTGCTACTGGATGGCAGTACTCAAGGGCCTGGGTGATATTTTGATCTCTGCTTAGAATGACTTAACTCCAGAAAGAGTTGAAAACATTCCAAGCTGGACTGGTAACAGTGAATATCACTAATGTTGCCTGTAATCAGCTGCTTATTTATCTTTTGTTAAATAACCCCAGCTCTGCCACAGTCTACTGCAGGGGGTCTCAAATTTGGCAGGATGATTGTGTTAGTATCAAGCCAGTGGTCTATTGCTAGCCTCATTAAAATTTATCTTAATTTCCTAAGTTGTAAGATGAACCCAGGCACCCAGGCAATGCAGCAGAGAATGTCAAATGAAGAGGAGGCAGAAGCCACAGAGAAAAGGGTAGATGGAAAAGATGCCTGATAAGACAGGAGCTGGAAAGTGGGTGAGGAGGTGTATTATGACCATCGCTGCCCTGAAGAGAAGACTGGGATAGGTAGTTAGAAGAGGCAGAAGAATGGAATTGGGAATGAGCAGTACTGGCTGAACAAGAAGCCTCTGGTAGGAACTGGGAGCAATAGGAAGCTGAAACTGACCATGCAAAAGAGAAGTAGAAGACAATTCAGTAGACAAATGAGACAGAAGATCAGCTAAGGGCAGGCTGGAAAAGATGCTAATTCCTTTAAAGAATCAAAGAGAAAGAGTGGCCAAAGCACTGTGGATATAGGCTCCAGAGCCCATATTGATAGGCGTTTATACAACAGTATCTCAAATGACGTCCATCTATATTTTCAAAAACTTTGCAAGTTACAAGCCTTAAAATCTCTGTTCAAAGAACACCAGAAAGGCTGTAAGAACTAGTAATTAAGAACATTTTAAAGGCTACAAGATCAACCTGGAGGAAGAGTTAAGAAACATCAAAATTAAGGCACCAATTTAACTTAATTCAGCTATTTGATTCATGTGTGTTATGATCTCATTTTTAGTTACATGATTACATTAATATTCCTGTCATAAACTCCCTTGCCATACTCCAGTGCAAAGAATGAGACTTTTCTGAGGATGAATGAGGATTGTATAGTGACACAACAGGAAACCGATAGCTGTACAATTCCTGATTCACTTACTGCAGAACCTGGAATGTGGATAGTGAGTAAGCTGGGGTCTGTAGAAAGAGGATGAAGAGTGGCACTGTGCAGGTTGATGAATGCTGCTCAAGAGAACTGGATTGTATTCCTGCTTCTGTCACAAAGTTTCTACACAATACAAGGAAAACCCACGTAACTTAAACTAAAAAAACGTATGCCAGTTGGTGCTTCTTACTCTGTCCTTTCTCCGTTTGAGACACTGGTATCTTGAATTCAAGTTCAAAGGGGTAGAGCTGAAGTCAGCAGGAGCTACGATTTGAATGTAAAAAGTGATGAAATGCTGCATAAACCAATGATCACTGAAAAATACTGAAAATTAACACGAAAAGTTCACCTAGTCTTCTGAGCTTTCCAAGTTTTCCCATAAGACATGAAGTATGCTGCTCACTAGACTGCTGTGAAGTTAAATCAATTAATGTTTGTAAAGCACTTGTATGCTACTAAGTCAACATTCATAGAAAAGTCCACAAGGGAACTGATAATTCTTTCTTCAGACAAGGTTTGAATAGCATGCAATAAAAAGTCTGCAGAACCTAAATAGTTGTTCTTTAAACATCCACAGAAAGCAAAGAAAGCACTGAAGAACTGCTAGTGAGATCCATTACCCTCCATTACCCTGTACCATGAATTAAGCATGGGTTGGCAGAAAAAATGCACAATGTTTAATCTTTGGATTAAGGACTGTGTAAGGGGACCTATGAAGCTCGTGCCAATCACCTTAATTACAGCGTTTCCTAAATTTAAAGGGCTTGACTTAGAAACATTGCTTCTGTGCGTACCATACAAAGAAATTATAAATATATATGAACTCACCATCATACTTCGCTAAGACTGCCTGGACATCTGCATACGCTTGCAGTTCCAACAAAGCCTCTAGCAGGTTTTCATGGATGTTGAACATGCTGAGCAGAGGAAACTCCTTCATCAACTAAAATCAATAACATATGAAAGGGTTAGATTATTAACATGGAAAAGGGTTTCTTGTTCAAAATGCACTGAAATAATCAACACGAAGTTAAAACCCCTCAGTTTCCCTTGTCCTTGGCTCTTGCCCAGAGTTCACTATTATCTCAGAAATTTCTGAGCTCTTAGTGGACACTGGGTCAGGTTTCTTGACAGGACATGCTTTGCATGGGATGTAATTAGTCAAATCCAAGAACACAGCTGCCTGAATATGTAACTCTCCTTCAATTAACAGGTTTCTTCAAAGTGAAGGAGGGTTATCTTATTGTACTGGAAAAGAATCTTCAACAATGGAGCTCCTGTATATCAGTAGTAAGTAATCCAGCACCTCTCTGGTATATTAGTAGAAAAAACAGAAAATACGTTGAAAAAATCAGAACAAAATCAAATCAGAGAAGCTTACATATATGCAACTATATTATCAAGTATGTGATATTAGCATTTGCAATCATGGATACTTTAGAATACAATTGCAATTGTGGCCAATATGACCCCCCCCAAAAAAAAACCCAAGAAAAGAAAGAAAAGGCAGCATCAATAGGAAAGGTAAAGTTTATACAAATCTAACACTATAACTAAAGACTCCATCTTGTATGACAAACTGCATGAAATGTGTAGTTAAAATAATCTGATCCTTTTACATGTAAGTGCCTTTACTTTACGAACTAACCCTTTGAGAGATACCAGGGATTTGTTCTTAGACATCCTCAGTTTCCATGTCTGCATAGATTCAAACGACTGAAACTGATATTCTATTGCATCTCCTTTTAGAAGCCACGCTTATTAGAAGCATCCATGTTTTTTACTGCAGAACTGATTAAATAATATTTTTTATTGTCAGAGTGATTCTCTAAAAAACTGAAGTCTTAAAAGATCCTTGCTTCCTTGTGTCCTCTTTATGGTTGTTATACCTTAACTGCATGATGTACATTCAGCAGAAAAAGGTCCCACACAATGTAGAACTAGGATAGCTGATACTACTGCTGTTCTTCAGGAACTTTGAGGGGAACACTATCATTTACAATCTCTCTGAGATGGTTTATGAGAACAAAAATACTATAACAAGCCAAGTAAAGAAAATGATACAAAGTCAGCCTTGCTCAATTTGAAAATACTAAGCTGGACCTGAAAACTCTGTCACTTAATATACCTATCTTTGAAGATATAAATAGAGAAACTGGTGAGAACCAGCAAATCTTAAGCTCACAAACAGGTAACATAAACAAAAATAAGCCAGGATTGAAACAAGAGCGGTGGAGGTTTACGAAGAACTTTAGAAAATGAGAAACAGGTAATGCACTAGAGCTTCTTCACTCTGTTAATTAAGAGACCTTAACAGGTCAACAGAGATGCAAAGCGCAGAGAATTTCTTCCTTGTGTTAATGGTCTGGCATAAGCTAATGTAAGAACTATTCTGACCTTAAGGGATAAGTCTGTCTAAATTTGGCTGTCTGGATAGTACTGACTTTGCTGCAGTTTGAGGATTATTAAAATATCAAAGGCAAGGACAGCAGTGTTTTGTTTAACTAATTATATAAATTTCTGGTGAGAATCATGATCACTGAGACAGCAGCTGAAAGAGCTCACTGAATTTTTTATGCTAGTGGCATGGGGATGGCCATAAAGCTCCTAGTTTCAATGGTAGGAGCTGATCCTGTGAAAAAGAACACAAACAAAACTGCACAGTTTGCAAGCTTTTCTCCTTCTCCAGTTTTCCAAAAAATGGGACCACAGGCCTTGGTGCTCATCTAGGTTAAGTGGAAGGATTTGACAATAAAATAAAAAGTTTTAAGTCATTGCTCATGAAGAAAAATAACTGCAGGTGAAAATTCACATAATTGGATTCATCAGTTAAGGATCCAACATAGAGCCTACTTCTCTTCATTCTTGTCCTTACTCACTATTGCATTTTTAACAGAGGAAGCTACTATTTGGCAGGAAAAAAGCATGACAGAATCTGGCCCTATGTAAATAGTGATTTAAAGTTCAGAATGAACATATTGCAAAGAAACCCCTCCAAGGGATTAAGAAAGATTATCCCTGCCCACTGGAAATGAAAAATGGCTGGCAGAATAACATTCCCTCCATCAGTGAAGAAAAGGGAAGAGCTGCAGCTAGTTATAGAGGTACTGTAGCCAGTAAAAGCTCTTACTCTGGTCCTCCATTTCTCACTGACATCACTCAGTGATTATTTTTTTTAATTTTAACTAGGTTCTGTCAGAGTGATAAACCCTGCCTAAGACAGCAGTAGAATAAAGGTCACTGTCTGGACTGCTAGGTCTCCAAACTGACAAGTGTTAATGAAGGTTTCACCTGTGAAAGGTCAAACGTTAAGAAGTCCAACCCAGTTATAACGAACTCAGTTGATATTGTAGCTACAAAAATAAAACACCTCAGCTATTCGAACACTGACTGTGCATAAACAACAGCACGTTTGCTATTAAAAAAAGAAAAGAAAAAGAAGAGAGGACATGAACTCATTTCTCTGTCATCTCAGGATGTAGAATATATAGTTTTCACTGCAAATAAATTTCAGTCACAGTAAAAATTTGTTCTTTGAGAAACTTCCCAGAAAGTAAAGCCACTTAAATGGAAGAATATTATGACAGGTCATCTTTTAGGCCTCACAGTGAAAGCAAACACTGGGGAAGAAAATAAGGCCACAAAGGTTGCAACATAGGCCTGCTGGATGGTCAGGGTAGGCCAAATACTGCGTCATGCTAAAGAGCAATGGAGAGCGGACCGTGAGCCTGCTCTCCTCCCCTCCCTAGTAGATGGAGAGGGAGGCTGGCTCATACTCCACACAGAGATGTAAAGATGGGCACATTATCCCTGAACACAAGATGAAAACGTACCCTCAAGTTCCCCAGACCCATACAGCATCAAGCTCTAATCTGGACTCTAGTTTAAGTGGCGCAGACTTCCCTTTGCACCCAAAGATTTATTTTCTGTGAAGTTACAGACTAACATTTACCAAATCATTTGGCTTATCAATTTTAATTCTCTTTAAGTCTCTACTGTAACCTGACAAATGCTTTCATTTGAGTGGCAAGCACTGCACTTAAAGAAAAGATGAAGGCTCTGTCATCATCTTTCTCCACACCTTAAGATATCAAGAAACAGTCATCAAATTCAGCACTCAAGATTTCTCACCAGAGCCGCTACAGCTTTTTACATAAACACTAGTTAGGACTGAAAGTTTCTTTCTAGAATTCCAGTTAGTTGGTTTCTCAGCTGGTATGAAAGAGCTGTGCTCCACTGAGCAAAGCTTGTTTTTATACCATAGGAAAAAAGACACCACACGGCTATGAATGTATTCCCTCCTTACAATGTAAGGGTGTTCAAACAATCATTGAACATATCATACCAAATCTATGTTCACAAGGATTTTACGTTGAACTTGTATTTGTCAAAATACTTTCTACTGATGAAATTCAGACCTGGGGCTGGGTTAGCCCATATTCTGCTCTAATTGCTCTGCACATTTGGGGGGAAATAGATACATATGTAGAAAGTGGAATTGCTTTTCATTGAAACATTCATTAGGTATACTGCAAATACACAGAAATAGTAGCTTTTGCAGATAAGTAATAATTTTTAATTTTTTAAGATAAATAATATTTTGGGAGTATAAGCTCACAGAAAAATTCTGGAAATAAGTCTGACACAATTGGATATCTTATCACTAGACCTGGGAGGGCCGTACTCCCAGACTCACCCCAGTCCAGATTGCAGGGCGTAGGTTCAATGGTTTTGTGAACAATGTGAAAACGTGATGATCACAAAATATGCTTTATGGTACAAGGAAATCCAAATCTGATTTATTGGATGAGGAACAAGTTTTATCTCCCAAAGAACATTTTAATGAAGAGAACTCCCTTCCCTGAGAATATCTCAGTCATCAGTATTTTCTCATTTAGATCTGATTTTTGAAACATTTTTAAGGAATGTAGCTTTAAGTGTTGCATCCGTTATTCTCCCTGTGATGACATTAACGTCATGCATCTGTTAGCAATGATACATTATTTGTGTAGAAAACCACTTTAAGCTACAGCTTATGCCTACGACTAGACCATGGGACTCAAGGGAATACAGAGGTGGATAAATGAATGATTTTATATATAACCTGGTGTTGACACATTCATTCTCCATTTGCATTACGGCTGTATGCATGGTCACATTTTACAGGCAGTGCATTCATTGCTGCTTATACTCATATCTTCTCAACAAACAAACAAAAACATTTTTAGATTAATGTATTCAGCTGAATGCATTCATAAATATGAAAAGTGAATTCAGCTTAAAATGAAGAAACAACAACAACAAGCAAACAAGGGAAATTCAATGCAAACAGTTGAACTGTTACAAACTTAATTCCTAGTGTATCTGTTCCCACAGTGCGTATCCGAAACAGTAAAATCTGTTTCCTAGAAGAGGAATGAGTGAGGCTGCCATCTTCCAGGTGCAACTGCCCACCACCATTGAAGAATGAAGCACACAGTATGGACAGCACTGTTATTTTCACAAGTGCTTTGCATAAACTGCTTTCTGGTATATCCATAAGAACTGTGAACTGAAAAGGTGGAAAAGGCAAAACTCCAAGCCATTTCTGAGTAGAAAACCAGAAACTTCCATTTCTGTGGGCTTTGTTGTCTACAGCTGAGCTTTCAGCTGTCTAAGCTCTGACTGAAGCTTACCCTGGGCTTGAGGCATTTGCAACATGTCACTTCACGTTGACTTTCTGATGTCTAATAAGATACACTACTGCTTAAGTTTTTCTCCTGGCCAGCTCACCTGGCAAGGACAGAAGGGAAGAAACGTTGTCAGCAGACTAAGGCTAGCACACAAAAAGGCTCCGGTAACAATGTCAGATGCTTAAAAATTAGGTTAACTTCTGGTCCTAAAAAGTGCAACTCATTCTAGAGTGGTCTCAATGTGAGTGGGATTCATGTGATGTAAACAGATGCTCTCATAGCTCTCGGAGTTGAAAAATTATCTGAAATACACTGGACCTACACAAATAAAAATTCTGCTTAATTACAGCAGAAGTAGGATTCTGTCATTTAATGCATTTCTCTGTGTGCCGCATTCCTTTTGGCAAATAATCACTGTTTTGTTTGGAAGAAGCTCCGCAGTTACTCTTTCACAGCTCAGAGACGATAGAAGCTAAGAAGCCAAATCTGCCAGATCCTGCTCTTTTGGAGCTTGGAAACTATTAGCAGTAGGATCCACATATTTTCATCCATGTGTGGAATTCAGGGAATTTGACATGTCATCTAATGGTTGAACTTCAGAGTGTCAGAAAAGAGATGCGGATCTAGTTTACACTAACTGTGGGATGGCACAGGTATAAAATTTGCTGACATTCTGTTTTTAATTTGCCAAATGTAAGTTTAGTCCTAGTGCTCCATAATATTCAGATAAAATGACTTCTCTTTAATGTAGGATTAACAATGAGTCAATAAAGTGAAAAATATCTTACCAAATATGCAAACTCTAAGGAAATATGCTAGAACATGCAGCCTTTATGTTCTCTCTTAATTGGAGGATTAAAGCCTTCAGAGTATGACTTGAGTTCTTTAAGGAGTATAATTATGAAAATGCTGTTATTTGGACTGTGTTGTAAAAATGCATGTATTTCAGGAATAAAGAGAATTTTAAAGGCAGACGTGGCATGAAACCAGAAGAGCGCAAGTTGTTCCAGATGTACATTTACTACTGAACAATCACATCACATAAAAGTAGTAAGTGATAAATTAATGTTTGTTATATCAAAGATTAGTAACTTTACAAAGCATAAAAATAAAGTCAGTATTCATAGCTCCCTTAAAAAACATTCCTTTATCTGCATCATCCCCAAGTACTTTTAGCAGAAACTTTGCCATATTTTTAGAAGTAGATTTTTAAATGAAATTAAAGTGAGGAAATTATCTAATAGCTCAAAAATGAACTAGGAGATTCCAGAGAGATGGAAGAGCATAATTAAAGGACAATACAAAGCCCCTGAACATGGAGTGATGCAAGAGGGCAGACAAAAAGAAGTCCAAGTTACCAGGGCTCCTAACAAGACTATGTGACTATATTCTAAGACTACATTCTAACTTAATAGAATTGCAATGCTGGAAACCCATAATTTATATGAGAAACATTATTATAGGGTGTCGTGGTTTAACCCCAGCCAGCAACTAAACACCATGCAGCTGCTCACTCACTCCCCCCCACCCAGTGGGATGGGGGAGAAAATCAGGAAAAGAAGCAAAACCCCTGGGTTGAGATAAGAACGGTTTAATAGAACAGAAAAGAAGAAACTAATAATGATAATGATAACACTAATAAAATGACAACAGCAATAATGAAAGGATTGGAATGTACAAATCATGTGCAGTGTAATTGCTCACCACCTGCCGACCGACACCCAGCCAGTCCCCAAGCGGCGATTCCCCACCCCCCAGTTCCTATACTAGATGGGACGTCCCATGGTATGGAATACACCGTTGGCCACTTTGGGCCAGCTGCCCTGGCTGTGTCCTGTGCCAACTTCTTGTGCCCCTCCAGCTTTCTCGCTGGCTGGGCATGAGAAGCTGAAAAATCCTTGACTTTAGTCTAAACACTACTGAGCAACAACTGAAAACATCAGCGTGTTATCAACATTCTTCACATACTGAACTCAAAACATAGCACTGTACCAGCTACTAGGAAGACAGTTAACTCTATCCCAGCTGAAACCAGGACATAGGGTTTAGGCAGCAGTCATTAAATTTCTAGTTTTTGAGGGTTTTGTGCAGGATCACAGTCATGACAAAAAGTGAGAGATCTGAGTCACATGCAGGTAAAGGGAAGGAATAAAACCCATCAGGGGAATCACAGGAGTCTCCATTTTGTTTAAGAGCCCATTCAAATGAGGGATGTTCCAACCACCCCTCCCACTTACCCATAACACGTGAATCCTGTGACAGAACAAACCACATTTGAATATACAGACATATGGAAATGTTAAAACCAGCATTTGTCATTTGCTATTATTGCAGTGCTTGTGTGTCAGAACAGGAATTAACTGAGCATACTGCTCTGTGGTGGAGATTGGCAAATGTCACCATTCACAAGAGTAGCACTCTTCTAAAATTTATGAGATAACTCTTGGCCTCGTTTAACTAAGAAGTATTTTTCCTTCAAATTTTAATAAATGGTACTTTAAATAACTGCTACAGATGTTAATAAAGCTAGAATCCCAGTCAAGGCAGAGCAGCCTGCTTAACCTGACCTGTGTAACACAAGCCAAAGAATCTGACTCACTAACCCTTGCCTCAAGCACAGAAGTATTTGGGAGAGACAGACAGTAGCTGCTGATGCAAGCAGCTGCAGAAGTTGTGTTGTTAAGTTGCTAGGGATCATAACATCTTTATTAGCAATTAGTCCTCTCTTTGTTTCACACAGCTTGATAATTCAAGGTGCGGAACACTGTCCCAGCTATGTATTCCAATTACCCAAGAGCAAATCAGCAATACACACAAGAAAACAGAATTCAACAGAATATTGAACAGAAAACCTTATTCGAAGCCGAGCAAAAGAGGTTGCCAAGAAAGTATACTACATTTGCAGAACCATCATACCAGCAAAAAGCACCAATACTACTGGTCATAAAAAGATAAAAACCCAACCTACCCATATCATTAAAATTGATTTAGTATGGCTGAGTACCCTTCTGAAGACTTCAACTGACATAACCTCTTAAACCATTTTAAATGCTCAGGGCAGCCTGATTATTTAAAGAACTTATCATGCAGCCCATTGATAAGCGTGCAGCACTCTTACAATACAAGCTGCTTAGGTACTGATAATTCCTTAGTGTCTCCTGTGGCATGAGGAAATGCTGGGCATGAAATACACATTTAGAGACTATAGGTGGGCACTGAGATGAACACATAAACACATCCAACTGAAGTATCCTCAGCAGGGTTCTCAGAGCTAGGTACATACAAGTAGACTTCTAGGTCCTTTACTGTGATCTGAAGAGTAATTTCTCAGTGGATATGACTGATCCCAGAAATAAAAATACACTTTTCTGACCCTTAAAAAGTGTTTTCATTTCTATCCTTCTCCAGAGCTGAGAAAAGACCTGGAGAGTCTCTTCTCTCCCTAAACCTCACTCGTTTCTAAACAAAGCTACAAAGCATGGGGCAAGATGCAATTCCACTGTGTCTCAGAAACATAGACTTTTTAAGCCTACAAAGCAGTCTTCAGGGGAGTGCAGGGCCATTAGGTAGGATATAAAGACACTCCAGAATGAGTTTCTTTCATCTTCTCTCTGAAAGAAGAAGCAATTAAGAGCTTCTGTTCACTTTGTCCACTAGCATGCCTTCTGCCTGCCACCTTTCTCTTTCCTAAACGTACAACACCCTTCAATGAAAGCTCGTTCCACAGTCCAATGTTCTCCAGAACAATCCCAAGAAGCTTGAATTAATCTGACAATTGCATGGTACGTTTTCACCTGGATACTCCAGTGACTCAGTCAAGGGAAACACCGCACTGGTCTGCTCCTGAATTCAGTAGTGCAGTCACTGATGCAGTTGCCCGCAAAGTACAGAGAGAAGTGCCTTTGCATACCCTCCACATCCTCTCTGTTTTTCATCAAGGAAAAACACAAACGCAGCACACTTGCGTTTTCATCCACTGTAATGGTGAGGGAATCTGCAAAGAGCAGATGGAGAGCAGCTGGTACAAAAGGCTACCCTTGCTCATCTGCACGGAGCTACTTGGCTTGCAACATTGTCCACAATAAAGATTCAACATGAAGGGATACTGAAGATTCCCCACAGCCACCATTGCAGCCTTTCACCTCTGCACATACCAAATTTTCCAACATCATTTAGAACAAACTAGTTTAGATCCTCCTAACATAATCAGCCCAACAAATAAAACAACCAACACTGTAGACTTTCTCCTGAGGGACAGTAAAAGAGATCTAGTTCCCTCACAGACCATATCATGCTCTGTATAAACAGGAATAAAACTGGAATAACTCTGTTGACTAGACTGGAGTTATTCCAACAATACACTAATCAAAATGAGATCACAAGTTAACACAATATATACAAATAGTGACAGCTGCTGGTTTCTATAGCAAAATATAGTAAATAATTATCATCAGAAATACAAGCAAAAGCAACACCTATGTATGATTCAATTACATGCATCCATGAAAATTACAGGTTCGTAATTCTCATTAATTCAACTCAACTAAATGAATGACATCCAAGCAGCAAAGCCACAACAAAATACTATCTCAAAATCAATCACAAAAGCAATAGAAATTCCTACCCTTTTTTAAACTAAAAAATCTGTTTTTAAACAGTTTTTTAAACAGTTTTAAAAAAACTAATTTCAAATATATTCAATATAATATTAAAAAGTATGATTTTCCTATCAGAAGTGTATATAACCGTAAAATCAAAATCTTAAGTCACCAACAACTCATTTTCCTTCCATTAAGGTATTTTAAGCAGGATCTCAGTCTTTTAAATAAAATCTAAGACAATCTCATCCATCAGTAATGTCCTCAAGATGGCCTCATATATGCAATGAATTAAACACTCTCAAATATTTTATTTTTTCGAAGTGGCAAACACTCACTACATCCCAATCATATTTCCCAGATGGTGTCATGAACCTCTTAACACTTCATTTCCATCATGTTCCATGTCTTGAGAAATCTGTTTTCAATCTTTCAAACACAAACAGGGCCTCCACCCTCTGTCCCCTGATGCTAGATTCAGCAGTCCCCAGCCAACTTATTCTTCATATTCTTTTTAGGGTGAATAAATTCATCTCCTCCCTCATCAATCACATAGAAACCTTCAATGACACATTCGTGTTCTTCAAAATTCTTCATAAGTATATTATTTATGCCTTCTATGAAGAAATGGAGGATAAGCATTTATCAGAAATAAGTAGCTCCAAGTCAGTCTAAGAAAAGCATCTGCAAAGCTGACTTGACCCTACTCTTGCTCCCAGTGTACTGGAGTTGTGACCTAGAGATACTGCTGCTTTTATATTTCATCTAGGGACCTGCTAATTCTCAGCTCTGCTTGCTCACAACGAAGAGCTGTAAAGGAATCTAAATTCAGTTCTGAGGATTTGGCTCAGTGTCTATATGTGGAAAAATATAGAATGCAATGATCTGAGTTGAAGCTCTAGAAGCTAAAATTCTATCTTTATACCTCCTTTGTCTTGCATCCAGTCCTTTCATTTAAGCAAAATGTTCCTATTGAAGAGAGTATTTTCCATCCTTCAAGTGTCTAACAAATGATGACTTTGGATATCCCTGTCATTGTTGCCTTTTGAGATCCACATTGTACTTAACTTCAACAACACACAATTTTCTCTCTAGTGACAGAATAAGCCATTCATTATAATCAAAGCTTTCTGGGTCTCACTTTGCATAAGAAACCTAGGACTAGATGGACCACCCAAGTCCCAGAATCCAGCACTCTGTGTACACAGTAAACCATAATATTGACATCAGCAGAAGAAAGCTTCACAGAGTACCTGTTCCACATAGCCCTATCTACAAATCACAAAACACATTCAGCAGCCCATAGTAAGATCCAGAAGTTGCCATAATTATGATGTGTGACATTTGAATATGAAATTCAAAATTTTATTTTTCTTGTATATTAATGCCAGCACTTAGAATTCCAATGTTTGTCCCCAAACATTTCAGTATTTGTCCCAGAGTGCCTGTGTAACAAAATTCATGAAGAATCAGTGGAGCTGGCTGGACTGAAAACAACATTTTTGAAATCAACATTCTCCCAGCTGGCCACAAGACTGCAAAACCAGGTCTTTCTTCCTCATCCCTCTTTCTCACACTCCTAGCTGTACAATGGCCGTGGTTTTGACAAGTTCTTTTTCACCACTTCTGTCTGGGAGCCTAGTGATTCTGGAGTGAGAGTTGTGTGCCTGAAAAACCCCAGCTAGGGACAGGAAACAAAGTTACTCACCACTTGCCATCTGGTAGATTATTTAGGATAAGGACCTGCATTACTATGATGAACTCTGCTCAATGTTTTCAAAAAATATTCACGAGTGCCCCAGTTCCAGAAGGTGCTGGGTGCTGGATTCCAAGCTGGCAGACATACTTGCCCTACTGCCACTGATGCAAGTATCTCAGTTCCAGAGAAAGTCACTTGCCTTTTTACGTTAAAATTCCCACTGACTTGCAGCGAGTATTTCCCTTTTCATTAGGCAGGTTTCAGGACCATTCATCTGAGCTGCCTAAAGCACACTTTACAAGTGCTTCATTCTGGTCTGGGATTCCATTTAGTGCATTTAAAATTTAGGTCCTTCAGCTTAACTTGCATAACTCTGTATCTTGCCAGATCCGTCTCTACCTCACTTTTGTGGGAACTGAAAAACGAAGTGTAAGAAAGTAGAACACAGGAAACTGGTAAGCAGTTTTACCATCATCTGCCCAGAGCTCTATGGCTCCATTCCTCCTTCTGTCACAGACTTGCTACCTTGGGTGAGGCAAGTCAGCTCCTCAAAGAACTGAGTTCCTAATCTGCATCCAGGGGATTTCACTTGAGGAAATGTTGGGCATTCGCAGCTATCTCTAAACTTGAGCATTTTACATACCTGAAAAATATACAGTGCCCTGTGTGGACAGCTGCCCCTCCTGCCATCCCCAAAATAGCTACTGGTCGGTGTTTCAACTTTGCAGCTGTAGTTACTGACTTATGACTACCACTGGTAGCTCCCCTGCCTAGAAAACAGGGATATAGTCATCCCCCATCTCAGAGGGAAATCAGTTCATTATAGATTAATTACTTCATTTTGACTTCTCAGTAATAGGTTTTGCATGAATAAATAACACTGTCCTCAGGTCTGAATAGTGTGACGTAAACAATGCACAGAGCTGAACTGCAGCTTTGAGGAGGAAACAGAATACCTAGGACTTGTTTATTAAGTTAGCAGCATTCATTACATGCTTCAGAAAAAACGTTAGTAACTTCGTGATCGAATAATTAAAGACTGCACTCCATTGCACATGTACCAGGATGGGAAATTCAGTCTGTATGGGCAGCCATCCATCTGGTATTTTATAACTTCATAGTGTTGCTTTCGCAACCCTATAAATAAATGATCTTTTAACTTAATCTTTATGTACACTACACATACAAAATGGCTATCAGCAGGGCTGCATGCAGCAGGAAAGGATGCTAACTTGTAAGCAAATGCATATCATTTCTATGCTACTATTATCTAAGTATCACATGCGAAACAAATCCAAACTCACATCTCTCATCATTTTCACTGCTTCCCTGGTCCTTCCCAGCTTTCTTGCACACATTGCCAGCCTCCTCTTAATATAAACTAACACATTGGTGTCCCTTCCTGTATAAGAGGAAAAAGAAACAGCATTAAGATAAAAAAGATAAAACAAAAGTTCATTTAACATTCCAACATAACAGGAAACAGTCTTCTTGCCATTTTTTGTTATTTGCTATCATCAATGCTTTCACAATAATTTTAATAAAAAGTTACCAAATTCTGCTGATTTAGATGTGGCATAACATCACTGAAATCAGTGAAATTACTCCAGATATACAGTGGTATAAATAAGGACCCATGGGTTGGCCTTACACCTATGAAATATAAGCAGATCTGAAGATACAGAGAATGGTATAGACCATCAAGTAATCAAGTGAAGCAAGAAGAACCCCTATGAAGTTAACATTGGCACAAAACTCTGTGGTCACACACACAGCATTAAATTACTTACCAATTCACATACATGGTTAAGACAAGGACATCCATGAAAATGCACGTTATATCCTGCCTTTTTTGTAAGTTATGATGTACATGCTTGTCAATAGGAGAGATAGCAGAACAAATCCTCATTGTCTAACAGTCTTTTTCTTAATGATTAGAAGAAAAGAAGTAGACCCTGAACTTTATGTTTACAGAGCCTTTACTTATTACCCGATTACCATCTTCAAATTCCTCACACTGCTAATTATGGATGGCAAATTAACACATTTCAGATATGACAGTCTTATGTGCTGGAAGATGCCCTAACAGCAAAGATGACAGAAACTAAACAGCTGCAATAATTATTCTCTTGGAGAATTCTTACTAGTTTAATTTCTCATTCTCTTCCCTATAATTCCAATGTGAACTCTTAACATGCTTCTGGACCAACAGGAAATGAGCAGGCAGCTAATCACCTATAAAATTACCATATCGTGAAAATATAAGACACCTGCCACAAATTATCTTTGTGTACAGTATGCAGTCTGTAAAGATTTTAGTCTGTTCCTAACATTTTCAAGTCTTTCATAATAAGAACAAGATGTGCACTGAAAACATGCCATAAACCTAACCTAACCTAACATAACATAAACCTACAAATTGTTTAAAGTGGCGATTACAATTTTCAGAAAGATTAAGCAGCAGGTTGATAGGTCTGACTTTAGAAGAAAAAATAAATAAGGGAGGGAAAGAATTTCTTTAGCTATATTTTATATTATGTAATTCCTTATCTCTGTATTGATTTCTATACATTTAATAAACAATTTATTAGTTACATCTGTTTCAACATGTTTATGTAGTGCAACTAAGAGGTATACATTTTGAGCCAAGCTCCTTTTCAGTCTTTTCAGAAGGAATGGTCAAAAGGCATTTACTTACTATGAAATCAAGACAACCTTCAGGCCAAAACTTTCTGAGGTGACTAATGATTTGGGGTGACTAACATGAGCCACCTTAAAAAGAAGACTGCCCGCACTTTCTATAAACTAGCACCTTTTGGAAGAGGTTAAGTTGTGTACTCAAAGTTCTTATTTACTCTTAAAATTCAAGGTCTAACATAAAATACTGTATGAAGGAGGTGGAACACATGAATAAACAGAAACAGAGAGCAATATGCTGTTGTTCAAGAAATTACATAGTTTTTCACCTGTAAAAGATGAAAAGCCCACTTTTCAACCCAAAGTCAACTTCAAGGACCAGAAATGGAATGACAGACATCTCAGGACCATGGAACTGCAACACATCTGTCCATGGACCTTCCTCTCTAGAAAGCTGAGCTCTCCACCTTTGTAAATCATGCAAAAGTCCAGCACGTAATCAAGAGAATCCTACTTGAAGCTCCTGTGTCCAAGGCACCATCTGAGGCTGGAACTTCTCTAACTTCTGTGGGTGCACACTGATATTATCAAGGGGAGACTGGGTGGTATAGAGAAGTGCAACGATCTAGCCCCTCCTGAAGCCACAGTCAGAGCTGGAAGTCACTTTTCAGCCCCTCGAGCTGTGTGACAATGCACTTAATTTTGCATTCAACTGGTTACTTCTTCTGCTGTAATACTGAAGGTTCAGGGTGTCAAATTTGATGATGACATTTTCTGTGCTCAGGATGGATTCAGTGCACAAATTAAGGTTTCATAGACAACCATAAGCCTGCTAGAGCCTGAAAATTGCTTCAAGGGCTTAGCTGCTCTATACTTTTATTTTCACCAAAAATAAGCAAATAATCCTAAATATCATTTTATAACCAATAAATGTGTAAAATACTACCCCAAGCTTTATAAAACCTCAGGTTTTCAGGTATAGACTTGTGTACACTTTTGAAACCAGAGATCACAGACAATTTCACTACGTACAATTTTTATCAGCAATCTTCAAATTATGTGAGATAGCCAGAGGCTGTGAACGCAGGTCCTGAGAAACCTGAAGATGCCCTAAGTATGTTAGTGCTTGTACTTATGTAATTAATTGGTATTATTTTTGCCTGAGGTAGCCATTGTAGACTAGAAATAACCTAGACTGTTTGCTTTATTTATCTTTTTGTTCATTTACTGGCAGCGAACCCTCATGTATTTTCTTAAGTTTAAGAAGCATCTAATAAATATCATCACAGCAGCTAAATCTGCTTATTCAAAATTAAAAAAAAAAAAACAAACTCGACTTTCAATTAGAGCACTGTATTATTCCCGGTTTTAATTTTTATGTTTCTGTGACCTTTCTTAATGTATGCAACTAACTTTTCAAATGTCACACTGGTTAATGGGTCTCATTGACTTTTACATAGAACAATGTGGTGTATGTATTTACCCTCACAGCTGATGGCAAAAAGCTGGCAAAGCATCACTTCACTCCTGCTTCCATCGTTCTTTACTGCCTTTTCACAACACGAGCCCATGTCTTCAAAACAGCTAAAGGCACTTCAGTGCAACTTCCTAGCTGGCCAGCATTTTCTGAACATCAAATCTCTTTTGGCTCTGCTACCTTTTCTTTTCTGTTAAGTAGATGCTACAGTATTTTCTGCCACGACGAAGAAAAGGTGCATTTGTAATCTGAGCATTGCTAGCTCAGCAACAGAATCAAGCAAAAACACCAAAACAGAACAGTCTGGCTCTAGGGCCATATTCCAGCCAATGTTAAATAGTAAGTACAGAGTTCTGAGAGGGAAAAAAAACCCAAAACCCAAAGAACTCCCCAGAACTTCCCTCCCTTTAGAAATGGCTATTCCCTTGAAAGGCACTTACTGTGTTGGGCTTCATATTGGGCACCATGGTGCTGTAACTGCTGACTGCGCCTGTAACAGCCCTCTCCAGCTTTCAGAGCTTGCTTGAACAGCTTCTCTGCTTCTACAATTGTCGTCGCTTCCTCTTCGGCCAAGAGAATATAGGCAGTAGCACACCTGCAAAAATATCAGAGGAAAAACCATGAAAAGTTGCATGAAGTAAAAGCTATACAAAGACATGCAAACTGGCAGGATGTACTAAATACAGAGGCAATGGATTTTTGTACATATAATTTTCTGATGAACTATTGTGATGAATAAATATTCTTCCAACCAGACTATGACTCTCATTTGTAGGTACTGTATCACTCAGCCACTTGAATAAACCTACTGACAACTGCCCCAAAAAGTAAAGCATTGTCTCACTAAGCAATCATGGCCTACATCACTAAAACTCCTTCTGGAAACCAAAACTAGTTTTATGCACTATTGTTTTAACACAAGATGTCTCCATTACCATAACGGTATGAAAAGAATCAATAGACCTATAACACTTACCATATGCAAAGAACAGATTATAAATGTAATTGTAGAGATTAAAAAACAAAGAAAACCAATAAAAAACCCCAAACCAAAACCGGAAAGCAGCTTTAGGAATATACAGAAAGGTGAAATGCATGCTGGGAGTCACCTCACCCAGCTTTTAGCTATCTAATTCAGATCTCAACTACCTGTGCTGCTCCCCCTCCATCAAGGAGCATCTTCACAAAGCCATTCATTTCACATGTTTAAACATCTCTCTAAGAATAGGGTGAACTGCTGAATGGAGGTGCCTCTCTCATTGACTATACAGGGAGCGCAGGCAACTACTTCAAAATTGATGGCCACATTTTTAGCAGCTGAAGTTAGGTGGTATACAGCCTGTTGACTTCTTTCCAACACAAAGCATGCTGCTGATAAGATTATTCTTTATACAGAAATAGAACCAGGTTGCAGCTACCTCTAGTTGCATTTCACAAAGAGTCATCAGCTGAGGAACAGGAGAGAACAGGTCCAGGTGAAAACAAGATTCCAGGCACCAGTACTTGCTGTGGGCCACCCAGCTGGAAAGAGCTTGGCAGAAAAGGACTTGGCGGTCCTGGTGGACACCAAGTTCAACATGAGCCAGCAATATGCCCTTGCAGCAAAGGCAGCGAATGGTATCCTGCACTGCATTAGGAGGAGTGTTGCCAGCAGGTCGAGGGAGGTGATCCTTCCCCTCTACCCAGCACCGGTGAGGCCACGCCTGGAGTGCTGTGTCCTGTTCTGGGCTCCCCAGTACAAGAGGGACACAGACATACTGGAGAGTCCAGCGAAGGGCCATGAAGATGATTAAGGAACTGGAGCATCTCACATATGAGGAAAGGCTGAAAGAGCTGGAACTGTTCAGCCTGGAGAAGAGAAGGCTCAGGCAGGATCTCATCAATGTTTGTAAATACCTGAAGTGAGGGTGCAAAGAGGATGGAACCAGGCTCTTTTCAGTGGTGCCCAATGACAGGACCAGAGGCAGTGAGCACAAACTGAAACATAGGAGGCTCCGTCTGAATATCAGGAAACACTTTTTTACTGTGAGGGTGACTGAGCACTGGCACAGGCTGTCCAGGGAGGTTGTGGAGTGTCCCTCCCTGGAGAGATTCAAAAGCCATCTGGACATGGTCCTGTGCAACGTGCTGTAGGTGGGTCTGCTGGACCTGGGGGGTTGAACCAGATGACCTCCAGAGGTTCTTGCCAACCTCAACCATTTTGTGATATGTGAGTAGAACAGGACAGGCTTATAGTTCACTTCTGCAAAAGTCTTTTATGCTACATGCTCTCTCAGTTAAATTGCTGTACAGGAACAAACAATTCTTTTTCTCCTTCTGACGAAACACATGAAGTACAATCCGTAAGGCACCAGTTTATGGAATTCTAGAATCATAGAATCATAGAGTGGTTTGGGCTGGAAGAGACCTTAAGGATCACCTAGTTCCAACCCCCCTGCCATGGTCAAGGACACCTTCCACTAGACCAGGTTGCTCAAAGCCCCACCCAACCTGGCCTTGAACACTTCCAGGGATGGGGCATCCACAACCTCTCCGGGCAACCTGTGCCAGTGCCTCACCACCCTCACAGTGAAAAACTTCCTCCTTACATCTAATCTAAATCTACCCTCTTTCAGTTTAAAGCCATTACCCCTTGTCCTATCACTACATGTCTTTGTAAAAAGTCCCTCTCCAGCTTTCTTGTAGGGCCCCTTTAGCTACTGGAAGGCTGCTATAAGGTCTCCCCAGAGCCTTCTCTTCTCCAGACTGAACAACCCCAACTCTCTCAGCCTGTCTTCATAGGAGAGGTGCTCCAGCCCTCTGATCATCTTCGTGACCCTTCTCTGGACTCACTCCAACAGGTCCATGTCCTTCTTATGTTGGGGGCCCCAGAGCTGAACACAGTACTCCAGGCGGAGTCTCGCGAGAGCAGAGTAGAGGGGGAGAATCACCTCCCTTGACCTGCTGGTCACAATTGTTTTGATGCAGCCCAGGATACAGTTGGCTTTCTGGGCTGCAAACGCACATTGCCGGGTCATGTTGGGCTTCTCATCAACCACCACCCTCAAGTCCTGCTCCTCAGGGCTGTTCTCAATCCGTTCTCTGCCCAGCCTGCATTTGTACTTGAGATCGACTCAACCCATGTGCAGGACCTTGCACTTAGCCTTGTTGAACTTCATGAGGTTCACACAGTCCTACCTCACAAGCCTGTCAAGGTCCCTTCCCTCCGGTGTGTCAACCGCACCACACAGCTTGGTGTCATCGGCAAACTTGCTGAGGGTGCACTCAATCCCACCGTCCATGTCGCCTACAAAGATGTTAAACAGCACTGGTCCCAGTACCAACCCCTGAGGAACACCACTCGTCACTGCTCTCCACTTGAACATCAAGCCATTGACTGCAACTCTCTAAGTGCAGCCAATTCCTTATCCACCAAGTGGTCCATCTGTCAAATCCATGTCTCTCCAATTTAGAGACAAGAATGTCATGCAGGACAGTGTCAACTGCTTTGGACATGTCCAGGTAGATGACAACAGTTGCTGTTCCCTTATCCCCCAACACTGTAAACCTATCGTAGAAGGCCACCAAATTTGTCAGGCATGATTTGCCCTTAGTGAAGTCATGTTGGCTGTCACCAATCACCTCTTTATCTTCCATGTGCCTTAGCATGGGTAGTGAGCTTGCTGTGCGCCCTCCTTGCTGCCCTAAGGATCTTGAACTCCACCATTTCATGGTCACTGCAGCCAAGGCTGCCCTTGAGCTTCACATTCCCCACCAGCCCCTCCCTGTTGGCGAGAACAAGGTCCAGCATAGCACCTCTCCTCGTTGGCTCCTCCATCACTTGGAGAAGGAAGTTGTCATCAATGCATTCCAGGAGCCTCCTGGATTGCTTATGCCCTGCCCTGTTGTCCCTCCAACAGATAGCAGGGTGGTTGAAGTCTCTCCTGAGGACCAGGGCTTGTGAACATGAGGCTGCTCCTATCTCTCTATAGAGGGCCTCATCCACTCGGTCTTCCTGGTCGGGTGGCCTGTAGCAGACCCCCACTGTAATGTCACCTGTCCCTGCCCTCCCTTTCATCCTGACCCATAAGCTCTCGGTTGGCTCCTCATCCATGCCCAGACAGAGCTCCATGCACTCCAGCTGGTCACTGACACAGAGGGTGACACCCCCTCCATGTCTCCCCTGCCTGTCCTTCCTAAAATGCCTGTATCCTTCCATTCCAACAGTCATAGAAGCCATCCCACCACGTCTCTGTAATGCCAATAAGATCATAGCCCTGCAGGTGTGCGCATGCCTCTAACTTCTCTTGTTTATTCCCCATACTACGTGTGTTTGCACAAGGCCCTTAAGTTGGGCCCTTGATGAAGCTGACTGACTGGCTGGAGTGGCTGCAATTCCTTTGTGCTGCTCTTCAGGTGCTCTCCTGCTGACCTGTGATCCCTCTTCCAGGCTCTGGGCATCTATTGCTGGCACTGGCATCAAACTGGTAGGAGTGGTATGGATTGAAGTTCCCCTCCCCCAGCAACTTTAGTTTAGAATGCAGTAATCTCTGACAGCAACCTAAGGGACTCTCTCCGCTTTACGCACTTTGGCAACATTTATACAGTTTGCCATGCCAGTAAAGCATCACAGCACTGAGTTTATTGTGGAATCTCAGAATACTACACTTCTCATTGAGTCCATTATTTATTTTCTCAAAGACCGAAAGTCCCAGAAAATGACATCATATTCTCTCACACTATCAAATGAATATTTCAGAAGGTGTTTATGAGTCCCTTCTTTCTTGCCTCTGTTCGGGATGACTGAGAAATCCAAAAGGGAACTCTCCATCCCATAAATGCATATTTCATATGCTCATCAGGAGGCAACTTAATTAACACTTCGCTATGCTGATCCAAAGCCCACTGACATCAGTGGGAAGGCTCCCATTGTCATCACTGCCCTAAGGATCTTCTGGGTGGCTAGCACAACATGCAGCTGTGCTTTTTTCCTCCCATTGTAGGCCCTCCTGTGACAGGCCTGTAATCATGGTTAAAAATTACTGTAGCAAACCCCCTGCCTTAAGCTATCATCAAATGGATTTTTAAATGACAGGAAATAAATGTTACTGTTGTTGTCACTCACTCATTCAATTCCAAAGCTTCATGTGCTGCAGAAATTCGGGCTTGGGGGTTTCTCTCTCTCCAGGCTTTCTGCATTACTATTCAATAAACAAAGCAGAACAGGGGCATATCAGTCATTACAGCGTTAACAAGGAGAATCTACTGCATTGTAACAACAGAAATTATTGCTCTCAGCCTGACTCACTCCAGAGCATTTCAAAGAGCTCAGTGATCACTCAAAAGATACATAATCAACACGAGCTTTTGTCCCAAATACTCAGCTTTATTCTTTCATTTAATTATACTTTTTTCCATGGGAAAATCTGGCTGAGAGATCACGCCATCTGCACTGTCACATACAGAGGTGACAAGCAGCTGTATCCTCTTGGGGTAGTAGATTCCACAGGGCATAATACAAGTATACAAGGATAGTCGGGATTCTTATTCTAGTTCCTTACTGTGCTGCTGCTTTAGGGGAACGTTAAATGGAAACAACATCCAGGCTAATCAGACCACCTCATAATTAGCCCATTGAGTTTAGAAAACAGGATTCATGTTTGTCATGTGTCAAAAAAGCACAGTACGTTCTCTTCCGTAATTATGCCCTCAGAATGGAGCGCCCAACTATATCTCTCTTTTCCTAAGGAGATACAAAAAGACAAAGACGACTTGTCTCTTCAGAGGTAAATTCTGACAATCTAAATCATTGGTGTACATTTTTAGCAGAACCAAAGTCTGCACGTGGACTTAACAGTAAAGGCTTAACACAACTAAAGCTGCTTATATCAAATTCCATTGTAAATGTGTTGTTCCCATTTTTTACAGAGCTTCTAACTACATCAGGGAATGAAACACAGGACTCAAGTTTTACATAAGCTCTCTCTCTTCTGTCAGTGTAGACTAACTGGGACCTGGATAATGTAACTCAACAAACTAGACTGCAGCTGGAGGCAAATTAAGCTATACATGTTTGAAGCCACTGCAAGAAACAGGAGGAAAAAACCAAGTCTTTACACTTGCAAACGGTATCTTGAGTGACTTCAGCAAGAAAGTAGAACAAAATAGCGACACAAATGAGATAGTTTATACATACATAGATACTTGTTCAGATCTAGAATACTATGAATCCAACAGCAACAGCTTTCCAGCATGATCGAACTTTTGCCTTTCCTTATCTACCTGAGAGAACTGATATCTGACTGCATTTTTCTTGCATCTGTTTAAAACAATCATTAACCTATTAGCAAAAACGGTTGATCACAAGGTCTCTTACTAGCATCTGCAGGCCGTAAATGATCCGTGTCACATGTAAAGAATGTCTGATGGTCCTGTGCTGAAAGATTCATATCATAGTAAGTCAAAGGTTCTCTCCCTGTTACCCATGTATACCTGCAAACACGCCAACAGAGACATTTTGGTTAATGAGGTCATATTCAGCAAAATGAATCTAGAAAAGAACCCTAGATGTTAGAGATGGGCATAGCCTACCAAGTTCACCCAGCCAATCTCCTAGCCAACATACACTGCATTTCACTGTACTGTGATGGAGTGACAGTAGTTGGACCTAAGCTAATGAGGATATTGGAAAGTACACACTGGAAACTGGCAACACATATTCAAACATTAAGACTACAGGAAACCTAGATATAATTGATTAGTTTGCTATAAGTGATTTGAACAGAATTACTGTATTAACAGTACCAGGTACACTGCACTTAGGTTTTTCCATTTTTTTTATAAGGTCACTAAAAAATGCAGAAATAACAAGTGCATGAGCATGAATTTAAATTCTTTTTCATTCAGAAACATTTCACAAATGACAGAAAAACCTAGCATGAGCACATGTGTCCACAGTTGTTTTTGTTTTTCCATCTCTGAGATAGATTAATGGAAAAGTACAGTTAAGGTCCTTAACCCAGTACTATGTCTGAAACTGTAACATTGTAGCACTTACCGATTATATTCAGCTCCTCTGAACAGATTTAAAGGATTTCGCCAGACTTTGCATTCTGTCATAAACAGAAACACACAATAATGAATCTCTCCCAAATTACAGTGGTACGTGAGGTTTATCAGAAACACTGGTTACCTTCTAATGAGCCTTATCAAATTACTTTTATTTTTTACAGGTGCAAATGGGGAAAAAAAAAAATCAAGTGCATAGAGATGCAGCTAACCAGACTGTTCTTCCCTTTTAAAATAATAATTTCATTATAAATTAGTGTCAACAAATGTAATCATTCCAGACAAATAACCACTAACAAAGCTCCAAATGCCAGGTGAAAAGATAATACTGATTAGTGCCAGGACTTACATTTACCATAATGCAGAATTGAAGAGGGATCACACTGGGTTATTGCACTGAAAAACAGCAATTAACTCACTCCCTATAGATTTGTTATTTCTACCAAAAAACTTCACTGTCCGGTCAATACTGTAAATCACCAAGAATCTCAGCTACAGTTGCTAAATTTAATTCCTCCTTTACTCGTGAAGTAAAAAATCCACAGCAACATCTGCTGACCTTACTTAAGTTACAAGCATCCCAGGGTTGACAAAGGATGCTGAAATTGATTGGAAGAGAAAAGTTCATTGCATTGCAAAGGTTTGGGAACACTAAAAGCATTTCAGACATTTCTCTCGGGGAGGGAAAACTGCAAATTCTTCACACTACAGGTAGGAAGAGACAAGAAAATCCACAACAATGTAATTTAGAACAGAACTGGGAGGAAAAAAAAAAAAAAAATCACAAAAATCAATTTCTGTAGCTTTTGAAAAAGAGAGGTCTTGATTCTGGCTTTTCTTTAACACCAGACTTGTTCTCTTCATTTCAACGAAGACAATTCACTCCAGTGAAGGCGAGACCAGAATCAAACCCAATATTTGCAGAGACTCACTGAGAGGCAGCATGTTGTTCACCACAGATCTGCTAGTGGATGACCCCTCATGTGGTGCTCTGCAAAAACTCATCAGTAGCATTGGCCCTGCAGCATTTCACCAGCTGCTTTCCACCACCAAAAGTCAACCAGCACATTTTTCCCTATGAAATGTTGGGACATCGTTTCTAAAGAGATCACAGAAACAGTTTTCTGGTGGGATATTGAGTCAGCAGGGTATCTACTCTATTTTATACAACACTGGTAAGTATATGCCTGTTCCCTTCATGCCTGTTCCATTAGAGACAGAAATACAGAATGGCAAGTCAAGCTCTTCTCTTTTCTCACAGACACAGCTCCCACTTCTGAGTATGAGGCTGAAGTGGCATGAAGAGAAAACATTTTACATAAATTATTTGCAATAACATAATGACACCCACAGCTACACAAAAACTAGTCAAGTAGCATGGGAGGTCGACCCTCAGCTTGCTGCCTACACCACATAAAACGTGCACGGAACAGAGACACAGAACACGAAGATGTTTGGGAAGAGTGAGTGCATTGATTATACATCTGCATCTTTCAACTACTTCAGCACGTAGCTAATATTAGAAAGCTCTACTGGTTTACTCAGCAGAACTGCTTGATCGACATTCAGCCTTTCTGTTGTGCAGCCAGAGGGTATGGCTGTTTGACAAGGTTCGATCTGACAGTTTTTACATAATATGACTTTCAAACCATCATAAATATTAAGTCAACACCAGCCTTCCCAGTTCCAGAGGTACAATTCAATGGCTCGGCTTACTCTGTTTGTAACCAACAAGATTAGGCAACAACTATTTGATCACAGTGACACCATTCTTTTCGCTCATCTTACTTAAATTTAAGTGGTTATACTTTAACTGAAGCATGCAGTACTTCAGCATTGTAGCAGGGAAAGGTGGAATTGGGGAACAAAACAGGAGGTGAAGAAGGGATTTTATTACCACCTCTTGTCCTGGGGGTAGTTTGGCATCTGTCTGGCTAGTTAAACATGATGTGTTCTTTTTGTCTTCGTATCTGCTGATACCGTGGTCTCAGTACAACCACCATTCTTCTGACCTTTCTGAAGACAAAGATATCTACTGCAATACTCTACCATAGTCAAACATCTACATAGGAAAACACAGTGAGCCAGTTGTTGGATAGTGAAAGAGAGATCCCAGTGTTGATGCATGGTAAACTGAAAAGGTTGCCTTTTCTGTTACATTACAAACTTATAACTATGTCCTTATTTTATACAAGCAATTAGAATTTATTGAAGATTAATCTTTCAGTTCCTTGTTCAATGATCACGTTTTGAGCACCGATATCTTTCTGAAGGCACGAATAACAGGCTGTCTGTACAGACACACTGTCCAGAGACACTGTGAGAGTCCCAACTCATAGACTCGAGTGCCAATGCACTGAAAGCAAATACACTCTTTGACTATTTCTTTATCTCAGAAAAGTCAAGAAGCTTGGGTGAACATCATTAGTTAAAATACTGTACCTTCTGCTTTAAAATAATGGGAGTTATTTCAGAGCTGCTGAAGTGTGACTGAGTGCACTGATGAGTGCACACAGGTGTTTCCAAGCCATCCCATGCTTTCTGCCAGTTCACCCAAATCTAATATCCTGCACCATGCAGTGCTACTATTCACAGCCTCTCCTCAGATGGGAATGACAACAGCTGAATTTGCTGTGCTATATGGAGGCTTCCCTAAGCAGAAACACTCAGTAGAGCAAGGTTTTTTGAGGCCACCTATTTTATTTAACTTGTGAGTTCAAAGCTGATTTTGTTTGCTTGTTTTCATGAACACGGAAGAGCAGAAATAAAATTTGCCAGGTACAGACATAGGCACCTCAGCTGCTAAACAATGCTGCTTTCTCCATAACTGAATTTCGTGTTTTTTTCATTCACTTTTCCTCACTTGTTAGCTCTGATATATTTTAAAAGCCTGCAGAGAAAATAAATTTAATGAAACCGTAATTGATTCTAGGGGCACATCCCTAATGAAAGCTGAATTAACTTCCAATATTAAGATTATGGCCTGTATGCCAAGCTAGGGCTGAAACAGGTAAGCTTCGCTTTACAGATGAGGAACACAAGCCGAGATGCTCCTGCCCTGACTTTCTTTAACAGTGAGTACCTCCAACTCAAGCCAAAAGCAATAGTATTTCAGCATCTTCATCATTCATGGGCTAAGTTTTCAATTCATCCCCCCCTAGGTAGCCAAGTCACCCAAGCAGGGAGAGAAGTTCCCCTGGGACTCCTCTTCAGTCCACAAAGATCAGCGCTTGGGGGGCTGATTCATGTTAGGCAGGCTGGGCTGTCTCTCAGAGGAACCATCCCCGGGCAACCAGGCACCTGACTCAAAGCGCCTCAGCAAAATCCCAAACCCTGTGACGTGAACAAAGTGACCTGCAGGGACAGTCCTCCTGCAGCAGAGCTGTAAGAGGACTCAAGCTGCCTCAGTTCAAAACTGACATCCTCCCCGCCATCCCATAAGAGCTGATTTCTCCTGATTTAACATTGTCTTTTTCACCAGAGCAAGTAAATTTGTATTCATCATACAACCCTAACAAAAATTACAACTCACACATTTATACTGCTCCTGTAAGGCTCTCAAAACACGTCCTCGATCATATGTTCATTCAGAATAATCATATGCACTAGAAAAGAAGCCCCAGAGTGTTAAGGTCAACTTTAAAGGCTTGAACGGCTTAAAGTCAGACACCTTTAGTCTGATTTGCAGCACCTACTCCTTGCACTGAAACTCACAGGGGCTGTGAATGCCTGGAAGCTCATCAAAATCAAGCTCATCAAATGCATGAAATCAGGCCCCTTAAACCCGAGGCCTGTTTTTTAAAACCTGACTGTGTTATGACTTGCCCAAAGTCATCAATCAAATTGGTAGCAGAGTCAGGAATAGAACAAGCCCTTAAGCTATTAAAAGCCACTGTGTTTCCATTTACTAAAGTGAAATCCAAATGTTGTTTACATACTGCCTACATTATCTAAAAAATAAAGCGAGGCAAAAGCAGATGGGCATTCCCGACATCCTTTTCTGACTTTTTTTTTTGTTTTCTTACAACGTTGGTTTATTCAAAAGAATTTAAATAAAAATACTGCCTGTCTTTAGAAATCATACTGCGGAAAGAGCACGTGCAATTTAGCAGGGCTTTCAGAAGGAGGGGGAAAAGACGCATTGGCAACGCAGCCCGAGCAACGAACACTGCGTGACTTTGGAAAGATATAATTGGCCGGAGCAATTAACGAAGCAGCTCTGCCTTTTATTTTTCAACACAAACGGTTTAAAGGAAGCCTTATCTGGTCTCACGGCTCAGCGGAGACGACATTCGTACCGCGGGCCCGTGGCAGGCGGCCCAAGGCACGCCTAGCTCCCGCTGCCACGACAGACCCGGGCCGAAGCGGAGCGCGGCACCCTCGGCTGAGGTAAACGCGGGGTGTCCCGGGGCAGGAGGGCTGCCTGCCCGCAGCGGCTGCGGCTCGGCCAGCAGCTCGCTCCCGCCGTGCCAGTTCCAGGGCTCGCCAGCCGCCCGGCCGGCTGCCCGCCCGGCCGGCTGCCCGCCCGGCCGGCTGCCCGCCGTGCCGGCCCTCGGGCCGGGACCCGCCGAGCGACCCTGGCGCGGGAACCGTCAGAAGCACAGCTTCACCCTCACGCCGCCTCGAAAGCCGAGGGAGAGGCGGCAGCTGCCGCCGGCGGCGGCGGAGGGCCGCGGGCCGCCCCGCCGCCCCTCACCTGAGACGCTCTGGCGGCTGGAGTCCGCGTCCCCGTTGGCGGCGCTGGCGGCGCTGGGCGCGCTGTTGTCCACCCCGCCCAGCAGAGGGCGCAAGTGGCTCACCGAGACCTGCTCGATGAAGGACGTCCCGTACTTGCGGAAGTACCACCACTCGAAGATCTGCAACACACAGGGAGAGCGCGCCGCGTCAGCGCCCGCCCACGCCACACCCCGCCCCGCGCCGCGCCGCGCGGCCGTTAACGGCTGCCCCGTCTCCTCAGCCCGCTCTCCCGTCCCTCAGCGAGGCGACGGAGCCGTGACGGGGCAGAGGCGCAGGCGGGCAGACCCCGGCCTCCCCACGGATCCGCGCCTCCCTCCCTCCCTCGGCATCCTGAGGGAGGCACCTGCCGGCGTCTTCCCCGCCCCAGGAGCACCGAGGCCCGCTCGCCGCAGCGGCTTGCCGGCCGGCCGGCCGGCCTCCCTCCCTCCCTCCCCGCGGCATACTGAGAGTTCAGATTTGATCCAAGTTCGTGCCGAATCCGGCAAATCGTTTTAAAAACCTGGTTTACAGGAGGTGAAAAAAAAAATCTCAATCTTGTCCGCAAAAAGATTTGGGTTGGGTTTCGGGGTTTTTTTAAGCCAAAGAGCCGTACGTCAAATTGTTTCTTTTAAAGGCATTTGGAATTGTTAGGATCGTTCCTTTAAATTGACTTCTGGAGAAAAAAAAAACCCAAAACAGGAGTTCAGCTCCATCCAGTCTGACATCAGCCACGTAAATGGGATGCTGCAGTCAGGAGCATACTCGCCTCCTCTTTCCCCAGCTCCCTCTGCAGTCAAGGGAAAGTGAGGAACAGCAGGTTTGCTTGTTCTCCCAGCAATGCTTCCAAAGGAATTTACTGAGCTTAATTTAAAAAATGTTTAAAAATACCAAACAAACTCCAGGAAGCTGAATCCTAGTCCTTTTAGGATTTTTTTCCCCAACTGAACTGTGTTTTGTTTTGTTTTGTTTGGCTGACTTGGGCTGATTCTGAATTAATTTTATTTTTAGGCTTTTGGTTCAGCTAGCAAATCAGAAATGATTATTTATAGAGCTCTACTTGGAAAATCATTCCACAGCCTAAAAGAACACCTTGTAATTGAAATTATATACATAAATATATATTTGTGGTATTTTCACTGAGAAATTATATTCTTGGGTAAGAGTACACGTATTTCAGGAAACCACACAAACCTGGAAATGAAGACTATAATTTCATATAAATAGAGAAAAGGTTTTGACTGTAAAAACTGTACAGGCACACACGCTTATAACAAGTACGCAAAGTGAGTGTACTTCGCAGCTGCACTTGAAATCATCACCAAAACATCTGTATACCAATTGAAACAAAAGCAAATCAAAGGGGTTTTGAAATATTTGACAGTACTTTGTAAAATTGATTACACTAGAAATTGTGAATGAACGATCTTTGCCCTTTCTATATTACTTGATGCCTCCATGGTTTTTTGCCAGTGCTGAAAGCTTTTACAAAATCTCCACAAAAAAAAAAAAAAGAAAGGTTATTTATTAATTCTTACTACAAATAGGCACAATCAGCAACAAGTGAAAGGATTGCATTCACATCTTTGACACCATCGGCACGCTGTCGAGCAGGTTCTGATGGGCCGGCCAGGAGCCAGTAGGCTCCGGAAGGCCTCTTAGGAGTCTACCTGCTGCAGAGAGGTTCGGGCTGGGCTCTACACTCTCCCTCCTACAATATATTTTCATTTTTAAGTTCTCATGAGCTCTTTATGTAACTGAACTGACTTCTGTCTCCATGGGATTGTCTGTAAACAACACGTATGGAGTTTTTTCCCCCCTTTAAACCATTCCATAGGGGAAAACCAGGAGATAAACCTTCTGGCATGGTAAGAAAATGTTCCTTTCCAAAGGATACTCCAATGCATTCTACACTGGGGCTTCCCCTAAGCTCAGCTATGTTGTTAAAGCATCTAGAGCATTCATACGGAGGAAGCTGACCCTAGCTGCACTGGAATGGAGTGGGAACGTAGCTGGTGGCCACTTGAGACAAGTTGACACAAGAGTGCGTGGCAGGCCTGGAGATCACTCGGTCTCCAAAACAATCTAATGGCTCTTCTGCCATGGAGCAGTCTGATGAGGAGAAGACAGAAGGGCTATGTGAACACATAAAGGTCACAAGCACGCACTTGGGAAGATAAACAGATGGTCACAGAGAAACCAGGACATAAACACACCCAGATCTTTGTGAACTCTACATCCCAGGCATATCACCGAAAACCCACACAGCCTTGACAGTTCCTCCTGACACAGGCTCCACAGCGTGTTTGTTGCTGTACTCGTTCCATTGGCATGTGCTTGCAGCAGCGCCCAGATGGTAATCCCGCAAGCCAGGGACAGAAGGCTAAGGAATATCAGCTGATACACTGATCAGCTGTATCTGCTGATACACTTCCCCTGGCATGCACCACTGCCTCCGAATGCTGGAGATGGTGGACAGGGAGCTGGCACAGGTGAGCCAGCTTTGGTTTAAGCTGTTCTCATGCTCTTAGGCACACAACACATTCTAAGAGGCTTAGAATTTAAATCTTATGATCTAAGGCAGCATCATAACCTAAGCAGGCAGCGTGTGGCTGACCATGAGAGAAAGGCTGTGCCGTAAGGTACAGTCACAGATCTGCTGTGAGCATCTGTTTCTGTTTTATCTTTGGAAACTTTGAAGCTTGAACAAATCAAGGCACACGAGCCACAGTTGTACCTGTCCAAGGCCTCAGAGGGAGTGGTTGTTAGGAATCAAAGATTGTACTGAGGCAAGGGACAGTCGGTAAGAGTATTGCTGTAAAGTAAGTCAGGGACTGAAGTACAGCTGCCAGACCGGCCGCTCAAAACTCTTGGCAGTTACAGACCGTATCTAACAAGCTTTGTACTTTCTTTAAGAGAAGAAAAAGGCCAGATTTTTCAAAATGTGCTAATAAATTCCTGTTCATTATTTCCATCATAATCAGCTTTTAGATAAAAAGTAAAACCCAGAGAGGGAGAGTGAGCAGTACAAGAGCATGCTTGAGCCCACTTGCCCTGCACAAATGTATACCAGCTGGAAAACTGTCACGCTGAATTTCAATGAAACTGAGGATACAAGCAGAAAGAATGTGTGTATATATATATATGTGCTCACTACTACAGTTCAGCTGAGTGACAGGAACTTGCTAGAACATGTGACACAGTTCTAAGTCTGCGTCCCTAGACTTACAAATACATTAATTACTTTAAAAAATGGCATTAAAGCTCGTAAATTGTTTCAGGCAGCTTTGAAAAATATTTGCAATGTTGAGTGAAGCCAGTGCCAGGAAACATCAGCCAGATCTCAATGCATACAGTGTCTTAGAAATTAAAGCCATAAATCATCACCATAATAAGCCTTTGCTTGCAGTGATTTGTTCAGGGTGTATGAGAAGGTAATCTGTAATCTGGTACTGAAGTCAAAACAATAAATTCTCTTCGCAGAATTTTTGCACCTTTCTCAGACAGCGTCAGCTGTTTTGAAACCTGATTTCTATAAATCAAATTTGATTTCTAACTGCACTAGCCAGTTTGAAAGCAATGTGAAGTCAACAAGCTTTTGACAGTTCAGCAGATGAGAGCTCATCTGGCAGAATAATAGCTGACTGTAAGGATTAATTACCCATTGAAAGAGATCTGGATCAGAGAGGAAATTAAGGAGAAAGATCATTTCTGCGCCACTTCTGAAAGAAAAGGCCACCTCATTTCTGCCACATACATACAGTGGGAGGGGAGCTCATCTTCACAGACCTTGTCCCCTTCACAGCAGTGGCAAAATTCTCTGGGCTCTTTCTAGTTGGTGCCTGTGCGTTCAAATCAGAACAGGGTCAAACATACCCAAACCCTCAAGGGATCTTTGAAACCATTATGTTCACAAAGGCCAAGTTAAAACCCTGTTCTGAACATTTCCAGCTTTGTGTGTTTAGAAATCCAAATCTAGAATTTTTTATTTTTTAATCTGGTATGGGTAATGCTTAATGTAAGAGTATTTGATTTTGGAAAACCCTTATTGATGATTTCTAGAAATGCATGGCTATGAAAAAACAACTTGTAGGTGACAAATATACTTGGGTTAAGTAAGAGCAGGTTAATCACTCATCAGAAGTCTTCATTTCATTTCAGAAGAAGTATCATTTCAGATACTTGCTTTGGACTTTTTTTTACTCTTGGTCTTCTGTGCAGGTACTTCTCCTCCCCTGGGCAATGAAAACATTACGGTCATCCTCTTTCTTATCTCTGCTCTCACATACAGACAATCCCGGATCATTTTATTTCTCTGTGTTGCAACAAACCTATTCTGCATCACTTGGACATCTGATCTTCCTGCCTGTTTTTTCAGAACAGATATTCAATCATAAATGCGTCAGTTCACAAGGGATGGTTTTGATGGTGGTTCTCACTGAACCAAGTAGCGATGTCTATCAGCGATTTGAATTATGCTTTCCTGTTTATCATACCTGAGACAGGCATCCTCTCTTACAGCGAACACTCTCTGCAGTCCTCTCCTAGTGTATGTGTATTGAGTCTTCAACAGAAGCATTAAAGGATTTTGTTTGCTGGCAACTTGCATAGCTCAGAGTTCTCATTCAGCCTCGTAAGGAGGCTTCCAGGTCTCGGAGGAGTAAGATTTGGAGTACTCTTCTAATACAAGGGGTGGTAACAATTGATGTAATGGATTTAAATGAAACTTACTCTCTTGAGGAACAGCATGACGATAGTAGAACTTGATTCCATGGTTAAGCCTATTTGATAAATAAAACAGGACCCAGGACCACAGCACAGGTTTGGCTGGCTCAGTCATCCGTGCTGTTTGTTTGCTAGCACACTTCCTGGCCTGTGCCAACTGTCCCAGGCAATGACTGGACGTGTTCTAGGGATATCACAGCCCAGGGGCTGTTTCCAGTAGACAGTATGGAAAAGATCATCCTGTTTTGGGAGGCAAGAGTGTTTATCCGTATGGATGTGACTATACAATGCTACTTGCCTTCTGACAAAGAAAGCCCCTGGTCTGTTTTATTTAGCTGTTAGGGGTAGCCAGTGACTCAAGCAGATCCTCCAGTCCTGCCCAGCTTCGTCCTAGGAAACAGTACACCTCTGACCATGCTCTCAGTGTCCTTAACAGCAGTCTGGAAGGCTATGCAGCCCCATTCCTTCAGGAGGAAATACACCCATTTAGCATCCTTTTAGACTCTGCTCCTGGTTACTGAACCCCCACTTGTCTTACCCCAAGTAGTCAGCATAAGAAGATACATGCAGTGCTAATGAGCAGCTTATTAAAAAAAATAGCTATTTACTCACACTTCATCTACCTCTGGAAATACAGATATGGGAAAAAGAAAATAATGTATTGCCTGGACTAAGCATAGTAATTCTCTCCACACTGGGTAGACCCCAAATACTTATGATACCTTTCTCTTGTCTGTGGACTGGGTTATAGCCTGTCTTCCTACAGACCCTTCCTCTCTCATCTGCTGCACCTTGGCAAGTGTTTCCAGTATCTTAGGAACTGCCTACAAGGATTCTGCCCTCCCTGACCTGTCAGCCTCCACTGAGCAGAGCAGAAACTTTGAACAATTACCACGTATCACTTTTCAGCCGCCAAAGATTGTCCCTGCACAATTGTCAGACTTTCCTGGAGTCTGTGGCAACACCTAGAACTCAGTCACCTCTCTGACCCTCTGGAGCAGACTACACAAAGGTAACCAAGCAAGCAGAAGAACAATTAATATCTACAGAAAATAAGGCAGGTCCCTTCTGTGTTACTCAGGTCCTCTCTCAGACTTCATGTACTAGTACCATTGGCTACAAAAGGCTGGGACTCTCACATACTATACACATACTCGAGTAGTAGCAGACAGTCCAGCTGCTCAACGCTAGCCAGCGTGTAGACTCAGCACTCATTCTCTACCTCTGTAGACTGGCTTTCTAATTCTTATCTCTGAAAGACCTGGTATTTGTTCATTGCAGAATGCTTCTCAGTGTGTAGCAGAAAACTCTTACTATTGTCTCAAGCTCTGAAATAGAATAATGGGGCATTCTTGGTGCAGATTCAAGACTGGGGTTCACTTCTGCCTGTGCTTTGTTAGAACTAAGACTCCATCAGTTTGCAATGCAAACGCCACCCGCACTTGCTAACCAACTTTCACTCCAGTGATAACTGTATGTTAAATACGTGGCCTTATTTAGCAACCTCAGTGGCATTTACATAGTTCCAGTTCACAGCATTTACTGGACGTCAGTTGTGTTTCATGACAGTTTTATTACCCTACCTGTGGAAAACCTTAGCCTCTCAGACACTGAATACAATGAGGCTCATTGTATTCTGTGAGACAGAATCCTGTTTTTTTACTGGATTAAAAGTAACTGTGGTGGAACGAAGTTTCCAATACAATATTTCTAATGCAGCTTTGGACTTAATTTGGTTCCTATTTTTGATGCCTAAAATAGTGCAGGGATGAATTTAATATACGCTAAATTGTTCATTTTAAACTATGTGCTGTAGTCAAGTAATTATTAAGGAGAATGCTCAAGATATAGAAAAGTATTTTCTGTACAGTTCTGAGCTATCCAGAAAAGCAAAAAGGTCTGAAATCCTTGCTTCATTTAAGTCACATTGCCTACAGCAAGGCCAGAATTTTACCTAACGAATGAGAACAAAGTAATAGACAAAATAAGATGGGAGAGTAGTGTTTTGCAAAGGAGTCACGCAGCATGCAATTGCCCAAAGCTGAACTCTGCAGAGTCATTGTTTCATGACCCAAACATGAAATAGGAAAAGCATTCACTTTCCCATCAGTTACCACAGTTCTGAAATGATGGAATTTTCCATCATTTCATAACCTGCAGTGCTGTGATTTCTCCTTCTGATTAGGAACTGCAGCCAACCGATAATGGAAAGAAATCTGCCAGACCATATGGTGGAAAATTCCAAGGAATGTTACTACGTCGAGTCTGAAAAATATCCCTGCAATGTAGATTTGACAAGAGAATGTTTGTTTTATAAAAGAGTTTCACTTAATACCATTAGCAGGACTAAGAATCCTTTAGAACTGCAGATGCTGTGTAGTGTGACAGATAAGTGTGTGGTAATGTAGGCAACTCAGCATGTTACAGGGTCATTGGTAAACAGCAAGATTATTAAGAAATAATTAATATGAAGCACTATTGGGCTAGTGATGGGCTAGCACTACCTCACTAGAACCTACTCAGCTGTCTTTCCTGATGCACGGTCTGTTCAACTTGCAGCTTCTTTCCATGACCACGTCTGCTGAGTTCCTTTTCCATCATCCAATTTACAGACCACTTGTTCCTCTCAGCACAGACACCGGCCCCTACAATCTAGGGTTCCTGCTGTTACCTGCCTGGCCTATATACCTTTTGCACACTTAGGATGGTGGCATATGAACAGCAGACTACAACTGATAGCAGTAGTGAAGGTCCACAAAAAAAGGCTTTCAATCTTCTTTCAGCCTGTGCCTACACCTCCATCACCTCACTGTTCCTTCAACTTGTTCATAATGGACTTTGTCATGCAGCATTAAGTGAATTTTTTCATTTAAGGCTCACTCAGTCTAATCTCTTCTTGGAAGGCTTCTGTTGGTGCCCTTTTGCCCCTTCTTCATATCACAGTCTTGAATACTCCTTGCCACTTCCTTCCTGTACTTTCCATCAAAGTACAGCACTTTTAGAAATGTCTTGCTCACAAGTCTCCTACTGAGCTCATTCCTCAGAAATTGCCTTCATGACTACAATATAAAATGTACCTACATTTGCAATCATGCTATACACAGAATTTAGTTACAGGTAATTTAGTCTCTCTTCAGTGTTTTTGTTCCTGTTTGATTCTGTAAGGTATTTCCATAGGGCACAAACTGTCTTTTTCTTGCCACCTCCTCCTGCTGTCTTCACTCTCTAACAACAAGCATGGAATTGTGCCTGTGGAACCCATGTTACTTCTCTCATTCCTTCTCATCTTGGCGGTGATGGTGGGGTCTGGCCTTTTGAATGTTTCTTCTTGCTGAGGGAATGTAACATTCAGTATTTTCCTCCCATGCATTTAAGTGAGTTGTGCTGAACTGAATCCAAGTCTTACAGGTCTGGCTCCTGTTCATATTCTGAAAGATCTGCTGATGTCTCTGGAGCTCTGTCCTGTGCTTTGGGGCTCAATCCATACAAGGATGATGAATGCCCAAGGTGCAGACATTAAGTAATTGCCTTCTGCTACAAGGAAACCCCAGAGCAAGGCACAGCAGCAGTGCATCTGATGCTTTATACCTGAAATCATCTAAGTGATGAGATGAGAACTCACAGGCATTCAGGAGTCAAAGACGCCATTTCTTTGCCTACATCAGCTACAGGCAATGTGGAAGTGAGAGGTGTGGATTTCCCACACCAGACTGATACAGTTTAGTCAGGATCCTAGTTGCTTTCAGGTTTCTCTGAGGTCAGTAGATCCGAGGTGATGTGAACCAGCCCCTAGCCATGCCTCTCTCTTTCCACCTACCACTACAGTAACTACACTCCTAAAATTGGTCTCATTGGTCTTCCAATTACATGCCTAGTTTGGTATGGTGAGGGAGGGTCTACAACTGGTATCCAGCAGATTTTAAAAGTGTCCAACTTGTTTTAGACAGAGGACCTAAGACGGACTGAACAAACAAGACTAAACAAAGACAACCTTTCCCTGAGGAGGGGAAGTGGAGAGGGAGGAGCTGATCTCTTCTCCCTGATGTCCAGTGACAGGACACGTGGGAATGGTTCAAAGCTGCACCAGGGGAGGTTTAGACTAGACATTAGGAAGCATTTTGTTACTGAGAGGGTGGTCAAACACTGGAACACGCTTCCTAGAGAGGTGGTTGATGGCCCAAGCCTGTCAGTGCTGTAAGAAGCACTTGGACAATGCCCTTAATAACATGTTTTAGCTTTTGGTCAGCCCTGAAGTGGTCAGTTAGACTAGATGATTATTCTATTCTATTCTATTCTATTCTATTCTATTCTATTCTATTCATTTGTATAAGTAGAAAACCAACTCAGCAGTGAGGAAACAGAACAGTCCAGTATAAGCATAATACCTTAAGTACACCATGCGGATTCTTAGATTTTTTTACCTCCATTTGTTTCTATGAAGACATTAAATAAAATCCAGAGCAAATGCTCTGCTTTGGACTCCTGCACTGTGATGGTATTATGATTCACTCCACTGCATCAGTTTGCACAATGAAGCCCTCAGGGGTTAATATGGGAGAAGGGGTTTTTAAATGGTTTAAAAATACTCCTCAGACGTTTGCACGAATAGGCAGATATGTATTGAAAAAGATTTTAAAAGTGAAGATCTGAAATAATTATCCTTTGGAATCTTGGCACCAGAACAGGCTTCATTGCTAATAACCTGCTCGCTATTTCTCTAATAAATCCTGCTGTAACTTTCTAAAAGGACCATGCTAAGCTGAGATAGTTGGTACCTCTCCTACTCTTCTTTTTACTGGCCTTTTTCTCTGTAGCACTTGTCGATGGAAACACTTAACATGCAAACACTTGTTATGAATTACTGTAGGGTCGTTAGTGGGGCACAAAGACAGACACATAGCACTGAAACATTTTCTCTCTCTCTTTTTTTTTTGTTCCCACAGAAAAAGAAGTAAGAATAAAGAAATATAAATTTTATGTACTGCAGAAATGTAAGTTTAAGGAAAAAAAGAAAAAAAAAGACACCTATTAATCTGGATAAAGCCTGAAATCCCATTCTGGATAATGAAATCAATTTGTAAAGTGATATTAATATACCTACTACTTACCAAAATAAGCCCCGAGATTAATGAGGAAGTGCCTGTCAGGGCAACGTAGAACTTGGGGGTTAATGTGTTCAAAAACATACTCACTGAAAAAGAAAAGAGAGGAAACCATGAGTACGAGAGCAGGACATGTTCTCCACATGCGTCCCCTCCTCCTCCCAACTGCTCTCCAACTTCAGATAAGCTATTACCTTAATTCTGATAAAGAAGACAGTTTAAAGAACATTCTGTTCCATCTGCCTAACACGTGATAAAGCAGAGCATCAGACTGCCACATGCAGAATTTTGTTTTCACAATAGAGTCAATCACAAGGCATTGGAAAACAGTTGCACATGTTTGGGTCTTTCCTATTCCAGTCAGTGCTCCACTGACACCAAGTTCAGGATTCCCCATGAAATACAGAAGACATTTTATTATCTGCCTTTGCTACTCCACTGCAGTTAGAAATCTTAGGGGTCTCAATGTCCTGCATTCAACATCATCTCAATGTCCTGTATGATCTTGGTGAAACTATCTGGACAAATTTTTAAAAGCATTTTACTTCTCATTACCTTCGTTCCTCACTTATAAAGTAGGAGATAATAGCATTTCCCTAACTCATTCCACTGCATTAAAGTTGGTGAACCACTCTGTATGACAACAGTGAATAAATGCATAAAACAGATTAGGAAAAGATATAACTGGCTTTCTGGTAATTAAGGGTGAAAATCATGATAGCTGTCCACATTATCTGAAATCTAGGGCAGAAGCAAAGCCAGGCAAGCTGCAAGGAATGGCAATTCCATCTGTATGGGCTTCTGGAAATTCGAAGGGCTCTTCTAGTCATGTCACATTTTGGAAGCTGCTGAGAGAATCACCAGGTAGTCGTGTTCAGCCCCCTATTGAAAATCCCTATGGCCTTAAGAGAATAAAATAATGTTTTTATAGGTTTTGGATCACTCTACAGAAGCTACTAGAGAGAACTGGAGCTCTTCCACTAAATTCTAGATGTTCAAAAACTCTCAGCTTCCAATCACCTCCATCTTCCACAATTGAAAACATTCTCTATTAAACTACATGGAGGGTTAGAATACCTTCTGTAAAAAAACCTACTGGTCTCATCCTTAACCAGTGCCAAAGTATTTATCATACATATATACATATATGTATATATATGCATATATATTTATACATATACATGCATCCATGACTGAAGAGGGAACTAACAATAGTTAGCAGGTAAGTTTAAAAGGCTTGTAGCAGACTACCCAACAGTCATTAAAACATGCTGATAAAAGCCCTGGATACGTAGGTGGGAGGCCCTCAGTTCATTCTGTTCCCTTTAGAAATGACACTTACTGAAATTAAATAACATGGAGCCAAAAAATGAAGAGAAGACAACAACAGCAGAATACAAATCATCAAACATATGATTAATTTTCCGTGACCAGTAAAACAGAAAATTGTTTTCCAGAAATGCATCACTAAAAGAGATTGAAACCCTGCAATTCAGCTGCTTTGTTTGGGTTTTGGCTGCATATTTTATTTTTTTCTTGAAAAAGTCATAAACTGTTAAAATGGAAGTGTCATTTTCTGCTTCACTGGAGTGGCATTAAGCACCAAGCTGATATTGTAAAGAACTAGTTTGGTGGTTTTTAATTCCATCATTCATTTTCTTTCACAAATGAGTTGGATGCCAGATTCTCAGCTAGTGTAAATCAGCATAAAATCCCTAATTTTACTGTGTGCAACACAGCTACACTGATTTATGCTGGCTCTGGCTCAATAGTTGGGACTTTCCCACATCTTATTTCTTTTTTTTCTGTTCCCATTCTTTCTTCCTTTCTTTTTTTTTAATGTCTAATACAAGCTGACTTTGAAATACTAGTTCCTGCTTTCTCCAGCCCCAGTACCTGCTAAGAAGGAAGAGGAATGGAGAGACTGAAACAGCTTTGGCTTCTACCAGCCACCATGTGTCCTTTAGAAGAAACATTCCTCATTCTGGAATGCAAACGTAAGCCAGAGACATAATCAAACTGTGTCACTGGGGAAATTTCAGACTGTCAGTGAAACTACTTCTTCCGCTTAGGTCAGTGTATTCCTGAGAGACAATATGCTATGATGGGGCATAGATGTCCATGTCCCCCATGTAGCACAGTGCTGCTGCAGTGCCAACAATAACACGAAAAGCCAGGCAGCAGGGGACTTTACAGAGGTGCTTTCTCTTACATTCCTCTGCCATAGCTTCACAGCTCATGGAATGCTGGAATTTTTCCTATTAAACTGGAAAATTTTTCCCATTACCCTGGAGGAAATTTGATTTCCAAAATTGTGAAGCCACCTAAGCCTCCTGTGTTTTAGAAGATTCCACAAGAGGATATCCATTGAATAAGGATACAGTCTATATGCTTTAAATTTCTATTGCCTGTTTCACTAAGAAATGCTGCAAAGAGAACAAAGTTTCTTAAGCAGTGATGAGATACTCACTTATCATTACTGACTGCCATCAATAAAATTTCCTTTGGGAAATGCATCCCCATTTGGAAGAGCCCTCACAACAAATGAGCTCCATGGAGCTCAACAATGAAGTAGAATGAATGAGGCTCTTAAGAAATGCTGTTAGCTTTTCTCTGTCACCACTCTTTTACAAGCAATGTACACTGATTTATAGACAAAACCTCAGATCTGAACAGAAATAGGATTTTATTTAGCTGTCATTACTGCTTTCTTCTTTGCTTGCATGTATACTGGTGCTCCTTTATGCTCTTTACTATAGGCTGCTACAATTCATCACTTTTACAGCTTAGTCATGGGAACAGGCAAGGTGAACAGGTACGATGCTGGATGCTTTTAGACTGTATGGGCCAGACTCCCAGCTAGCTGGAATAGCTCAGCTGATTTGCTACAGTTGTACTTAGCTACCAGAGCTGCTTAAATGGACTGTATCTTCCTAATCCTTTTGCCATTCTTCTTCCCACTCATTAAATATAAGAATCTTCTGTTCCTTTATGAAAACTATCAACTTCTGCCAATTAACTACCCTTCCAGTTCCTTTGTCTCCATAAATACTATTAACAAAAACAAACACTTTCTAATAAGCAACATATCTCCAAAACAGTAAAACTAAGCACTGGAGGATCTGTGGTCAGACTATTTTTATTCTGAAGTCAATGAGAATTCAGTCATTGTTTCAGTGGAAACTACATCAAGGCCTAGTTCTCATAATATTAATCCCCAAAGTAAAAATCAACCCACTTTTGGGTTATCTGATATATATCATTATCCAGAAGTGAGCATTTCTTTACAGTCAGCATTCTGACACTGGAGAAATCACTGTCACACCCAATGTCTCCATTCTGTAATGGACTCAGGTTTCCTTCAGTGTGTTGCAGTAAACTAGAGCCATTAGATAATGCTAAGTGTCCATCTGCCTAAATTTGGATAGCAGTGTTTTTCTTCTCTATTTCCATTTGATGAAGTAGCAGGATTGAGGAGCAGAGAGAGATTTCTGAGAAAAGAGAGCTGAAGATACCAGAAGATGGCTGCAGAATAAAGAAGCCAAGTAGAATCACCAGCAGAAGGTGGTACTGTATGTCCTTTCCTCTGAATTCATAACATGCCAGTGTATGCATAATTATTTCTGTCCGCAAAGGGAAGATGGTGCAGTTATTCAGCTTGGAGTATCATCTCTTGTCTGTAACTTGGTAGGACTTTAAAAGAGCAACTAATGAGTATCTAGAGAAAGAAACCTGCCTGATGTTCCTACAGTGCCAACTCATTTGAAATTACTGTCAAATCCCAATTATTTCCACAGGCTTCTGATGATGAATGATTTACTTTAGGTGTGTTAGTAGAGATGATGGAATACAGTACAGCCTGGTTTTTTTTAAAAGAAAACCAGCATGACCTATAAATGCTGTCTAAACAAGCCACGCATGTCTGCTTGTAAGAGGCTCCTGGCCTTACAAATACCAATCACCCTCTTTCTTCCCTTCTCTTTATTGCTTTCATATTAATCATGCTTGAGTCATCCAGAATAAGGCACTATTTACATTTCCAAAGGTGCCTAAGTTACATAGGTAAATCATTCCATCCTATTGTATAATATCTAGGGAAGGACTGTTATTTCGTTGTTAACTGTACATGCTCACAGAGATGAATTTACATCCTATACAATTCATGGCAGACAAGCTAAAAAAGCACACAAGTCATATCTAATATTCCCTGTTGAGGCTAATCAAAAGAGGTGATTGAAATGTTCTTGAAAGCTGATGCCATTTCATTCCCATTATATACGTTATTCATTGACAATACTCGTGATTCATTCTCACCATGCGAATAAACAAGAGAGGAAAATCCAGATATTTTTCAAGCAACAAAATCCTCGAATTATGTAAAATGTATCACTCAACGTGACAAAACACTATGTTGCTTTAAAAATTTCTTCCAGGACTTGAGGCATTCACATTTCAAGCATGTGAGGAACCACAGCAGGAGGGAAATACCGGGGTTAAATTGCTCAAGGTATCATCGTGCTGCTTTATCAGTTAATTACATTAGAAGATCATTAGGGGAGGGAGCATTGCAAACTACCTACAATTCCCACATGTGGATCTACTAAAATGACAGCCCCATTACCTACTTCTGAATGTGAGGCTATATAGCTTGCACAGTAAGGTGCAAATAAAAATGTAATTGCAATGTTACATTAACCATATACACAAACAGATCAAGCAAAGACAGGACTGCATCATTTACGGCACTTCTAAGAGGAAAAATAATTCTCCCAACAGAATGTTATCTTAAAATACAAATAAAATTAAATAGATATCAATAACTTAGCATAAATAAAAAGATGAATTGCAGACCCAGAATTAAAGATCAAACATAAACAACAATCCAAATATACTGAAATACACACAAAGGCACAGCTCTTTTTGTGCCAGTATCTGTACTCCTAAGTAAGACAAGGTTTCTGGGTACAGTAGTAATTTTTATAAGAACAAATAGCCAGAAAACAGAAAAGCTTATGGTCACAGAGCCCTTCTAGTGCATTACTGGTCCTTAAGTTATCATGGCTAAAATATGTGCGACCCTAAGAAATTTCGCTGCACTTTCTGTCTCCATCCTCCATAATACTTGCTTGGTATGCAGACCAATGCAAATTCTTGCAACACTAGTGCCATGAGCCCAAATCCTTTAGAGAGGCAAAAAGCTAAGAAACCTATCGTTGAAGACCTTTGACACAGCAATTCAGCTTCTTTTTACTGCAACCATCCATTCAAGCTGATGTTCAAACATGGACGGGGCAGTGACCAGCTTATTTCACAGGGGCCTCAGCATGGATTAATGCAGGCCCCTGATTCAAAGTTGTTGCAGCAGTGAAGAGCTCTTCTACCAAAGTGTCAGCAAAGAGGGCAAAATAAAGTTCAATAAACTTTTAATAAACGTATAACATTCCCCTCTCTGAGTACAAAGCACTGCATACACTTGACTTTGAACTATTTATACCTAACCTTTTTGAACACTCTAACCCATCCCTCGTAAGAATGTTAACAATACACTTTGGGGAAAACATGCTAGGGTCAGGCTGAATTACATGTTATACACTATGATGGCCTCCAGCTCAATATAAATACAAACCCCACTAGATGTAATGCTAGCCCAGGGTATTGTATCAGAAAAAATTATCTTTTACCATTTACCAGGGTTTTCCCTGGGAAACCACTAAGATTTTTTTTTAAACTTCTTCAGACTTCCTGAAGAAATTACCAAAGAAGAAGTAAGCATTCAAAAGTTTAAGAATGCTGCAGAGTGAGTTTCATTTTTACTTGTTGCAAATGCTACACAACTTCCTTCTATAAGGCCTTTATGTAGATCTGTTTTCAAAACTTGAAAAAAATTGTCACTCAGAAACAAACATGTGGCCATTCCAGGCAGAAACAGCTGGTGTCTGTGCCGTGCACAAGGAAATCCAGATGCCCACTCACTTTGTTCAACCACCTACTCTTGTCCTAAAGGCATGAGGCTGAATGAGAGTCACATTCAGACGTCTGGAGCCTAAGCTAATGGCCAGTGAAGTTGTCCGTTGCTCTCAGCGAATGCTGGATCAGAGCCCAGGTGAGAGAAGATGGTGACGTGCCAAAAGCTACCTATTACTTCAGATAAATAATGAATTCTGATTAACTACATAGTTGTGCATCATCAAAGTTCTGCCCTTACAGATATTTCTAATTAGTGAAATAAAACTTTCTGAAGACCACCACACACTCTCTTCCACGTTTCCACATCTTAAATGTAGGTTTTCCCTTTCAACAGAATACCTTTACCACAATAAAAAGGGAGAGTGAGCAGGGATGGTCTATTCTGGAGAGAAGTTGCGTATAATCGAAGAGGCTTTCAGCACAAAGTGCAGCCCAAAGAGAAGAAAGAGCAGAAGGCAATAATACAGTACCAGTTCCAGGTAAAAAACATTCAAGTTCATTTACTTAAAACTGAAAAATAAAAAATTTTGAAGGTTACAGGTGACGGCAATAACATTTTCTCCACTTTGTGACCCAGTGGCCCACTGAGCAAATAATATCCAGCACAGAAAACTGAAACAAATCTTAGCAAATTCAGTCCGTCTTTTCCCAAACAACCCTGCCTGAGGATTGCTAACAAATTCAAATGAATCATTCTCCTCAACATTTTAACACAGTAAATATCTGAAAACCAAGGTGACACAATGATAAGCGCTGGCCTGCTTTTCAACACCAGGTCTATATTCATGTTATAATGTCCAAAAGTTATAGGATCGGTCAAAATTCTGTCTCAGAGAGTGCATTAACAATTCAGCCTATTAGACATTAAGATTGCTCATCCCCACTGAGAATAATATACAGGGAAACATAACTGATAAGAGACAAGAGCCATCACAGAACGGAGGGCAGAAGGACATAGAGGTGAATCAAGGAAACCAGATCTGGAAGACAAAAAACCCACTTAGACACTACTATGACTTAGGAAAGGGAAAAGAAATGAAAACCAGATTAGAGATAGACAAGTATAATACAGAGATGAGTTAAAAGAAAATTAAAAAATGGAATGGTGATAAAAGTAACATGCATAGAAAGAAGATGATAGAGACATGAACAGCAAAAGCAAAAAAGACACACAAGAAATGACATATGCAACATGAATGTAAATAAAGACTATTTTTACTTTAGCAAAAGATGGTTTGCGATTCAGAAGTATCTTTTCACTGGGAGAAATAAGACTGCCAACAATAACAGCTTTGGTCATTCAGGAAGAGATACCGTCAACAAGTTATTCCTTGGTATCAAATACACCCCAAAGCCTTGTCTCACAAACTAAGGCACTTAACACAAGATGCCACTAAAGATTCCTGTTCCCAACTATATTTTCCCAGAGTGACCTGCTAAGGTCAGCTGCTACACTTTCCCCCAGGAACAGGCAGGCTGGACATACAAGTACAGGATGCACTATACCCACCCCAAGAAAAACGTTCTCTCTTGTGAATTTAAATACTAAAACCAACTTAGGATAGCTAGACTCAAGCACAGCTTTTTGCTATTGCATTTGTCTGAGATCATGAACTCCCTACCTCGTGGATTTGGGGAGAATAAAAGGATGGATAAAAAAAGATCAACTTTCCCCCATGAAAGCAGCTATTATAATGCAAATTTGCTGCCATATAGTTGCCCCTGCCAAGGGACAGGGACATTCATTCCCTCTTGCTCTCACAATGCAGTGGTGACATGAGTTAATTACACAGCTCCTGTTAATTGCAGAGCACGATGCATGAACACCAAGATTTGTTAATATATTGGCAGCAAAAAACCCATTTAAAAAAAAAAACAAAAACGAAACCAAAAAAACCCCAGAGCATTTCCATTTAAAGAAAAAGAAAATGAGGGAGAAACCATTTCCTGGGCTTTTACAGCCCTCAGCTGTCAAAGATTGAACTCCTGTGCATTTCTTCATGACCATTACAGTGTCCTAATGCTAAAAGCAGACTCCTGGTATTAATAATTTACAAGTGGAAGGGAGGAACTGGGCCAAATAAGAATGAGGCACAAAGGATGAGCAATGACGTATTGAGTAGAGATATTAATATCTGGATTTTTTGAGCTGTGGATGTGTAAAATTGGGTTGTTGCTTGGTTCTTAAGTCAAATTCTCTTGCAACACTTTCAACATCGATTCTTCTAAAATCAGGTTGCTTGCAAATTGATTTGAAACGCTGTCATTATACACATCTCCCCTGCAGATTTTAAAGTTTCAAGAAACCTATGAGTCCTTGTCTTAATTTTTACTTCAGTGTTGCACTGCACGAGGAAGCGCTCTCTCAGATTTGTGATGGGGGATTTCCTTCACTGTGCAATGGTACAAGGTGTCTTTGTAGGCAGAACCAGTCCAGATACTGGAGAAGGCACCTTCACAGTTAGCTTGTGGTTTCCTTTTCTAATCACACACATATCAGCATGTGTGTGTATCAGCAATTTCCCCAACACAAAAGCAGGGGAAATCCTGATGTGATGCTACAGTCAAATGAGGATGCATTCCCTGATGGTCTCCCATGTGACTGCAGAGTATCACCGTGTATAAACATCTTCTACCTTCTTTTAGATACACACTTGTAAGAGAAAGCCGAGATCTTCAGAGTACAGCTGTTGCACCGTTTATGAGGTACATGATTTTAAGACTTCTAAGTCTTCAATTTAAGGCACACAGCAATTGGGCTCTTCTGAAAATCAATAGTAATGCACAAAATTACCGTATTCTCCACTCTGCACCCCAAAGTGTTCAAACAAATCTGTATCTTAGAATTATTCTTACCATCAACTAATCATTCACGTAACTGAACTGATAAACAGCTTTATCCAGTTTGGACAGGCACTGTTTGTGAAGTCAAACCTACACCTTAACTGTCGCTTATTCTGAGGCATTACACAGATTTATGTAGTTTAGCCTTTCAAAGCTGTATTAAAACAAAAGCCAATTACTAAACCTCATTATCTGGAATCATTTAAGACAATTAATGGCTTTTGTTCCAAGTGCCAGATCAGCACAGTTCTCTCAATGGAACAGGGTAAGTTTTGCCCTCTTCTTTCATGCAACACTCAGGGAGGTAAGAGCTCCATTAAATCTTTTTGATTTTGGTTCATTAGCTGTCTAAAGAATACCCTAAGCTAAAAGTTTGCCACAGTGATTAATTCCAATGCTACAGGTAACAAAGGCTAATCTACTCTAGAAAGACAAATCATGCAAAGAGTTTTCACCACCAACTACTGGCATTCCACAAAAGAGAAAATATCCCATGGGTTCCCATTATCCAGGAACGCTAAGACAAAAAGAGGCACATGAACAAAGTACCCTCGGCTGCCCTGCAGCATCCTTTTGTGCCTCCTTTTGTTCTGGGCAGGATTTGATATGAGCGCTAAACCTACAGATATGAGCAGTGCTGCATCTTCCATCCTTGCTTGTGTGTTGCATTCATAGGCATACAAAGACGAGGATCATCATGTTTTGTGCATCCAAAAAAATCATCTCAGCAATGAAAAAATTCAGAAAATACGGCTGAAATTTGCATCTTGGCTGAAATTTTTACTATTTTTCAGATACCTTTTTTTTTTTTATTCTGGAGAAATATTCTGTTCCAGACATTTCTGTTCTAACCTTGATAGCCTCACTCTATATAGCACATCTATTCCAAGAGTCTCTAAGATGCTGATCTCTTCGCATACAGGAAATTGCAAGGTGCTTCTTGGAATGGAGGTGATTGGAAAACATTTTCATAATTAGAGCCAGCAACCTCCTGAAAACTCCCTGGAGATCTACAATAGCTAATATCATTATCCTGTCATTGAAAACTCATCTATGCTTCCTACTTACAAAATCAATAGGGTGTTCATGCTATTTTTCTCCTATGAGAAGTTTCTACCTGTGATAAATTTCTATATTAGGCAGGGATTTTTTTTGCAGTAATTGATGGTCTAGGTAATGTGGCACAAAAAGAAGGGGAAAAAGAATTTTCCATCGAGTGTGTTTCATTATTCTTATGTATCTAATAATCAACTTTCCCCTTCAAGGCATCTTAAAGCTGAGTGACTCACACAGTAATTGCACCAAATGGAAAAGAAGACAAGTTAAGTAGAAAACTCTTACCTCTTTGCCTCCATTTTGGGGTGTTTCAAAGAAAGCATAGCAGCAGGTTTGACAAGTGCTGTATAATTTCCATTGTCTACTAGTCTCTCGGGACACCCAAAACTTATTAAAATGGAAAAGGCTCTGCAGTAACTCTGTAGACAGAACTGCAATCTGCATTCAGGACCTGACTGATGAGGAGACAAACTTCGGGGGAGGATTTTGCATAATAAAGATTTTCAGTAGAGTAAGCTCCAGAGAAAGAACTTCCAACCAAATGCACAGAAAATGGTGCAGCAGAGGCTGAGGGAGCACCCCTCTCACACAGCCTTACGGATGTATAGCACGAAGTTAGACTTCTAAAACACAATCATCTTGTTGCTGGCACAGTCCTCCTGTCCTTATAGGCAGTGAGTCTCTCTCCAGTGCAATTTCCTCCAAAGGTCTCGCATGCCCACTAGACAAAACTGGACTGTCTATAGTTTTAAAGCTTGTTTTGTTTCATGAGAAGACAAATAAAATGCCACTTAGACTACCTCATTAACATTAACAATAATGATGTTATTTGATTTAGCCTTTGATGAAATCCCAGGAGAAAAGGCAGCGCAAGACACCCACTATTTTTCTTACTGAATATTTGATGGTTTTAATTCCAAACATGGGCCGTGGCTGACCTGGCTGAAAGCAACTGTGAAATAGTATTCTGACCAATAGAGTCTTCCTTAGTTTTCTTTTCTTCTGTTTAAAGTTAATTGATCTTTTCAGAGGTGGGTCTCCTCATGAAGGCAGGAGGGACCACAGACGAAGTGGGGCAGGACTCGCAGGCAGAACTCAGCGGGGCTGCGTTAGAGCCGTGCAGAACTGCCATTCGACCTGGCGCAGCAGTCAGGCTGCTCAGGAACACTGCACAAATACACTAACCCCAGCACTCTGTGTTACCCACCAGCTACTGACAGATCTCTTTTCCTCTAAAGCCTAACAGTGTGGAGACAGAAGCAAAAAATGCAAGACTAAATCAGCCAAATGCAGCATACCTGATAGATGAGAAGCTTGCATGAGAAGTAACACCTGCATGGGACTTACTATAACCTGTGTTCTCATCCCTGTTGTGGACCCAGTCAAATACTGTATTGGCTCTAACTTGAAAATTCAAAGCTGTGTTTGGAAGTTCCCATCTTTAGGGCCAGCCTGGAACCCGTGAAAGTAAATGCCCATTTACCTGTCTGAATTCTCCAGGTGGACATCAAGAAGCTGAAGAATGCACCCCCACATTTTAGTAAATAACTCTGGGGCAATATTCTGCATGTCACGCCTTATCAAACTATAGCTGGATTGCAGATACTGTGATGCAGAAAGCAGCTTAACAACAACAACAACACCACAGTATTTCTCTTTGTGATTAACAGGCTATGTCTTGTTTTTTGCTCTAGTTTTTGCGCATTGCCCTGTGAGAAAGATGCTGAGCTAAAGGGAGGGTATGCCAGAAGCATGGCCAGTCAGCAACGCTGCCCTTCCCTTCCACAGCGTCATGCCGATCAGGGTCTCCAAACAGGCAGGTAATGCCTGAAGAACCTCTTTGCAAGTTCCCCCCTTGACTCTGACTTGAGCTATGGGAACTCCGAGTTCCTCAAAAATCAGGCCCAGATGGCTCAAATCAAATGTCTGCAATCAGAAACTGGTTTTGAAAGTCTGGCCAGGCAGGCAGTGAGTCACCAAAGTGAGACAAACCTCAGGAGCTCGGCTTTCCATTCTCCAGGGGGTGGCAAGACCTGAGCACTGAGCAAACCTGGTGACTGCTGCCTGTACTCATTTCTGAATGTGACTGAACGCTACTTTGTCACTGCACCCAGTGACCACAGAAGGCCGTGTTGCAAAAGCAGCCCACCAAAATGCTGTGATTTTCTTGCATCTGCTTGTTCCTCTTCTGTTCACACTAGTATATCTAGGACTAGTAGCCATGGCTATGTTAATCCTCAGATACTGGTGGTTAATTATGATAATCACTGCATTGGGATTTTTTCTGCTGTCCTTTAAGTTGACCTACTCAGATCACCAGGGAAAAATTGTCTTTGAAGCTAAAACTTACCAGGTTTTCTCTTAATGCAGTAGCAAAAGTTTCTGGAATTTTTTCGGGGCTGTGGGGTTATATCAGCAAAAAGATTCAACAACCGAGGGACCTCACATCCACTCCCAGGTTTTCCTAGACATGCGGTTAGGAACTAGCTTCTCCTCTGGCCCTTGAGGAAGAGCAATAGGAAAGTGATCTCCAAGTGTGTGGCACATGGAGCTGATTCCCCTCTGAACACACACAGCTGAATGAGCAACTGCTTCAGCAGAAAAATCCAGAAGAAAACTTTGAGAATGGCAGAATACCAAAATCAATGCAGCGATAGAGTCAAAGCGCGCTCTGGTACAGAAAACTCAAAGAGGGAACGCAAAATTATTGTGGGAGACTACTTAACTTAATGCTTTCCAAAATGCTACTTGGCTCAGAAACAGAGAGATTCGGAACCTGCTAAGTGTGTTTAAGTGCTTGGAATTGTGGCATTTAAATGACCAACAAAACCCTTAATGCTCATTATTCAAAGCACGAAATACCACAGAGAGAAGGGCAGCTGACTTTCTGGCTAGAAGTGCCCATTAGAGAGATGCACTTAGGGATATATAATACCAAAGCAACACGGAATTTGCAATAAAGTTTGGCTTCTGCTCCCAGCTTCATGGCTGGCTTGCCTGCGAGTCTTTCAGTGCAGCGTTTTGGGGCTTGGGTTCCCTGCCTGTGCTTTGGGAAGAGACCTAAGTAACATTTTGTGTGCAGAAGCAGCGGAGATCTTCGCATTTATTTATAGCCCCCCTGTTGTTTTCTTCACTTACGTGTAGCACCTTCCTAAACACCAGCAAAAAGTCAATTGTTTTGGCCTTCTCCAAGGACTGTTTCTGGTAGTGTCACCGTCCAAACCGAGAAGGCATTACAGAAAATAGCTGATCATATCCAAAGGAAGGTATTTCATTTCGTGCTTTCCAGCAGACCTGATCTCAGTCCAGCCGGTCGCAGGACCGCACGGTAGTCTGTGAAGCAGACTTGCCTGCTCTCATTATATTAAGGGGCTGGAAGATGAAGCTTTGATTAAAACAAAAAGCTAACACAGCTTCGCAGCCTTAAAAACTCCCTACAGCAGTGAAAGTGAATGCTACATATAACCTACTGTGTTTGGGCTGGGCCTCCCTGTTTTTGGCTACCATCTCCCCATTTTCTTTGTTACTTTGTAAAAAGAAAAATAGCTCCCAAAAGGAGGTTCCTCCGAGCTCCAGCAACTTTAGCACTATTAAGGTAAGGGTCTCTTGAAGAGCTCTTTTTTGTATTATGCAATTAATATTTCAGATGGTGAAGAGCTGCCCCTGAGCGGAAAGATCCCGAACTCTGAAAATCAGTAACATCATCAGTTGGGCATCAAGGAAAACCATCCGAGCTTGTTAAGGCATTGCTGCCTGAAGGAAACGGTGCGATGCCCGAATACGTGCTACAGCTCGCCAGCAAAGCCAAGCCCAGAGTTGATACTGGCAGCAGAAGCCAAAGGCAGGAGATGCCAAGAGGTCTGCGAGCTTGAAATGGTATCAAGAGATGTTACCATTTTGTAGCCGTATTAAAAAATGTATTTGGCTGACATGCAGTGGGGCAAGATCTGTTTCTTTGTGCGTGAATGCATCAATAAAGAAATATTAAATTAACCCTTTCCCAAAAGCATTCACAATTTTCTCAGTGAAGCATAATACTAAAAAAAAAAATTAACTGTTTTTGAAAACCCAGATTTTTTTCCCCATTAACAAGTCCTTTGCCCTGAAGACATCTGATTTTTAGATTTAATAAATAAATCCAATCTTCTTTTACCTGGGAGTTATGAACATGGCTTTGTGGAAAAAATGCACCTCTTGAATTGGAAATGTCGTAATACGTTTCTGGACTTCTCCAAAATGGTGGTTTCCTTTTGCTGAGAAGTAAGACTCCTGAGGAAACTACTCCAGGTTCGTTACTCACAAATTACACTCATAATTTGGATAATTAACTAAATGCCACAGAGTCATTATCTTTTCCCTAAAGCTGTTTTTTTTCTGTAGGAGTTTTCCCAAGTTAATTTCATATTGTTGGTTTTCCCAAGTTAATTTAATACTGCCCAAAAGGTAAATCCTTCAGAGATTAGTTAGTCTCAAACCAGAGCTAAGCAGACAACTTGCAGTGGTTTTTGCTGCAATTTTAAGTACGTTGCTCTTACTGGTTTTCAAAAACAAGGAAACATTTTTAATCCTATGCTTGATTGCTCCTATGAGGCAAAGCAAAAAGGGAAGGCAAGAGGACATTGTTTAGAAAAACAAAGTGCTCTATCCCATCTGCCACTCTCACTGCTGTCAATGCTGTTCAGCTGCGAGAAAATGCCGACTGCATCGATATATGTCAGGAGACCTGAAGTGCCACAAATTGCCGCAGACATTTCTCCCATAATGAAGTTTTGGGAAATGCAGGCGAATACTATAGAAGCAGCAATGCTAGATGAGCATCACTGAGGCAAAATTACAAGTAAACACGTAGCACAGAAGTTTAAATGAATAATTAAAGCAAACCCTTCTGAGTTACAGCGTGCTGCCTGGGTGTTTGAAAACAAGTCCCGGAGGAGTGGTTAAGTAGAGGCCTCTTCACTGAAGTGGCCCAGGAGGTTCTCAGGGGCTGGAGAACCTCCCCGGCATGCAGAGCACACTGATACCGAGCAGCGCAGCTTGCCTTTGGCTAGGCTGCAAAGGCGAAACAGAATTTTTATCCTGCAGTTTCACACTTATTTCATATGGAACCAAGCAATTTCTGCCAAATCCTTACCGGTAAGGCTGAATAAGCAGAAAAAAGAAAGGAAAAATCAAGAAAATGAAACAAGCCTGGGATTCTCTATTGACAGTTATTAACTGTATCATTTTCTTTCTGGGTAGACCACTGCTGCTTTTTCTGTTTTGCCCTGAGCAGACAGAAATTTTTTCACCACGGTTATACTCCTTTTCTTTGAAATGTTTATCACCAGGAGCACTCCACAGAGCTGACAGGGAAAGCACTGAGGCTCTGCTAGCAAGTGGGCTCACTAAGATATTTTGCTCGAGGCCAGCATCAGTGGAAACCAAAGTGCTCTCCATACATCTGATTAGCTGAGGTGGTTGCATGGGTCCAAAAGACTGAATTATTTGTTCTTCCATCTCTTCAGGGCACACCTGCAGTTTGTAAGTTCATCTCCCTAGCACACCAGCTTCCAGCTCACAAGGCCATTTTTGCTTTCCTTCATGCTGCAGTAGTTTTAAAACCTCTTCTTGCCTTCATTTCTGTGATGTGCATCCACTTGCTTGCCTCCATTGCAGCTCCTTCCTCTTTGACTTCTAAATTATTCATCTAGCTCAATTTAGTTTCAATTTGCAATGTCATTTGAAAAAAGCAGAGTAGATCTATCCTCCTATCCTATCCTATCTTATCCTATCCCATCTGCATGCATTGGGACTGGCCTTAGAAAGGAGAAGGAACCAGACTGCAAAACTTCTGTTTATGTCTTTTCTGCCAGGAATACATAACAGCACCCATTTCTGAAGAGTTCAGCAGAAGTTGCCGCTTTTCCTTATACAATCTAATCATATGTTAAACAATGATGGGCCAAATGCATAACAAATGCTGATGGGCAAAAACTCTACCCAAAGTCCCCACTGACACAGACCAATTTTTTTGTTTTCCACAATAAATCATTTTGCAAAGCTTTCCCTAAAATCAGATTTCCCTGTACTTCAGCTGAAAAGGCAGCGAAGGAATTCTAAGAAAGTGGCTGATGAACAAACAAGATTTGAAGGAGAAGGGGGAATGATCAGGAAATACAGCCGCACAACCCTGTTAAAGAAAAGGAAACCGCCATGGCTCTATTGCAAGAACAAAGTCTGCGGACTGATTTCTGTTCCGCCCGGCGGGGCGAAGGCACAGGGGCTGCCAGAGGACTGCCCCTCCATGAGGATAACCCAGGGAGGCAGCAGCACTGCCTCCGTACGATCGAACCCCGCTTTGAAAGGGAGCCCCAAGAAGCTGAAATCAGTCCCTGAAAAAGTTGCCACGCACTACCTGCCCAGCCCAGGCGAGGGACAACACAGGACCTCCCTGGAGAAGGTCCTTCACCGGGAGCGATGCCGCCCAGGCGGCACAGCTGGCAGGAGCAGCAGTGTAGGGGGGCCCTGCCTCGTAGTGATGGGTTAGGGTGCCCTGGCCCCCAAACCCCATGGATGCTCCTCTCCGTATGTTTTAAAAGGCATGTGCCTTATTTTTGCCTACTCTTCCTAGATTTTCCAAATGTGTGTTAAATTCCTACAGGTACTGCCATTTTCCACCCCATCCCGACAGACTCAGCTCCTCCGGTGCACTACCAGGGAACTGGGAGAGCCACGGCACTCCTTCTTCCCTTAGAAACAACTGAGAAAGAGGTTAAAACCGGTTCAGTGCCAAAGGGCTCAAGGTCTAACTCTGCTCCCTTATCATACTCTGCACAGCATCTTGCCCCGGGCACAGCACCTTTCATGCGGGGGGGGGGAGTCTGCCGGGGCTGGAGGTGTAGCTGCAGGTATCAGTATTCACCGCTCAGGGCAAACACAATGGCATGGCGAGAGTTCATGTCATCAATCACACGTGCTGCACCTTATGTAACTTCATTTCTGACTCCCGATTCAAAGAGTAAAACGGTAGCATTGATTATAACCCACCTTCTAATGCCGAAAGAGTACCTGTTAAAACAGATGTTAGAAAACACCAAATTCACTTCTTGTATTTTGTTCTTCTTCCTCCAGCTCTCTTTCCCCTCCCTCCACTTCTCACTTTCATGTGATGCTGAGCCACAGACTCTCCAGGCAGTTTCCCAACCAACCTATGCTTAAGATGTACTCCAAGGAGCAGATTTCCAGCCCAGGGATTTAGCTTTCCATCTCCAATTAACGGTGCCAGCAGCTCAGCAGCTAAGCCTTTGTCCGCAGCACCAAGCATTTGCCCATACTATTATTCAAGCTGAGGGGTTTCATTAGATTTTGCTTGTTTGATTCAGCTGAAGAACTGCTCCAAAGCTGTTTGCTCCAGTAGCGAAACCCTCAGGACAGCTCTACACCCAGTAATACATGCAAATTATTGACTGCAGTTGCTCAAGGTTTTTAGGCTTATGACCCTGGGCAGCATTTTCCCCCTTCTTTTTCTGAACCAGCAAAATGGGATAATTTACTGTCTTGTTTCAAGGTAAAGGGACATTGTCAGCCTAAAATAATTTCTTTAACAGCTTTTTTTTTTTTTCTCCCAGTGAACAGAAAAAGATTGAGAACTGCTGATATTAAATGAGGAAGATAACCTATCTTACTGATGCTAATTTTTTTCCCAATCTGTTTGTCTGTAACCTCTTCTGGATGAATGTTTTCAGCAAGATACTTTCTCTATTTGGCCTTTCATACAACAATAAATGAAAAAAAGCCTCTAACAAACTAGATTTCTATTTTCACATATATATTGTTTTCAATTTATAAGTTACAACATTGTGAAAGCCTGTAACAAATGAGGATAGCCATAATTTTGATGAAGATTTTATAAAATGTTAATAAACACCATCTTTTGTACTTGCATCTTTTGTCTCAATGCTCAAAGCACCTAGCAAAGAGAAATTAAGACTCTTCCTAATCCTGCAAAAATAGCCTAATATTATGCCAAATTTCAAACTGACATGATCAGAGCTAAAGGGACCGAGAGGTGCACCCCAGAACTCTGGTTCTCCTTTCTTTGCGCTCATCCTGATGTTCTATTTTTAGATTTCTAGTCTGGTCTGAAGCAGGTTTATAACCCCTTGCAATTTGCCATCATATTTCCATATTTGGTATGGTTTTTTTCCATTGGAATGGGCTGCCCAGGGAAGTGGTTGAGTCACCATCCCTGGAGGTATTCAAAAAGCGAGTGGACAGGGTACTCCAGGGCATGGTTTAGGGGGCATGGTTAATGGTTGGACTCGATGATCTTGAAGGTCTTTTCCAACCGAAATGATTCTATGATTCTATGATTCTATGACAAATCCAGGAAAAATCTAAACAGATCTCAGTATCTGAATGGAATGAGTGACATTTGGTAAAGAATTAGTGATGTGACTGTAATATCTTCCAAATGGCGTCTTCCAATTAAGTTCAGGTCTCTTACTGTATTTTCCACCATCCTTCCATGAGATTACTAATTCTTTCAGACCTCAACCTCATTTCTGTCTTCAGGCCATCACAACCATAAAAGCTCTGCTACAACATGGAAGATACCAAAATTGGATGTCCAAAAAAAAAGCCTCTATAACTCAAAGGAAAAAGGAGCCAGAGTAAGTGACATGACTTCTGCTTCAGAAGGGCTTGCATGCCTGGAATCTTATTTGTTTCTTCCAACAATTGGTCTAAGGAAATTATCCCCTCTAATAAATTTATTTAGCACTTCAGTGTCCTTTCCATCATAGATCTCAAACTGCATTGCTAAACTGTGCGTCAAATTCAGATTTTAGAGGGGGAAACTTACATACAGAGAAGCACTTATAAATGCTGCGTCAGTGGTTGATCTCAGAAGGGAATCACAGGGGAAATCCATCTACCTACCTTGAAGCCAGGCGAAGTTTTGCTGCTGACGTTAGCAGGACCAGGATTTCACCCTAGCAATCTGATGCCTCTGCTATTTCCCTGGTAGAGTTAACAACTCCACAAAGATCTCATCCAGATAAAGCCATTTTGCTAATTTTGCCTCCAGAAGGCTGTCATCATTATAGCAGTAAGCTGTGCAGGGGGATAATTAAGTGGTTGCAGCAGGATGCACAGTTCTTGGATGATACCTTTTCCCTTGCACATTGGTTATGATTAACAGTCATATACATCGAACAGAAGAAAGCATCATCTGGGCCCTATTTCCAGGCAATAATGATCTTAGTGCACCCAGAAAGACAGACCTGATAGACAAAACCCACCTGTTTCTGAGCCAATTTCATTATTTTGTACATCTGCTCAGTTCATTTCATTTGGTGTTAATACACTCTGCTTCACAAGAATCTTTTACTAATGAAATAGTTGTTAAAGCGTAATAATTTGCTTGATTGATTACTGTTTTCTGTATTGCTGCCTTTTCTGGATATCCGTCATGCTGCAGATGCTGGGAACAAGCCAGTCACCACAGGGACTTTTCCAAAGAACCTTACTGAGATACAACAGCTCCTTGTTTAAAGAAAGTCCTCTCATGCCACCACGGGAAGCCCAGTCTTCTGCTCCCTTTTGGGCCTTCTTTTTTTCCTACACAATTGTTATGCGATTTTCATATAGATTTTTATTATACGATTGATGTGTGAATGTAAGCACATGCATACCTCCGTGGAGGGAATGACAAAGACAAAATGGGACAGCCGCAATTTCCTTCTTTGTTTGGGTGTGTTTTGAGGTTGGTTTGGTTTTTTATTTACAGCTTTGATGGTCATTTTCACTTTGCCCTCTGTTTTCATCACCTACCTTCTTGACATTGTCCAACCTAGCGGGGACAGAGCTCTCTTGCTACCAACTGTCTACAGTACTGCTTTAGTGAAAGGAGGGCTGCTTAGTTCCCCTTCTTATCCTCAGGGGATGAAACCTTCATCCTCTTCAACTCTGACATTTGCTGCTGGCTAAGGGCAGTTGGTTAGAAATGAGCCCAGGCATCCTGTACAGTCATTCATGTACCTTCTCTGTAACATATTAGGAAGCACCACATATTGATTACTTGTATGCTAGTAAGAATCTACAAGTGATTCACAACAACTAACAAAAAGCTCCCTGCTTCACTACATATCCCAGAGCCTCATACCTGATACTACCTAAAGCCTTGTTGATTCACTTTCCTCTGAGAGTAATACAGAAGATGAAGCCACAGGTGTATGTTAAGATTGCTTCAAGCCTTCCCAGTCCTGCTGAAAAGGCAGGAATTTCCCACTTCCCCGGTGCAATTAGGATAGCCAAATCCATCAACCCACGGGGATGTCTCAGGGCTCACAGGGCAGCCCAGAAGCTTTGCTTTGTGATGAAGCTCCCATGGAAATGCCCCTCTCCACCCTAGTTAGGGTGTCAGAAAGACACTGAAGCAGCTGTCTTCTGCATAAGTTTACAGACAGCCTTTTAAGATCACTTAGACATCTTTTACTTAAGCAAAGAAACTAGGAAAAGTGGTCCTCAGATATGTGATCTTTAATAGGCAGGTGAGAGAGATGCCTTTATTTATAGCACAGAAAGCTTGAGATGCGTTTGTTTATGTATTCAGCTGTTGGCTTATGTAGCACATGCTGGAAAACAATGTATCGAGGTGCCTTTGCAAAAAAGCTTAGAAAGCCAATCCATTTTACTGAGACCTGCAACTGTAGCACTGCAACCACATCTGATAGGTTTATCTCCGAGTATTTTCCTCCAATCTTCCCCTTACGGCCAGCTAGAATCTTCCTGCCTATCTCTACGTGGGATGTTAGCACGACAAATAGATTGAAGACATGTCTTTTATTTTCCCAGACTGTCATTCACCTTCGGAACTTAATTTCATGTCTTCTTGCATCTTCCTGGAAAACAGGCTGGGTGACTAGAGCACAAACACGCTCACACCTTCTTCAGAAGAGATGCTTGAGAAATACAACGATGCTTCTCCAGGCTGATCAGAGCTGCTGGTTTTGGTAAAGCTTATTTTCCTTTACGGAAATCTCCTCCTATTAGGAATGGCCTGGTTTTCCACATGTTTTATAGAGGGTCTCTGAGAGATACAGGTGAAATCATCTGGAGACTTTCTTGGGTCTAACAGAACATATTTGAAGGTTATACGTCTTTTAGTTAAAAATAATCATGGAATCATAGAATAGTTTGGGTTGGAAGGGACCTTTAAAGGCCATCTAGTCCAACCACCCTGCAATGAGCAGGGACATCTTCAACTAGACCAGGTTGCTCAGAGCCCCGTCCAGCCTGACATGGAACGTTTCCAGGGATGGGGCATCTACAGCATCTCTGGGCAACCTGTGCCAGTGGTTCACCACCTTCATTGTAAAAAATTTCTTCCTTAATATCTAGTCTAAATCTACCCTCTTTTAGTTTAAAACCATTACCCCTTGTCCTATTGCTACAGGCCCTGCTATAAAGTCTGTCCCCAAATAATGGCTCTGTCTATATACTTGTGAGAAGTATATTGATTTTGGGTGAGCTACAAGTATGAGCAATAACAGCAACCAAAACCATGAAATGTTAGATTAAGACCAATTGTTAGAATTTGAGAGGTCTGATTCCTCACTCAGTGTACTGATAGAAGCAGAATTTTTTTCCATGGAAGGAACAATAAGATGCAGGTTTGTCCAGTATTTTCAAATGCTTATTCCATTTATAACTGTGTGGCAATCGAAACTTATGCGAATTAGATGAAAACCAACTAGTTAAATAAGCAAATTATCAGCACATTTTGATGATAAAATGTTTCTCAGAAGGACAGTAAGAAGCAAACTTAGATCAAGATTTTAGAAAATACCTTATAATTGCAGAGGTTTAAATTAAGGCACTTTAAAAACTTCAAATTTGAGGAACAGAGCACATCTTCAGTAGGATCCTTTGGAAGGTCTTAGATAAAGCGCTCAATAAAATGGGATTTAAAAAATATCACTGAGAGTTGGTTCAGAAGAAAAGTAGGGGAGTTAGTTTGTTCATGCTAGAACATTTACTGGTAGAAAAGGAAATGCCAAAAACCAACTATCATCACACAACCTCTCCAACAACAACAAAATCCTTCAACATAAATTTAGCATGGATCTGAACAAACCTGACACTGTAAAAGATGGAGAGGACATGTAAACGCTACAGCAAGATGTGTTACAGAACACCCTGAACCACTGCTTCCTGCTTCAGAAACCCCGTGTGCTGCCATCCGACAACGCCGCGTGAAGATGCTCATGTTCATCCAAGACAGCTGCAAAACCCTATTAAACAGCTTGACAGACTAAATAACTGGAGTACAATGCGGAAGAATGATATTGCTCTGGTATTACTCCACGAGCTCACTGGAAGCTCTCTCCACTGCACTATATAGACATACCCCTCACAGAAAAAACTTAGCTCCATTTATTAAGTGACGAACCCCTTCTGACTCAGTTTGTCCCTCAACCTTTATATAAAATTCCTATCTTCAGCGTTTTAGAGCTAAATATACTGCCATATGTCGAATGCCATAAACAGCAGCTGAATCTAATGAGGCCTGTACCGAAAATCATAAAAGAACTCAGATAAAATGTCACATCCATATTTATTTGAAATGTTAAAAACTTTCAGTCTTCTCAGGCATAATTAAAATTTGTGTTCTGTATATGCTTTTCCCCTCTGGAAAAATAATGATCTATCATTTTAAAGGCATCAAAGCATGTTTGTATGATTGCCATCTGACAGATTTCATTAAAGTTGTGTTTCTTTGGAAAGTGAGATCTATAATTCTGTTTAATGTAGGACTCCCTCTGTGCATTTTAAATGTGTAGACAGTGAGCATGTCTGTATTTTCGCTCTTTTCTGACAGTAAATCTGTTTCTGGTATTAAAGAGCAATACATTGAAGCAAGTAGAAATGACACTAACTTTGTATGTAAATTTAATGTATGCAATACATATCACACAATATGTGTGTGTGTGTGTGTGTGTATTATATGGTTTTTGTATTTAACGGTGTTAATTAGTGTCTATCTTACTGCTGGTTTCACAGAGCTGGCTTAATACCTGAAAGGGCGCTTTGCTGTTCAGAACCCCCCCTGGCCCCGATCTCTACCTTCAAGACTCTTCGGCTTTCTGTCCTCAAGTGCAACCACGGCAGCCTGCTCCCACACACCGCCGGACCAGAACGTCAGCCTACCGACGACCTGCATTTCTGTGCATACTCATCAGCAGGCCGAGTACCAAAGAAAGAATGACAAATTGAGGATTTTACCCACTACTATGGGAGATTCAAGATGTTGTCCCATTCAAATTTGCATGTCTTGCTTACCGAGTGTATTGCAGTCATTAGGTAATCACAGTTCTGGTAATTCCCTATTTGAATGCTCTTCCATTTAGTACTTCCTGCGGTGACTGTAACCACATTTCAGGGCTCATCGGCTGGTAAAGTCAAATGACATGATATGAAAAGAATAAGATTAAAGCAAGTTTTCAACTCTAAATGTCAAATATACAAGGATGTACTGTGAATTTGCACCAAACGAGACTGTCGTTCTTTATCCTATAGTTAGCGACATATAGAAATTGTCCTTTCTATTCTTTTCCTTTTCCTTATAGCTGTTGGTTAAATTATTATGCTCTGGTCACTTACTATACTGAACAGTAGGAAAAGGGCATATCGAGATAAAGGATGCCAGAACCTGAGGTAACTTCTACAAACATAAACCCGGATTTTCAAAACAGCTTTCTTCCAATGGCCCTGAGGCAAACCTGGCTCACAATCTGGAATCTTTTATTTGTATTTTATTAGTATTATTCAGAACTATTACTAGTCGCAATATCTATTAATAATTATTAATAATCACCATTATTATTTTGATCACAGGCAGTACAGCTATCTACATGGGATCAAAAATACACTTGCATCCTGCAGAGGGTTTTCAAGGTTTTGCATGCAGATGACACTACTTCAATCACAGGATAGCCACATAAATAAATAGAAATAGAAAATATTTATATTTATATCTTATATAAATATAATGCAATATGGAAACTAATGTTTTTTCCTGACAGTAGGTGGTTCTGTTTTTCCCCACCAAGGGAGGACATAGAGTTAAGGTTTAGTCCATACACGGTTGAGAGAGAAGAATTTGTTTTGGATCAGGGGGAAATAAACGATGAAGGAATCTAGAAGTGTCATTATATTAATACACGACTTTGAATACCTACGGAGAAGGCACAGGCAGCAGCTGCGCTCAGTGTCTCCCCTTCTCCCTGTGCCGAGTATAATTATAGACAGCAGCAACAGATGTTGCCAGTAAGCTTAAAAAGGAGGAAGGGAAGTGGTGGGAATAGAAATGCAGTGTCATATAGAAAAAAACAACAGGAGGAACACCTGAAAACGCAGTGGCTTTCTCTCCCCCAAAGACAGACCCGTGGCAGCAGTGTGTATCTCCCACTGCAGTTGAACAGATGGTTGCAAAGGCTGTAACGGTACAAAGATCACAAAATATCCCGTAAAGCCATAGAAGGAAGGAAACCAGTAGCATTGCTTAATAGTCTGCTTATTTTACAGTCAAGTGGATTGCCAAGCAACTAAGCTATAACAAGTCCCATATTTAGGGGAAGAAATGTTTGTCTTCTGTCTGTCCCTGCTTGCAAATGGCAAGTGGAGGGCATTTCTAAGCCAGATAATTCGAGTACAGCATGTTCCCCGAGCCCTGAGCCCGTGCTGCTGAGCAGCCGGTGTTAATCACGGCAACAGTTGACACGTGTGCCTTGCCAGAGTCCAAGTTCATCATCATCATTGTGACTTTTACTCTCTACTGCTCAAAGCAAAACAAAACAAAACCCCCAAAATCCCTGCAGTTAGTCAGGAATCTGAGATTCCCACATTACTTAACATGACCAGCTCTCTTTAGGATTACATAAATGATGACAAAAAGAGCTTGATTTGGTTGTCTAAGCACGTGCATCCAAAGCTGTTTGAGATGCATAGGGTAGCTGATACACTGGCACAAGGCACACGCAGCATACCCCCAGGGACCAACAGCTGGAGGCCGGGTGAAATATGTCCTAGGGCATCTGAAATGGCTCTAGATGCCTCATTTAGGCAACTGATCTGAGCCCCAAACGACCCCTTCATGTCTTGCATTCTTCAGCTGCATCACCCACCAATAAAAATGGGTTAGTATTGCTATTAAAAAGCACCTATATAAAAGTACAAATATATACAGTGTGTACATTTGGGAGCACATCTTAAATCACTCACAAAGACTAAAAATGTAGTATTCCTTCTGAATACAAGCAGATATTGAAGACTTTTGCCCAAGAGAATCATTTTGTAAACACAATGCTCAAGCCTGGAGAAAGATGTGGTTAGGGCAAATAACAGAAGATGCTAAAGGATTACACTTCAGGACTCCAGGTAGTCGGGTCCCTACCCCAGAGCATCCTGCTGCTGGAGAACGACAATGCAGCAACAAAACAAGCCTATAGGTCATATAAGTGAGTGGGGCAAAATGACCCCAGCCTGGGCCATCGACACCCACAACATTATTTCAAGGGTAAATCTAGCTGGTCAACCTCAGCGCTACTGGCCCACAGGAGAAGATGTAATAATCTGAATGCTTTGATAGACATTTGTTATCTCATTACTGGCTTTTCAGGAAGCATCTAACTACCTTTATTCAGAAGATACGTCTTTTTCAGCTCAGCTCTCTGACATCGATGTTTTACAAGATTCTGCCTAACGGTAATAGAATAAAACTTAAGGTGCGATGAAAAACTATAATCTAAGTGTACGAGTAGTAACTCAACCTAGACTGATATCACATTAATGCCCAGCTGAAATATTAAGGAATGAAAAAGAATTATTAAAAAGTAATGATTTAAAACAATCAGCCAATTTTGAAACTGATTCTTTTTGTAATTCGTTGTTTTACCTCAAATACTAGGATCAAATCTATGACAAAACCACTGTTTTCCTTCAATCTGAAATGATACCAAGAACCGAAGTAGAATTCAGCAATGGAAACATCCCCTGGCTGATCAGCGCTAAAATTTGATTGGAATATGACTAAAATGTCATTGCTTGGGAAATGACTGCATTTAAAGTCGCTGTTTTCAGTTCCAAATTTACTACATTTCATAGCCTTGACTCAGTTCCTCTCTTTATATCCCAACACTAGAGTTGACAACAGAAACCCCCAAACCCACAACTGGCAGCTAGCCTTCTCCCTGAAGGAGGATGTAAAGTAAAAAGGTAACATACAGCTTCTTTCTTACATAAAAGCTATATGTAATAATATTGTATGCATATGTAAAATGTTTATTACATACAATAAGAGCACATACATGTGCTCTTATTCTTTTACCCAGTAACTGCCACAAACACAGCTAGAGAACACAAAAATAGGGGTATAAATAACTACAACACAAAATTCTGCCATTGCTTTAAGCAAGCACTGCTCTGCAAACACGGCAGCTACCTTCCACTCACCACAGGCACTTGCTGCCAAACAACTCTTAAAACTTGCCCAAAGCAGATGGAATTAGTGACTGGAATTAGAAGCAGCATTGCGTTGTGCAGAGATGTATTGGGGTGAAAGTGCTTCAGCTGTGAAGCTGTAGCTGAAGAGTCAAATTCTCTTCCTTACCTGTTAAAGACGACCCTTATCAGTCCACTCAGAGACCAGAAAGTCCCACTGAGCAGAAAACCTAACTACCTAACAGGACTTGATGAAAAGTTTCCTCTCAAAATTGGGTGCTTAACAAAATAATCCACCAAACAATTTCTGAGAAAACGTCATGAACTGTAACTACACAAACCAGAGTGGCCACAGCAAGGGCTGGAGCCTGAAGAACAGCCAGTTGCATTTGCAGTGGACAAAATGACTAAGTCTGGTGTCTGAGATGCACTGTGCATCTCACTGAGCCTGACCAGCTAAACCACATGCAGTACTGGGAGTCAGTCACTAGCAACAAATAAAGAAGCGACAGGTTCAAGATAAAAATATGATAGACTGTTCCAAGCCAAATAACTTAAGGCCATGTCATAGATAACAATAACTATTTTCTCCAGATGTCTGTTTGCTTCCCTTCTCCAGAAGGACAGGCTTGTTTTCATCTTACTTATCTTTCTTACCATTTCAGGGATTCTATCAAAAAAGAGTAAGTCTTTTAGCTTTAGAACAGATTTACATCCACTTTCAAAATACTCAATGCCTACATGTAAATTGAAAATACATACGTTATCTTTTGGCTACCTATACTTTGGACACTTTGACTTGTTCATGCCAGAGACCTAGCTAAGCCCTCTCTGTAGCACACCAAGCTCTCTAAACCTGGTCTGCTCACCACAGACTGAGAAATGGCCTTTTTTAGATTTACTGAATTAATTCAGTGCACCTTTTTATGCTCAGGCAACCTATCCGGCATGCTGTATAGGCTGTAACAGAAAGGAGAGCATCGTGCTTTTTACAGCTGAGGACAGTAAAGACTAAGCTTCCAGGGAGAACCTGAAACACTGACTGTTGGAAGTGATCATACAGCACATGAAACAGTGGCATGTTCAGCAATTTTCTCCACTGTCATCTCTAGAGTTCTGAAAAACAGGGAGGAAAACTGAGGTAGCTCTTCCAGTAAGTTCCCAATACACATTCTGAAAATAGGAGATTTTTCAGAGTAAAGGGAAAACTATCCAGCAGGAAAATCTCTGCGGGGCCATACTTGTGATGCTGAATGGGTGAATAGGCCTATGCTCAGAAATCCAAGTTCTGAACAAAAGTGCCTGCAGAGCAGCTAGAAGCTGCAGGAGATCTCATCAATAAGCAGAGACTTTCAGTTACTTTCTCTGAACTACAAGATGCTAGATGTAAAGCAAGCAATGGATTGAAAGGGATCTTACAGTAGATGCAGCTGAAAGGAGGGGAGGCATCACTAAGGAGGGCATAAATGCATGTGCTGTACTCACTTGTTCATTAGAGAAAGAGAAGGGGAAAAAGATGCAAATTAAATGGAAATGCCTCATTTTCACAGGAGCTGAAAATAACACGGCAGCCCATGGGAAGGCACAGCTGGTACTCAGGCTTATTGCTACCATCAAGGCTGAATGGCTAGCAGGATTAGGAGCAAGCCAGGCTCAAACAAAACAGCATCAGGCAGTTTCTCCTCTCCCCCACTCCCACCTCACCCTGGTTCTGCTCTTTCCTGCGAACTACACTGTTAGCTCACATCCCACTATTAATTCAGCTTCAAACGGCAGGCTGCACTGATCTGTGTACAAGATTACAGCTTGGGCTCCTGCCCGTTTTGTTACAGCACAGATTGCTTCCCGCATTGAAGAGGGAACCATCTGGGAGGAAGAGCAAATGCTCGGCTACTTAATTGGTGCTTTCAGTAAAACAGACTACAGTCAGGATTGACAGACCTAGAGAAAATCACAAGAGCAGCCATCGGAAAGTGAGGGAAGGAAAAAGGACCCTGCCTCCACTCCAAACTCTGAAAAGATTCGGAAATAAAGTAGGATTTGTGTCAACACCCTCAACCCTGGATCACCTTGGTCGTCACAGCTTAGCCACCCCAGCCCTAGAGACATTGCCCTATTTTCCCACCCCCTCAAGCCGCAGCAGGGGGACTGGCTCCATGGACATGATAAACTCTTGTTCACTCAGCAGTCAAGGACTGCATGGTAACATTTAGTATGGCAAATTATCTACCATCCACCTTCTCATCTAGAATCATTTCAACAGCATTTCCAGCATTTTCCACCATTTCCATTTTACATCTTAAGGATATGTCTTGATTTCTTCATAGGAATGGCAGCAGGTCTTCTTTAAGGAAGAAGGGTGGGCAGGATTAAGCACTCCACCATCAAACCTGTTCACATCTACCCCTCCTACTGCTTCTCTCATCCTCCCCACTCTCTTACGCATATATACTCTGGGTGCCTATTCGGCATACGAGATTTTAGCTCTCACACTTTCCAAATCCTCCACAATTCGAGAATTTACTATTCCAGGATCTTCCATGTTGCAGACTTCCTTCTCTCTTCTAGCTCATCACACCTCCTCAATTTTCTTGTTGCTCAAGAATGAAGATGATCTGACCTTCTCCTTCTGGTTTCCAACTGTTCTTCTCCTTGAGTTTATTTCAGTCTCTGCAGATCAGCCATCTAGCTCATACTTGATTTTGCAACAGCTTGCAAAATACATTCTGTGCTCAATACCTGTTTTTGTCAGAATCTCAAAAGTTTTAAAACCAGCTCAAGTTTAGTATTTAGATCCAGAACAGAACATAAAACAGTAAGCTGTTTGGTGTAAAGACTAACTTTTATACCACCTTGGACAATGGCTTAAGTGCTGAACTATTACAGATAACACCCTCATAAATTTAAGAAGGCCCTTCTCCCCTCGTGCTCTCAGAGTTGTTCACGCTCTGCTGCTATGGATCAATAGACAAGTCTCTAGGTCTTCCCACAAGCAAGCATCTCAGGGAAGCATGGCCATATCTATGGGTCAGGCAATTAACACTACCTAGTATCCACTTCCTTGGCATCCTCCAAATATATATCATCAGCTTTGCAGAAACATCACCAAAGGCCCGACTGCACGGCAGCAAGATCAAAGAAAACAAAGTTATTCATTT